>NW_017728947.1:2109371-2111182 GCF_001723895.1 Crocodylus porosus | reverse complement strand
ACCCCTCCTCACACCAAGAGAGAAGCCAGGCGTGTAGGTGCTGAGCTCCCTGTTTTAACTCGCCCGTTCCCTCTGAAAGCTGGAGAGAACCCAGGGGTCCTGGCTGTCAGTAACCCCTTCCCCTGCTCTAAGCCACCACACCCCTGTCCCAGAGCTGGGAGAGAACCCAGGGGTCCTGGCACCCAGCTGCCTCTGCTTTCCCCATCACACCCCACTCCCCTCCCAGCGCAGGGGGAGAACTCCAGTGTTCGGGCTCCCAGTGCTCCTGCTCTGACCCACCCAATACCACTGCCCTCCCGCACCTGGAAGATCTCAGGAGTCCGGGCTCCTGGCCCACCCAACCCCACTCCCCTGCCAGATTTGGGGGAGAACCCAGGCATCCGGGCTCCCCACATCCCCCTCCAGCTCCTAGGTGTGGGCTAAGCCTGGCCTTGGAAAGGTGATGAGGTCTGGGTATGCGACTGCAGCCTGGGGGTGGGGGATTTGTTGCAGCTCTGACCTTGAGCCCTGGGACTGACGGCATGAGTCAGGGGATCAGGGCCACTCTGGGACAAGCCTCAGTCCCCTCCCCACCCTCTTCCAACCAAACCTACCTGCTCTCTGCAATACCCCCTATTGCCCCCACATCCCATCCCACTTCCCTGATCTATGGGGCAACAGTGGGGAGCCAGGGTTGGGGCAGGGTCTTGCCCCTCCAAAGCAGGGGGCACTGTCCCCCTTCAGGGGCTGCTGTCTGCTTCCCCCCCCACACACCCTAAAACCCATGGAGTTGAGGGGGCAGGGGTTGGAACATCCCTGGCTCGGTGCCCTGCCCTTTGGGGAGCTGGGATTCCCCACATGGGGATTTCTGGCCTTCCCTGCAACTGTTTAGACTGTGGTTAGACAAAGGGTTGGGGGGGAGGAAATCAGAGAGGGCAACTCATGGATCTCCAGCCCCCCAGGTCTGGCAGCCAGCAATTGTGTGTCATAGGTCTGGCACCCCCAGGGACTCTTCCCCAACCCACAGCTGGGAGCATTCTGGCCAGTGGCTGATGCTGCAGCCAGCAGAGGCTGGACCTGGTAGGGGTCTCCTTCCCTGCCTATGGGAGGTTTGGGGGGGGGGGGGTTGCTGCACAGACCCAAAGAGTAGGGTCCACTGGGAGATACTTTCAAGTGACATTGATGAGGAGGAGAAGGGAACCTGAGGCACAGGTTTAGTAATACAGCTTTTAAAGGCTGCTGTGATACAGCTGGGGAGAGAACCTAGGCATCCTGGCCTCCTGCCCCCAAACCCATTGGGCCCCACACCCTTCCCAGAGCCAGAGAGAGAACCCAGGAGTCCTGGCTTCCGCCCCACCCAAGCTGGGGAGAGAACCCAGGAGTCCTGACACCCAGTCTTTCTGTTCCAACCCCACAGCCCCACTCCCTTCCCTGAGCTGGGATCGAACCCAAACATCTCAACACCCAGCCCATTGTATTCAGGGCCTGTCAGACAGCCTGGTTACCTGCCAGCCCACTCTGACCTCTTAGGTGTATGTGGGTGTAAATGTCAAGTAGCAGGACTTCTGGGTTCAGACACAGTCCAGGCCTAGTGGGTTGGAACAGGGCTGGGGGCTGGGAGCCTGGATGCCTGGGTTCCATCCTCAGCTCTGGAGGGGGTGGGTAGAGGCAGCTGGGGTAGGGGGTGAATCCAGGTGCGGGGAGCACTTAGGGAGAGATCATGGGGGATCTGGGTAGGGGGCAGACAATGGGGTTCCATGGGGGCCAGAGGTACTGGGGTTTGGGGGCACTGGGGTGGACAGGGGGCCTAGTGTGGGCATCTCAGTGGGTGA
>NW_017728947.1:2106763-2108280 GCF_001723895.1 Crocodylus porosus | reverse complement strand
CCGCCCGCTCCGCCCCCGCCGGTCCCGGCCACTTTCACTTTCGGTGACGGCCTGGCTTGGGGCAGCGGGCGGCAGCGCCTGGGGGGGCTCGGAGAAGCCGCCCCTCCCCCAGAGCCCCCCACCACTGCCCAGGTAAGAACTGGGGGCAGACCGCACCCCCTGGCAGTGGGGTAGGGGTGCAGATCGGGGTGGGTGGAGATAGTGTCCTGCCCCCATACCCCTCCCCCCTCAAGCCCTGCCGTGCCCCTCACTCCCAACCCGCCAGCGGTCAGTGGTCTGCCTTTTGCCAGCCCTGCTGGTGCCCCTCACTCCCAACCTGTAGCCCCTGTCCTCTCCTAGGCCTGTTTCTACCCCCACCCCTGCTTCTTTCCAACCAACAGCCCTCTGGAAGCTTACCTTTGGCCCCCCACCCCACCTGGGCCCTCTATGTCCTGCCTCTCCCCAGCCCTGCTGGTGCCCAACTCCCAACCTGCAGCCCCCTGTCTCCCTAGCCTTGCTGGTGGCCCTTACTTCCGAGCTGCAGCCCCTTTTCCTCTCCCACCTCTGCCTCTGTCCCTTTAACCAGGCTGGTGCTCCTCATTTCAACAGCCAGCCCCCTAACCAGTGTCTTGTGTTGCCCCACAGCTGCCCCCCTCCCTTGAGGGAGCCCCCCCCCCGGCATGCCAGCCACCCACCCCTTGGCATGGAGATGATTTTGTGCCATGCACCCCCGGACCCCCAGTCCCTGCCCACTGCCTCTGTGGTAAGTTGTGGGGAGGGGAAGAGGAGTTGGGATGAGCCTGGGGAGGTCTGAGGGGAGGGCCTGGTCATGGGTGGGGGGTGACCCCAGCTCATCCCTCCACCCCAAAAGGCCCCCCTGCTGCTGCTGCTGCTGCTGCTTCTGGCTCTGGCCCCCCCTGGGCACGGCTGCATCTTTGAACACGATCCTTTCAGCACCACCTTGACCAGAGACATAGAAGAACTGGTAAGAGCCAAGGGCCCCCCACAACTCCCTCTCCCTCCAGAAACCCCCCACCCCACCCCCAAAGTCACCCCTGACACCTCCATGCCAGTCCTCAGCCCAGTCATGGGCAGCTTCCACCTGGGGCCCCTTCTGCCACCCTCCCAGCACCCCCATATCCCCCAGGTGTCCCTGCTCACCCCTTCTGGAGCCTCCAAATGTGCCAGGGTGAAGGGGGACTCCCAAGTAGTCCCCCTATTCCCAGTCCCCCCATGCTCACCCCCCCCCCTTTTTTTCACTCCCCTCACCAGACCCAGCTGCTGCTCCTGGACTACCCCGTCTCGTTGCCCTCCAACCTGGAGCCGGTGAGATCCAGGGGGCACCCATGCCCCCCACCCCCCCGCCTGCTCCCTCCTCATCCCATGCCACATCTCATCTCCCCATCTCTCCCCTGCAGGACCTCTGGTGCTACGACTTCTGGGTGATCCACTTTATGGCGGCTGAGCTAAGGCACATGGAGCAGGTCGCAGGGCGCAGCCTGAACCCCAAGATCCAGGCTGTGGCCAGACAGATACTC
>NW_017728947.1:2098552-2105997 GCF_001723895.1 Crocodylus porosus | reverse complement strand
CCCCCCCGCCACATCAACTCCACCTCTCAGAGACCTGGGAGGAGTCGCCCCCCCCACCACCCCAAGGATTTTCCCAACACCCCTCACTCCACCACCTCCCTGGGGTATCCAGTATATGTGACCCCTCCCCTCCCCTCCTTCAGACCCCCAGACCCAGCTCCAGCTCTGTTTTGTGTCTCCAGATACCCCTGACCCCACATCTGAGACGACCTTGCTGTCAGCTCTGACCTACTCCAGGCAAAAGCAGGAGAGGACCCTGGTATCCAGGGCCAGCCCCCAGACGGGGGGGCTGGTCTTGCTAATCTTGGTGCCCACTCTTTTCTGTCTGGGCTTTACCTTGTGGCAGCTCCAACAGAGGTTGTGGAGACAGGTGGGACATGTGGGGTGAATCTGGTCGGGGGGAAGGCTCTGGTGATGGTCTCTGGGTGGGTGCGGGGGAGGAGGTTGGGAGCTGGGTCCCAGCCTTCTAAACCCAGGTTCCTTATTCTCTTCCCCAGAGGACCCAGGTGCCTGAGGAGATGGGCACCTGAATGGAAAGAGAACGGGACCTGATAGGAAGCAATGACTGGGGTAGGATAGCGTGAATGGAGTCCTGGTGGGTTAGAGCAGGTGGGGCTGGAAGCCCGAACGCCCGGGTTCTTTCCAAGCTCTGGGAGGGCAGTGGGGACTGATGGGTTAGAGCAGTAAGGGCTGGAAGCAAGGACATCTGGGTTCTCTCCCAATGATGCAGAGGACTTGGGGGTCTGCTGGGTTAGAACAGGAAGGGTGGGGGACTGGGAGCTTGGACACCTGGGTTCTCTGTGGATCCAGTCATTTCCCATCTCATTGCAGGTTCACCAGAGCTGCCCCAGCTCCAGCCTCCATGGGCTGCAGCCAGGCCAAGTATGGGGAGAAAGAGCTCCTCTCCTTCTATGGCGCCTCTCCCCTCCATGGGCTGAGTTGGGGGGCTGGGATCCCACCAGGGGCCTTACCCCTCATCCCCTCCAGGGGCATGGTGGCACCTGGAACCTGCAGCAAAGACATGGGTGTGGTACCCACCTCCAGCCACTAGGAGGTGATGTGCCCAGGCCCCACCCCGCCTTCCCTGTACGGAGAACATTACTATACTGTGTATATAGATAAATAGATTTTTATATAAAAATATCTATATTTTATATAAAGCTGCTTTTAATAGACCTGCCTCCAGGGAAGTCCTTTCAGGGTGAAGTGGGATGGGGCTGAGGGCAAAGAAGGGAGCAAAACTGCCCTGTCTCTGACTCTGGGGTGGGACATGATGGGGGCTATTTATACAGAGAACTATGGGGCAAGAAGGACCCTGCTGGATTTCAGGGCTTGAGGATCAGTCCCCTCCCATGGCGCTTTAGGGGGGCTCTGGCAGGGGCTAGGGCAGGCCCCTTCCCCCTAGCCAGGGAATCAGGACACCTGGGGGTGGGAGTGAGTGGGGCAGCAGGGGGCGATCGTGCCTGGGTTCTCTCCCAGCCCCAGGAGGAGAATAGGATCTGGCGCGTGAGAGCAGGAGGAAGCTAAGAGCTCGGACTCCTGGGTTCTATTTAAAGCTGCTTCTATTTCCCAAGAGACACCCCCACCCTCCTGCCCCATATCATCCCATAGTTCCCTCCCTGCCCTCACCCAGTCCCATCCATCCAGGGCCTGTGAATGAACCTGGGCATGGGGCAGAGTGGGGTGGGGGGAGCACCGTCTGGCAGCCTTGCCCCCCCCCATTCCTCATTCCTTTCCTCCTTGATCTTTCCCCCTCCTGGCTAATCCCCTCACCAGCCCCCAGTGACGTAGCAGTGTGACGGGGGCATTAAGCTAGTTGGGGGGGCAGTGGGGACCCACCCCCCCAGCGCCAGCTGCTGCCAGATCCCCCTTCGCCTCTGCAGGAGACAGGCACCAGCCCAGGTAATGCAGCACCAGTGGGATCAGGGTCTTTCTTGGGTGGGGCTGGGATTTGATAGGAAAGGAGAGGGTGAGTGGGGCAGCCAGGGATAGAAGTGGGCACAGCAGCTGGCACCTGGGTTGTACCTCTGCACCGAGTGGAAAAGTAGGGTCTGGTGGGTGAGAGCAGAGGGGCTTGGGAGCCAGGGTGCCTGGGTTCTCTCCTAGCTCTGGGAGGGGAGTGGGGCTGGAGAAGGGTTGGGAGCTTAGACATCTGGGTTCTATCTCTACACTTGGAGAGGAGCTGGAGTAGATGTAAGGGAGCCTGAAGCTGGGACCACCTGGGTTCCCTCTTACCCCGCCTTGTATTCCTTCTTATACCTATGTCCTGTATTCTCTCTTACACACCCAGTCACACACGCCCTGAGATCCCTCTTACACACACATCCCAAAACCCCTCTCACACACACACACATGCCCTGAGCTCCCTCTTACACACACCTACACACCCCTTGTATTCCCTCACACCCATGTCCTATGTTCCCTGTTATACACCCAGTCACACATACACACCCTGAGTCCCCTCTTACACACCCATATACAACACATGCCCCCTTCCTCAAACCCAGACTCTCCTCTGCCCCACCAGTGGGGGCAAAAGAAAACCTCAGTTGTTCCTCTACAGCTGGGGGCAATAGCATCTGCCCCATACCCCATCCCCTCCAGGGGCTCAGTGCCTCCAGGGCAGGGGAAGGGCACCAGCCCCAGTCCTTCAAGGCTGCCAGTTCTAATCCTACCCTGGATGTAGTGCCTGAGGGTTCAATGTCTCTCCTGCAGGCCCTGTGGGTTCCCCGGGGGCTGTAATTCCTTCCCACCAGCCACCACCTCTGGGGCTCTATTAGCACTAAGATTACTCAGTGCTACAGGAAAGAAATTGGAAAATCCTCCCTGCTGACATGGATTATCGGGAGGGGGAAGGTCCCAGCTGCTACTCGGGCCCCAGAGAAACTCAGGCCCAGATACAGCAAAGTTCACAACTCAGAGCCTAGGCCCCATCCTGGCCTTGGAGCTGGGTCACCTGGGTTTTCTCCCTACTCTGGGAGGCAGTGAGGTCTGGAGGCTTAGAGCAGGGGGAGCTGGGAGCCATGACTCCTGGGTTCTCTCCCTGGTTTGGGGAGGCAAATGGGGTTAGAGCAGGGGTGGGCCGCTCACAGAGTTTTGGTAAGCCACCGAGGGCCGCATGACAGGCAGTCAGGGGCAGATCAATATTAATTTTCTAAGTTTTTTAGGGGACCCACAGGCTGGATAGAATAGCCTGACAGGCTGCATCCAGCCTTCAGGTCACATTTTGGCCACCCCTGGGTTAGACAGTATCAGTGCAAAGGGACTGGGAGCCCTATCAGGGCAAGGCCCCCACCCCCTGGATTGGGGCCAGCACTCCCTGGAGGGGAAAAGCCCCTGCCCCTCACCACCCAAGAAGGCAGCAGGAATGGGGCCCCTAGAAGTAGCAGGGGGATCCCGGGCTGGCTGCGCATAAGGTCCCCACTAGGTAGCCCTTCCTCCACCCCTGAGCCATTCCCCTTGTAGGTGACTGGAGGGGAAGGAGATCCCACAATGCCCCCCCCCCCCCCCCGGTGCCTGTCCAGGGAGCAGGGGACAATATTCCTTCCTCCCTGGAGCCCTTGGACGGTGAACCCAGGTGTCCTGGTCACATCCCAGGCAAAGAAACACCCCTTGCCATCACTTCCTGTCCCAAACTCTTCCATAACTGCAGAAGAGCCTCCCTGGAGCCAGCTGGGAAGGGGGTTGGAAGGGTCAGTGTGGGGCAGGATGCCTCCCAGTTCTGGGACAGGAGTGGGGGCCAGTGACTTAGAGCAGGAGGACTGGGAGCCAGGACACCTGGATTCTGTGCCAAGGTGGGGAGGGGGAGGGTGTGCTGGGTTAGAGCTGGGGTGGGGGGACCCCAGGTTCTCTCCCAGCTCAAAGTGGGCAGTGCCATATCGGTGTTAGAGCAAAGCGGATGCAGGAAGCCCAGATGTCTGGGTTCTTTCCCTCTTCAGGGGTCTCTCCACCTGCCTGCAGCCCAGGCCTGGGGTTCCCAATCTCCTTTTCCCCTCCCCCCCAACATTGTACTAGGTGATCCCACTTCCCCACCACGATGACGAACCATGTGGAGGTCCCTCTGGGTGACAAGCCCCACCTCAGCCTGGAGCCGCTCCCCAAGCCCTGCCTGGACAAGCACTGCAGCTGGCTGACCCGCAACCTCCTGCTCTCCCTCACTGTCCTGGGTCAGTGTCAGCATGGGGCGGGGGGTCTGGGCAAGGAGCCTGTGTGCCCCGGAGTGGCAGGGCGCAGAGCTTGGGGCAGGAACAGGGGCTGGGGACTATTCTGAGAGTGTGGCTGGGAAAGGGGGGTGGGAGCAGGGGGGCCATGTGAGGGGAGAGGGGGCTGGGGGTGCTGTGCTGTGGGGAGGGCTAGGCTGGGCCCTCCATGTTTGAGGGGGCAGCTGGGCAGGGGGCTTCCCTCAGAAGCTCCCCGGCTCCCTCAGGCTCAACCTGGCCCCCTCTCACCTCAGGCCCAGGGCTTTGCCCCAGGTCAGGGGTGCTGGGCATTGGCCCCTATCCAACCCCCACCCTCCATCCATCCCCCACATATCCCCCACCCCTCTGTCTCCCCACCCTCTCCATATCCATCCATCCATCCCTCTCTCCCTCGCTTGGACAGTAGCTGAGGGATGGAACAGCTGTGCCAGATGTGCCCCCTCACCAAGGTGGCCGGGTGGAATTTGATTAAAGTCTCATGCTTTCTTTTACGTCATTCCCAGGGTAGAAGAAAATTAAACACGGCCTAATCCCCCTACCCAGGCTACTATTGGCTGCAATCCCCTGCCCACACACACGCAGGCCGGGGTGCACAGGGGAAGGGTGTGCTGTGCTAGGGTTGGAGGCCTGGTGGGGGAACTTGGAGGGGTCTCTGGTTGTGGGGGAGGGGTTGGGAGTCCTGGGTAAGGGCGTCACCACTAGGGGCTGGGGGGTTAATGGGGAGTTCCACCCATGTAGTCACTGCCAGCTGGTGCCATCATAGGTAGGATGATATGAAGCTCCCTGTTACTCTGGTCTCAGGGCCCCTCCTCCTCCTGCCCAGGCCCCATTTCCCCAGGGCAGATGCATGAACCCTGGTGTCTGGGTCAGAGTCCAAGTAGGATGAGCACCATTGTGCATGTGTGCATGTGTATGCTCATGTGGATACATGCTGCCCTGTCCTGACATGGCTCCCGCCCAGATCTGGCTGCATCTCAGTGCTGGGCAAGGGGTCTCTGTATAAGTGGGTCCGTGTATCACCAACTCCCTGATGTCCTCCCAGAACCAGAGATAGCTGCATCTGAGAGCTAGGTGAGGGGTATCTATAATCAGCTTCTCTGACATGTCTTACCCCAGAAGCAGCTGTATCTGAGCCAGGCCCCCAACATCCCCCTCCAGCCCAGAAGTGCTTGCAAGTATGGGGATCCCTGTATTACCAGCTCCCAGACACATCCCACCCTAGAGCTGGATGCATCTTAGTGCTGGGTGAAGGGATCCTGTATAAGCAGGCCCTACCCTGCCCCCCAGGAAGTAGCCATGTCTAGATGTCAAGTGAGAGGCCTCTGTACTACCAGCTCCCTGAGATGTCTCGTCTCCACCTCCCACCCACCCCCACACAGAAGCAGCTACATCCTTACTACCTAGCAGTGAGGGGTGTGGGGTGCTGAGCCTCCCAACCCCCTGCCCCCCCAGGTGTTATTTTAGGCTCTGTGTTTGGGAGTCTTCTGCGACTGCTCCCACCCCTAGACAACGATCTCATCATGCTGATTTCTTTCCCTGGAGATATTCTCATGCGCATGCTCAAGATGCTTATCTTACCCCTGGTCATCTCTAGCCTCATTTCAGGTGAGGATGGGACAGTTTGGAGGGGGGCAAGAGGGAGAGATTGAGGGATGGTGGGGGCAGTTTCCCCAATGCCCCAAGCTCCTGTCAGAGTAGGAGGGGCAGGGATTTGAACATGCCACCCTGGGAACAGCTTGGGCCAATAGGGTGCTGGGCATGTAGTACTAATCTTTGCCACTAGATGGCAGCAGGACACCAAAGGCTCCCTGTACGATGAACAGACTGGCAGAGGGCATGATGGGATGGGGGAATGGGGTGTGGCTGCATCTCAGTGCCTGGAGAGGGGCCTATATTAGCAACCGCTGATGCACTCCACCCAGAAGTGGCTGCCTTTCAGTGCTGGGTGGGGGGGACCCTGTATAATGTGCCCTTAATATGCTCCACCCCAGAGGCAGCTGCATCTCAGCAGTAGGTGAGGGGTATAACCAGCTTGTGATGTGCCCATCCCAGAGATGGCATCCCAACACTGGGTGAGGGGGGCCCCCACCACGCCCAGCACACAGCCAGGCTTGTGGCATGTGTGACGGGTGCATATGGCACAGGGCTGGCAGGGCTAGATGCCAGGTCGAGTGGGCGCATGGGCACGCGAGCCATGGTGTATTACGTGTGCACCACGGTGCTGGCGGCTCTGCTGGGCGTCATCCTGGTCCTCACCATCCATCCGGGCAACCCTGAGTTGAAGCGGGCACCAGGCACAGGTGAACGCAATGAGGAGGTCTCCAGCCTGGATGCCTTTCTGGACCTTATCCGCAACCTGTTCCCCGAGAACCTGGTGCAGGCCTGCTTCCAGCAGGTAGGGGAGTCGCCGCAGTGTGGAGGCACTGGGGTCGCTGCTGTGGAGGGTGAAGACCCTGGGGGTGCCATGCTATGAGATGGGAGCACTGGGGGCAGGGCAGGGGCTAGTTGGGGGGCACTCCCACCCTGAGTTCATACTGACCCCATTCCCACCCTGCCCTGCCCTGCCCCAGATCCAGACGGTGACCCAGAAGGTTGTGGTGGCACCCGAGGTGGTGAGGCAGGAGAACGTGAGCCAGGGCCTCCGTGCCAACCTGACCCTGGTCAATGCCACCATCACTGAGATCAACCTGGGGCCCACCACCATCACCCAGAAGCGGCTGGAATTCAAGCCAGGGATGAACGTGCTGGGTAAACCCCTGGCCAGGGCACTGCTGGGGGGAAGTTTGCAGTACCAGGGGTATCTGTGGTTGGTGGCACTGCTGGGATGGGACAGGTTGCAACCCCAAATACTGATCTGCCACCTTCCCCCCAGGGCTGATCGGGTTCTTCATCGCCTTTGGCATTGCCATGGGGAAGCTGGGTGAGGCGGCCCGGCCCATGGCTGACTTCTTCAACATCCTCAACGAGATCATCATGCAGCTTGTCTCCATGATCATGTGGTACTGGGGGTCTGGCCTGGTCCCTGAGAACCCACTGGGGGAGGGCTTCTGGGGGCTTCTGGGAGCTGTCTGCCCACTTCTGCTCCCAACACCCGTCCAGTGGCTCCCATGGCCCCTTCTTCCTCCTACCCCCGTCCCCTGACACACATTCTCACGCCCCTCTTGTGCTCCCTCTTAACCCAGGCTGCCCTCATGGTTCCTTCCAGCTTCCTCTCAAGCCCCCTCCCAGTGTCACCCCCCACCTAAG
>NW_017728947.1:2093532-2098452 GCF_001723895.1 Crocodylus porosus | reverse complement strand
CCCCCAGCCCCACCCCACAGTCTCCCTTACCCCAAAGCCCCCTCACAGCCCTTTTCTCCCACAATCCCCACAGGTACTCGCCCTTTGGCATCGCCTCCCTGATCTGTGGTAAGATCGCAGCTATCAAGGACCTGGAGCTGGTGGCACGGCAGCTGGGGCTCTATGTACTGACAGTGATGCTAGGCCTGGTACTCCACGGTGCCCTGGTCCTGCCCCTCATTTTTTTTGGCATCACACGCCAGAACCCCTTCACCTTCTATGGTGGGATCTTCCAGGCCTGGGTCACCGCCCTGGGCACCGCCTCCAGGTGGGCATGGTGTGGGCAATGGGTAGACAGGGGCACTAGGCTGGCACTGGGTGGGGGCAGCAGGAGGTGCTAGGGGGTGGGGAATGGTCTTGGGGTGGGCATAGGGGCAGAGGACATGAGGCCTGGGGGTGCCACCTCTGGGGTGCAGCAGGGGTGATAGAGGATGGGGAGGTAGGGTGTCTCAGGATGGGGCAAAGAACTTTGTGGGGAGGGTGGCATCTGTAGGGGTGCCCTGCCTTTTGGTGGGGTTGGTACCCCCCACTTCACAGCCTGGCCATGCCCCCCCAGTGCTGGGACACTCCCCGTGACCTTCCGGTGCCTGGAGGAGAACCTGCACATCGACCGGCGGGTGACGCGCTTCGTGCTGCCCATCGGCGCCACCATCAACATGGATGGCACTGCACTCTATGAGGCTGTGGCCGCCATCTTCATTGCCCAAATGAATAGCATCGTCCTTGATAGCGGCCAGATTGCCACTGTCAGGTCAGGTGCCGTCCCCACCCCACCCCACTCCCCCGTTCTGGCCAGAGCCCCTGCACCAGGCTGGCACCCCCTTTGGAGGGGCTAGGCCCTACCCCCAAGGACTCACCCCTTCCCCATCTACCCCCCCAGCCTGACAGCCACCCTGGCCAGTGTGGGTGCGGCCAGTATCCCCAGCGCGGGGCTGGTGACTATGCTGCTGATCCTGACAGCCGTGGGGCTGCCCACTCAGGACATCAGCCTCCTCATCGCTGTGGACTGGCTGCTGTGAGTACCACACCGCAGGGCATGGGGGGGCTGCGAGTTTCCTCTTGGATGTGCCCACCTCACCCTGGCCACATATGGCATTTCTCCATGACTGGGCTCAGCCCCCAACCAGCTAGGATGAGTCCCACCCCTGTGTCCTTCCTGGATCCATCCCCAAACTTTCTGGGGTCCTGAGGCTCCTCCCCATCATAGATAGCTCCTCCTGTGTTATGTGGCTCAGACATGGTGTCCCCAGCCACATGTGGTATGTGGCCCCGACCTCTGCTACAGGTGTAATGTGGCCCCACTCCCTGCCACATCTTATATGCCAGGGGTATAATGTAGTTCTTCCCACTGCCACACATATTGCATGGCCCCGCCTCCACTTTGTCATGTGACCCTACACCCTGCCACATGGGTCATGTGTCCCCCTTCCCTGCCACACGTTGCGTGCCTTTCATCCACATCATGGCCCTGCCCATTGCATGACCCATTCTCTCACTGCATGACCCCACCCCTGCCACATGTCACAGGGCCCCACCCCCACCATAAACCTATTATATGTCACCTAGCCTCACTCCTGCCATGCATCTTGCATGGCCCTATACCCACTGTATGTGACCCCCCACCCATCACATAGCTCCACCCCCTTTCATGCATCTTGTAACCACACCCCATGCAGCTCAGACACCTTGCGTCATGGCCCTATCCCTGCTAAGTGTGTCACATGACTCCCCCCCTGCCCTGTAGGGATCGCATGCGAACCTCCATCAACGTTGTGGGTGACTCCTTTGGTGCTGGCATTGTGCACTACCTGTCGCGGGCCGAGCTGGCTGCTATTGATGCACGGGCTGAGGGGCGTGACCCTGACCCTGCCACCCTCAAGCTGCAGGCACTGGGCAACCACCAGGGGCCACTAGAGAGCACCGGTACAGGATATACAGCACTGTCCACCCAGGGGCACAAGGATGAGGAGCAGGTGAGGCTGGGGTGGCTTAGTCAGGGATGATCTTGCCTTGACCTTAGGGTTCCTTCCAGCCCAGTTTCCTGTGATCCTGTTCTACTGTCCTCTTAGGTAGAGAAGCCTGAAGTCCCACCAGAGCATGAGGACAAGGGGTCCATGGTATGTACGAAGAACGAGGAAGAGGAAGAGAAGAAAGAGACTGATGAATAGCAGAGTGGCAGGGGGAGGGGGGGGTTACTGCTGTATCAATTATTCACCTGGATTTATGGGGAGGCCCCTCTGCTGAAGTGAGATGAGTGCCACCACACCCTCTACCCCCACCCCCAGCACCACTTTGGCCTAGGAGAGAAAGGCAACAACCTAGCAGCAGCTATATTCAGTACCAGGCAAGGGGCCCCCTCTACACAGCCACCCTGCAATGCCCTGTGCAAGGCAGCTGCCTCTTGGCAAGGGGTGTGATGATACACATGGAGTTTGTTGGTAGCTTTGAAGCAGCCACATGCACTACATCATTATCCCACCTTACTCACCCCCTGCACCCGAGGTTAGGGATGTCCTATCTGCTCCCATGCCCACACTGCTCCAGCGACATTGGGGGCAGGGGGTGAAGAGGAGTGTAACTGCAGTCATTGCCAAGGAGGGGAGGGATGTCTTAAATAGCCCCTGGGGAACCCTGGACTGATTGGCTGGGAGAGAAACAGAGAGATTCTTGGGCAGATTTACCTAGAAATCAAGAGGGCTTGTCCTTCATGTCCATCTGTCTCCATGAACCCCTCATCCTTCCATCCCCCCACCCAGTCAATTGGTCTGTCCATCCATTCAACCCCTTGTACCCCCTCTATTCTTCCATCCTTATATATCCTGTCTGTCTGTTTATCCAGCCAACTGTCCATCCACCCAACCCCATATACCTACTCCATCCATCCTCTTATACTTTAAGTAGCTATATGTCTGTCTACTTACCCACCAATTCCTCCATACCCATACCTCCCTCTCTCTCTCCATCCACCCTCATATACTCTCTATTTTCCTAGCCCCCCCCCCCAACCAGGTATCTCAGAGTTGCCCCCATCCATACAGGACCCCATCTCTTGCTGTCCCTTCCTCCAGGGCAATCTACCCCCCTTCCCCTAAATTCCTTCTCTCCCTTCTTGCTGTAGGGCTCATGGGTACTCCACCAGGGTCTCATGGCCTTCCCCCCCACCAAGTCCATTGCCCCTCCCCCCCATAATACCGACTGTCCAGAGCATCGCTGCCGTGTTATTTTTAATAAACCATTGAAACAGTCTGGCTCCATGCCTTTAATAGGGGCCTCTCCCCCTGCAGACTCTGCCTCCATATAGGTCCTTCTCAACCCCAACCTCTTTATATAAGCCATGCCCCCTCCCCCAAACACATGTGCATATGTCCTGAGCTGAACAGGCCACAAGTGCATCAGCCTGGGAGGGATTTTTCCTTCCTCTTTCCCTTCACATCCCATTCATCAGATCCTCCCTGGGGTGGACTGGATCACAGAGTCACTAGATCCAACTCTACAAGGCCCCCTGCAGCTCCTGCCCCACCCTACACAAGAAGGATGGGCAGAGAATTCATACCTCTGGGAGCAACTGGCTTAGGGTCCCTGCATGCTCAGGTAGCATTACTCTATGGGGAGCCCAGGACAGGGGGCTGCGAGTTTAATGTGCCCCACATAACCTAAAGGAGACCTTTGGTGCGTTTCTGTGGGGTCCCCCTGATAGCACGTGGCCTCAAGTACTCAGAGAAAGGCTGTGGGTCAGGTATCCTATGAACATGCTATGAGAGCTGGGGGGAGTTGCATATGACCTACCAGGAAGGCCAGGATGCTTTGTGGGGTTCAGGGCAGTTTATTGAACTGATCATCTACAATCCCTCCAAAATCTCCAGCTCCCCCACCTGGGCACGCAGGACACCCCACCCAGACAGACCCCATCTCCATCACAATTCCCTCAGCCAGTGGGGGACTCTGGGGTTCTACTCCAGCTCGGGGAGGGGAGAGGGGTGTAGCAGGTTGGTACAGGCTGGGAGCCAGGATCCCTGGGTTCAACTGCAACTCAGAAAGGGGAGGAGAGTTTTAGTGGGTTAAAAGCAGGGGGGGTGGCTTTCACATGTAGTTCCCCTGAGGCAGGTTGGCTGGGGAGAGACACTCCAGTTTCAGGGGCCTCAGCTTAGGCTGCTCCTGGCCAGGGGGTCCCAGGGCCTCATCCTTTGGGGGCTTCAGCAGAACCGGGTAGGCAGGCGGCAGGGTAGGGGCTGCCTGTGGCTGGGCCCGTACAGGCAGGTGGGATGCTGGTAGGTGCACCTCATACTCCATGTCATAGTAGAACCAGTCATAGGAGTCCTTAGGGGCTTCCAGGTGCAGCGCTGGGGGTGGGAGGGGAGGAAGAACTCAGGCATCCGGCTCCCAGCACCCCCTGCTCTAACCCACCAGCCTCCACTCCCATCTCAGAGCTAGGAGAGAACCCAAGCATCCAGCCATACAAGCCTCTGCCTCCAGCCACCAGCCTCCACTCCCTTCCCAGAGGTGGGAGTTAACCCAGGTGGCCAGCCTCCCAGCTCCCCCTGTTCTAACCCACCAGTCCCAGCCCTCCCCTGCCCCAGTTGGGAGGACCCAGGCATCCTGGTGCTTACCCAGGTCATCAAAGGTGGCATCCTGCAGGCGATGGTGGGTGAAGGGCTCCTTCCTTGCAGCTCGGTGGTAGGCACAGTAGACTCCAGCCAGGAGGCAGAGCAGGAGGCCACAGGCTCCCAGGAACAGACCCATGGCCTGGACCCCTGCCGTGCTCCGTGGCTCCCCCAGCCAGCCTGCCATAGAGATGGGGTCAGGAGGACCCCAGGTGCCCAGGCCCTCTTCACCTGCAGGACTCCTTGTGGCCCCACCAGCCAGGCACCCTCTCTCCTACCC
>NW_017728947.1:2090575-2093317 GCF_001723895.1 Crocodylus porosus | reverse complement strand
GCTGCACCAGGACCTGCGCTTCCCCCGCATCGCCTTCTTCAGCAGCCGCCATATCCGAGCCGGCGAGGAGCTGGGGTGCGCCATGCTGGGGGCAGGGCTGGGGTCCATGATAGGGGGCTGGGAGGGGCTAGGGGGTGTAGGGGGGTTCCCTGTGAAGCTGGGGAGTATTGGAGAGCTGGAGGGGGAGCCCCCCACAGCAGCCAAGGGGGACAGAGAGGGGTCAGGCCCAGGGGCAAGGGAGGATGGGGCTGGGGTGACACTGGTTACATGGCAGGCATAGAGGGCCAGCAAGGCAGCTGGACAGAGGGGGAACCCCCAAGGCACCCCCATCCTGAGCCACAGGGAGCTGGTACCTGCATGGGCAAGAAGGAGTTAAGCTGAGCGCCATGGAAGGGAGGGGGGCACAGCTTCCAGACTTGGTCTCCCCTTCAGGCCTTGACCCAGCCCCACATCCCCCATCATGCTCCCAAGGGGGGCTGTGACCATGGCTACCCCCCACCCTGGATCCCTCAGGACACCTCTTCCTGACCCTGTTTACATAGTGCTGCTAGGCAACTGCCCTGGCAACAGGCCTTTGCTTTCCCCCTCCCAAACTGCATTTCCAGCCCTGGGGGGTGCTGCGCTGCAGTTAAAGGGAGAGCTCCAAAATACAGGCACTGGAAGGGCTCCCCTCCTTATTCCCCCCTGGAATTGCTTTATCACCCTAGTCTGGAAATAGCACCCCCCCCTTCCCCACACAGGCCAGGACTACCCGTCTCCCCACCCTGATACACCCAGGTTTATGGGGCAGCCCACACCAGTGGGCAATTGTACGCTGTCCTTTTAAACACCTGAAAAAGAGAAAGGGATGTGTGCACCTGGATAGTCTAAGGGCATGGCTCAGGGGGATTTAAAGGAGTACCCCCACTCCCTTGCCCTCTGGTTTGTCCTAGTCAGGTACTGTCCTTTTAAATTCCCCTTACAGCAAGGTGGGGGGGTTTCTCCCTTACCCCCTCTTTCCATATTGGCACCAGAAAAGGTAAATCCTAGCCCACCCAAAGACCCCCTTCCCCCCCTGGTTTAGCCTCAGGCCAGCTGAGATGCATCTTGTCCCTTTAAGTAGTGAGAGGGGGAGAAAGGGGTGCTGGGGAAGGGGGTCCTCCAAAGCCCCTCAAGGGAAAAATAGGTCTTGGGCATTAGAAGGGTGACCCCCTTCCCCGGAAAGTTGATCCCTGTGCCTTTAAATAGTTTTGGGGCACCCCACCCTCACCATGAGCCCCCCAGCCCCTTCCCCCAAGAGCATTTAAAGGGATAGAGCAGTGTGTACCCACCTTCCACAGGTGGAACTAGAAGGGACAGAGCCTTTGTTAGCTTTATGGTGGGGGTCTTGCCCCTAGAAGAGAGTCCCCCACAGACTCACCTGGGGAGGCAGCAGAGAAGGGGCACTGCCACTGGAGCTGGAGGGCACAGGCTCTGCCCAGAGCTGGATGGAAGTATGGGGAGGTAACACTTAAGCCTCCCCCAGGACAGGGGGTGGGAAGCAGGTAGCAGGGGGGTCCCCAGGGCCCAGGCAGCAATGATGCAGAGCTGCTGGCAGCAACAATAACACCACTGGTGGGGGGTGGGGGGGCAGTTGGGTGGCAAGAAGCAAGGGCATGGGGTATGCTCTTTCCCCCCCAGCACTGTTAGGGGACCCCAGGCCATGGAGGGTAGGGGATGATTTGAGGTTCCTGTCCCCCCAGCCCCTCTGAATTAAGGGAGACCCCCCCCCCCCAGACATCCACCCTGCAAGCTGGGTAGTGCCCAACCAGGGGCACAGTGCCCCACACTGCTCCACAGCCTGGGCTCATCCCTGGTCGGCTTCTCCCCACCCCCACACTGCTTCTATGGGGTGTGGGTGACAGTGCTGGCTTTGAGCCCCTCTCCTCCAACAGGCAGCTTCCCCCTGGGGGTTTAAGCCCCCCACCCAGTGGCTCCAGGGGAGAGAGAGAGTAAAAGCTCTACTACTGCAGCTAGCTACAAAGGGGAGCTCCCCCTTAGTCCCCCCCACCCCACAAAAAAAAAAAAAAAAGATAAAACCAATCCCCACCAGACAGACAGATGCATGGGATGGACAGACAGGTGCTTTATTACAGTAGTAACAAAGGTTGTACAGTGGAAATAATGGCAGGGCTGGAGGGGTGGGGGTCTCTCCTGCACCCACACACACCACGGAGGGTCTCTGGGGGTTAGGGACACCCCCAGAGGAAGGTCAGTCCCATGGCAGTCAGGAGTAAGACCACAGAGAGGCTGAGGAGGACAGTGAGGACGACCATGCCCCCCGAATGCTCCCCAGGGCTGGGGTCAATGTCGTAGAAGCTTTGGGGGAGTCCTGGGGAGGGGGGGAAAGACATGGGTGATCTATGAGGATGGAGGGGTGGGAGGCCATCTACTGCCCCTCTCCCACCCCAGGGGGGCACCAGCTTCTGCACAAACCCCTTCCACCCCCAGCCATTGACCCACCCAGGGTGATCAGAGCCAGTGCCTCCTGCTGGGGAGAAAGCCCCCTGCCTGGGCCTCCTACCTCGGGTTTCAAAGGGCTGGGACCAATTTGTGATGGCAACTTGTGCCATGGCATGGTTGTACAGCACATAGCGGACCCTGCAAGGAAGGGGTGAAAGCAGTTGAAGGAAATGCAGGTATCAGCTCCTAGCCCCTGCTCCCCTCACACACCAGGTCCCCAATCCCCCCCTCAGAGCTGGGAGAGAACCCAAGCACAAATGT
>NW_017728947.1:2081407-2090475 GCF_001723895.1 Crocodylus porosus | reverse complement strand
ATGCAGGTATCAGCTCCTAGCCCCTGCTCCCCTCCCCCCCCCCACCCCCAACTGTACTCCCTGAACTAGGAGGGAACTGAGGCAACAGGGGTCCTACCCCTAGGAGCCACCCCACCCCCCAACCTCAGTTCAGTTCCCTCCCATAAAAAGTTCCCTGCCCACCACCAATGCAGCTCCCCACCCCCGCACAGCTATGCCCCCCCACACCTGTAGCTGCGCCCAGGGAGCACCCCCAGCGAGCAGGTGTCATTGAGACACTCCAGGCTGGGCCCCATATTGTAGGTAAACTCCCGCGGGGCCATGGGCTCCTGGTGCAGGGGGCTGCAGGGCGGCACGGGGAATTTGCAGGGCACCTTGTAGGTGGCGTTATCCCCTGGGGGTGGGGGGAAAGGAATTACAGGAAGCAATAGTAGGACCCCTCCCCAAGCCAAGGGAGACCCTAGGCTGGATCCCAGCCCCCCTCCACTGCTCAGAGCTGGGCTTGAACCCAGCTGTCCTGGGCCCAGACCCCCCTGCCTTCCCCTCACCCTCTCTAACCTACCAAGTTCCAGCCCCCACTGGCTTACCTGTGGGCTGGACCTGCACCTCAATGGTGGCTGATGCCCGGGGGGCCTCACTGGGGTCCACACTAGCCTGGAGCCACTGCTCATACAGGCAGAAAGCAGGGCGGAGCCGCAGGGCGGTGGAGAGACAGGAGACCCCAGAGTACAGGGCTATGGGGTAGTCTGGGGAAGTGGGGGCAAGGAGAGGAGGAGCGATAGAGGCAGGCCTCCCCATCTACTCCCACTTCCCTCCCAGAGCAGAGAAAACCCAGGAGTCCTGGCTCCTAGCCCCAACCAGGGAGAGACCCCAGATATCCTGGCTAGTTCCAACATAGACCCTCCCCTCCCCCTTAATCTACGGTGAGCTCAGACAACAGCATCCCACGACTCACCAAGGCAGGGCAGGGAGGCAACCCCCAGCCCCAGGCAAAGGGAGAAAAGCCTCACAAGCCAGCACCCCATGGCTGAGCCAGCCTCAGGACCAGTGAAACTCAGGAAAGACAGGCTAGGCTTGGGGCAGAACTTAAATGGATACAGCCCCATCAGGGGCAGCTGGGAGGGGGTGGACCTCCCCCCCCCCCCACAACCGGTGCTATTTAAAGGGGAAGGGCCCTACACACACTGTTATTGCACTGTTTGAAGTGTGGGAGGGGAAGGGGCCTGGTGGATTAGGGTAGGGGCTGGGAATGAGGACTCCTGGGTTCTTTCTTAGCTCTGGTGGGTTAAAGCAGAGGGGGCTGGCAGCCAGGACACCTGGGTTCCCTCCCAGCTCTGGAAGGGGAGAAGGGCAGGGGATGGGCTGGGAGCTGGGACTCCTGGGTTCTTATCTCCCTCAGAGAGATGAGAAGGACAGCAGACATGTCCCCATTCCCCTGTCTGTACTGTGTCTCAGTCTTGCTGCCTTTTGTTGGGGGCATGGGGGTGGCTTCAAGCTGCTGCTAATTTAAGAGAATGATTTAGCGCCTGGGCCTTGCACCCACCCCTTCTCCGCTCCTGAGGCCCAATTAGCTGTGTGGCATATTCACCCTGGGCTATTGATACATGCGCCGCCAGCCCCCACGCCCCAGGCTCGCTGCCACCATTCGAATCCGCCTTGATTAAAAGAGCCCATCACTCTTCCTGTGTCTCCCCCTCCCTCATGGGGTCAAAGGTGCAACGCACAAAGACTCGCAAGGGTCTGGCATGCAGATGGGGGCTTCTGGTGGCTCTGATGCAGGAGTGGTCCTGAGGATGCCATTGGGACCTTGTTGCACTAGTGAGCAGCGCATTCAAACCAATTTCACCAGGGCCATGCAATGCACAAGGATCTGGGATTCATAAGAGATCATGAGGACAGGGAATGCAATGCTTGTGAGTTGTTCTAGTGTCTGGGTGGGCTTCAGTAATGTGCAAAGGTGGTTGGGGAATTCACAAGGGCCGAGTGTGGTGCACAAGGATCTGGCTGTGATGCATGAGTGATTGCGAGGAGGAGGAATAGAGGGTGTCTAGGAGGTTAGAGGTACTACTAGCAAGTGGATGGGCTGCATGAATACACAAGGGCTGGGTGGGGGCAGTTTCATAAGGGTCTGTGTCACAAGTGTTCATGAAGATAGGGCCTGTGAGGTCTCCTAGTGGCTCCTAGCAAGGAAGACTGCCATGCACATGTGAGCACTAGGACAGGTGGGCTCATACACACCCACAAGTGTGAGGTGCTAGCGATCCATATGATCATGGGGCACAGAACGTCACAAGTAAAGACCATTTGGTGTCAAACAAAGCCCCATGCCCCATGTAGGTCTCAGATCCTTGAGAACACAAAGCATGTTTTTACATGTGAGACATCACGAGGGATGGCAGGGCCAAGTAGCATGGTGCACTAGTGACTGCAGTGGGCGTGGTTGGCCTGAGGGACAGGGAAGGAGGGAAGGGCAGGTGCTGCACCAACAGCCATGTTAAACAAGCATGGGAGGCCCGTTGCACAAGTGCCACCACTGTGGGGTCCCTGCAGGCAGGGAGAGTCAGCGTTAGAAGGTGGGGAGGTGAATCGTGGTGGGAGTTTGGGGAGGGGGGGATCTTGTCTACCTCCCATGGAGCCCCCCAGCTCCTGCACTGGAAACTGCAACACAAAGCAAGTCCATCCCCCGCCACCCTCAAGCTCATTAAGGCACCAGCTAAGAGCCTGGTGCAACCAGCTGACTCCAGCACAGCCCACCCCAAAGCCCCTCCTTGCTGCTCGGCTGGGGGCAGTGCTGGGGTCTGGCCTGCTTGGGGGGTGTGGGGCAGTATGTTGGCATCAGCAGTAACAAGGCCTCAGGGATAGGGGGGTCTTTTGGTGAGTCTATTGCCTTCCTTCTCTCCTCCTCTATTTTTCTTTCATATTCCTGCTTTCGTTTTTTCTTTCATTCATTCATTCACATTCACTTTCTTCCTTTCTCCCTGTCTCGTCCCGTCCTTCTCTGTCACGTTCATGCTTTCATTCACTTTTTCTTTCATTCATTCCCTTTCCCATTCCTGCTTTTTCAGTCATTAATTTTTGTCCTTTCCCTTTCACTCATTTAATTCATTCCTTCATCCTTCTTATGCTTTTTCATTCACTCTTTTTCTTTCAGTCACTCTTTTTGCTTTCTCTCTGAGTTACTTGTTCCTCCATTCTGTTCGCTCACTTTTTTGTTCATTCCTCCTTTTCTTTCATGTTTGCCATCATTCTTTCACTTCTGTTCTTTCTGTTTCTTTCCCTTTCCCTTTTTTCTTTCCCTTTCTCTGAGTCTTGCCTTCATTCCTCCTTTCTTTTCTTTCCCTCTTTCTCATTCTTTCGTTTCAAATTTGCACTTTTTCTCTCGCACTTTCTTTCATTCCTTCCTCTTTCACTTCCACATCCATGCTTTCTTGCGTTTGTTCTTGCTCTTTCACAGTCGCTCTCCTTTCTTTCTTCCTCTCTGAATCTCTTGTTCCTCCATTCTTTCTCTTTCAGGTTTGCTCTTTCTTTTGTACCTTCCTCCTTTCCTTTCATATTAGCTGTATTCTTGTCCTGTCCTGTTCTTTCCTTTCCCATTTACTTCCCCCCATCCTTTCCTTTCACATTCGCTTCTTTTTGTTCCTTCTTTCCTTTCCCTTTACATTCACTGTTGTATTCATTCATTTTCCTTTCAGTCACTCCATTTTATTTGTTCCTTCTTTCCTTTTGTATTCACTCCTTGTTCCTCCTTGCCTTGCCTTGTCACACTCTTTTGTTCCTTCTTTCACATTCACTTCCTTTCCTCTCCCCCCCCAGCTTCTCCTCCATCCTCCTTTCTTTCACCTTCCCTCTGTCTCTCCCTCATTCATTCCTTTCAAATGCCCACTTTCTTTTCTCTCTCACACTCCCTCTTTCACTCCTTCCCTTCTCTCATCCTGTCTCCCTGCCAATCCCCTCTGCCCTCTTGGAAGCCATCTCCCAGCAGTCCCCGTTCTGGGCATCACACGCTGCCCCAGACACCTCCTCCCTGGGCTCATTAGCTCCTCAAGGGGTCGTGGATGATATGTCCATCCCCCCCCTCAGGCCCATTGATCCAAGCCCTGACGCCCACCCATGTGCGTCACGGCCGAGAGGGGCCAAGGCGGCCGCAGGCAGGCGGGTGGCAATAAATGCCCCCGGCCACCAGCCAGGCTGCACACAGTGGGTCCCAGAACCAGCGGTGAGTGCGGGCACTGCCACCAGGGAGTGACGTGGCTGGGGCCAATGTGGGGGTGTTGCTGGGGAAATAGGGGGCCAGGCTGGGCTGGGGCTGGGATCTGGGGAGAGGATGTTGGGGTGGGGCTGGGGGTGCTGTAGGTCTGATATGCGCGGGGCTCTGATGCTCCATGTGCCCCCAGGGCCGGCTATGGAGCCTGCTGGGAAGGGCCTGGTGTGTGTCACAACCCTGATGGGGTGTTGCCTGCTGCTGTGCTCTGGGGTGCTACTTCCTCCCCTGCCAAATCCCAACAGGTAAGAGAAACCCCTCCCCGCCCCACCCCCCAGAGGTGGGGATTGGTGCCCCCTTTCCCTGCTCCTCCCCCGCCCCCCCCAGTTTGATGTCACCCAAATAGGGATCCCCAGCTTGATCATGGATAGCCTTGTCCACCCACCCCCTCCTAGAGCTAGGAAAGGACCCAGGGGTCCGGGCTCTCAGTTCCCCTGCTGCCATAAACCACCAGGTCCTGCTCTATTCCCAGAGCTGGGGGAGAATCCAGGCATCCAGGCTCCCAGCTCCCCCACTGCTGTAACCCATCACATCCCACCTCACTCCCAGAGCTGGGAAAGAAGCCAGGGCTCCTGGTTCCCTCATACTCCAGTCCACCAGACCCCACTCTCCTCCCAGAGCTGGGAGACAACCCAGGCATCCTGACTCTCAGTCCCCCTGCTCCTACCCACCAGACCCTTCTCTCCTCCCAAAGCTGGGAGAGAACCCAGGCATCCAGATTCCCAGCCCCCTCTTCTCTAACCCATCTGACCCCACTCCCCTCCCAGAGCTGAGATGAAACCAGGTGTCCTGAGATGTGTGTCTGTCAGTCTCCCCAGGCTCTGGAAGCACGATGATACTGCAGTGGGCACTGACCTCCAGCCCCTGCCCTCAGCCCTGGCTCTGCTGCTCCCACCCATCCCCCTGCAGGGCTGGAGCCTCCGAGCCCTGCTGCCCAGCATGAGGTCCCCCTGGGAGGAAGAGGGGCAAAGCAGGAAGTCCCACTTCTGGAATAGGTCAAGACAGGAAGTCCCACCTTGGCAGGGAGTCCCAGCACCTGGTGAGGGCGGGAAGCGGAGCATCGTCGTGGCTGATGATGCAGCCTTTCGGGAGAAGAGCAAGCTGCTGACGGCCATGGAGCGGCAGAAGTGGCTCAACGCCTACATGCAGAAGCTGCTGGTGGTGAACCAGGACTAGGGGTGCTGGGAAGGGTGGGGGCAGGGCCATAGCTGGCTGTGTGTCCTGCACCATGTGGGGAACCCCCAGAATAAAGGGTCAGGAGAGTCCTGCCTTGTGAATCAGCCTGAGTGGCATGTCCTTGGCCTCCTCACTGGGGAGGGAGGGAGAGGTTGTTGGGTGGATGGAAAGATGGAAGGTTTGGACGATGGGTGGATGGATGAAATTGGTGGGGGATGGATGGAAGAATGTGGTTTGTGCAGATGGATAGACAGAAGGTTTGGAGGGTAGATGGATGAATGGATGGGGTTTGTGGGGATGGATGGATAGGTTTATGGGAAGGGAGGGAAGGATGGATGGTTTGGAGGGGGCTGTGGAGGTGAGAGGATGGGGAGTGGGTATGGGAGGGATGGATGCAGGGAGAGGGTGTGGGGAAGGAAGGATCAAGGCATTCACTCAATCTAGCACACCTGATTTGAGGGCATATCTGGCCACAAACCTCCCTTCTCCCCAACCTAGCTGCTTCCATCGTTGGGTGCGGGGGGAGTGGGGGGGTGCCCTGCCCCCAGAAGAGGCAGGTATGTTTCTGATGGGGACTCATGGTTTGAGCTTACCCCCACTGTAGTGCCCCACAGCCCTCCCCCCTCCATCACCCCAGGAACTCCTCCTGCATCCCCTACCATACCCTGCAGTCCCCAACACCGAACCCCAGAGCCACAGGAGGAGTTGGTAGCCTGGATGCCTAGGTTTGCCCAACTCAAGCTGCCCCAAACCATCAGCCCCCACCCCCACAAATAGCTGAGAGAACCCAGGCATCCAAGTCCCTAGCAGAAGCACCACACTGAAGCATCTCTCTGAGGAAAAGGGTTTATTCAGTCTCACTCCCTGCACTTGTTCTCCGGAGGCCATGTCTCGTTCCCCTTCTCTGATGTGCCAGGGGCTGAAATCAGGTGCGGGGGGGAAGTCTGTGCCCCATGGTCCTTGTCCCAGCAGCTGGATGCACACTGGTCATAGCTGCAGCCCCAGCCCGGAAGAGGGACTGACTCCACTTGGAGAACAAGGGGTTAAAAGCATTGTGGTGGGAGTGGGAATCTGGCACCATGCATCTGTGGCCCATATGGCTAAGGGCAGGTGGGGAGTCTTTGTTGGGTGTCTGTGGCATAGATGGAGAAGGTGGGAAGAGGGAGGTTGCCTCACCCCCCAGCAGAGAAGGAACCCTTAAGGAAGTGTTTTGTGGGGGAGGTTGGGGTCTCTCCCCAGGAAGGGAAACTGAGGCAGTAAGATGGAGAAGGGATGGCAGCCTCAGTACCAGGCAGGAGAAGTGGGTGATGATGAGATTGAGGGGAGCCCAGGAGTCCGGGCTCCCAGCAGCCCCCTGGGCTAACCCACCAGGCCCCACTCTGTTCCCAGCAGGGCAGAGGGGCTGGGGGTCCTTTGCCCTGGACCTGCCCTGAGGCTAGAGTGGGAGGGGAAGGGATATGTGATGGGAGTGCCTCACCAGGCAGCTTTAGGGAAGGACCCCTGAGTGCGAGGGATAGTGTGAACACCAGTGCTTGCATGAGCACACCTCTGTTAGCACATGTGTTCATGTGCATGGAGCTGGTGGAATCCAAGGGTGATCATGAGTTCACGTGTCAATGGGGCACATGTCAATGTGAACAAGGGGGACTGTATTACTGAAGGGAGAGGGAGAGCAGGGGAAGGGCAGGGTAGGGTAGGCATCTGCAGAGCATCAGTTCTGCAGCACATGGCCCCACATGCCACAGTGGGCATGGGAGGGTCATTGTGCAAGAGTCTGTGCACAAGTGTGCTGGGGGGCAGGCCTGTGAGAGCAAGTGAGGCTGAGGGCTGTATTAGTGCAGAGAAGAGGAAGCATGTGAGGACTACAGAGTGTGAGTAGGGATTAGTGTGACAGTGAGTATAAGCAGGAGAGGCCCCCATGCAGAAGCTTGAGTGGGAGCAGGCACTTGTGCAAAAGGCACAAGCAGGCTAGTGGGGCAGCTGTGTTCAGGGTGGCCAGCACTAGTAGAAGTGCAAACATGGGCAAGGGTACCAGTGACAGTGAGTGTGCCTGCTGCTGCCTGTGTCAGGAAGAGGTGCAGGCAGAGCTCTGGGCATGGGGCCTGAGGGGGTCAGGGCTGGATGGCACCATTAGGAAAGGCCAAGCGCTCGAGAGCTCCCAGCTCTGAGGGGGAGAAGAAAGAGACAGCAGCTCAGCTGCAGCACCTGCCCCCAGTGTCCCCTCCCCTGTCCCCCTCCCCTTGAACTGGGAGAGGATCCAGGCATCCTGGCTCCCACCCCACTGCTCTAATCCACCAGCCCCCACTCCCCCCCCTATGCTTGGATAGAACCCAGGCATCCTGGCTCCCAGTATTCCCAACTTTCACCGACAAAACTCAACTCCCCACACTAAGCTGGGAGCCCAGACACCTGAATTCCCTCCCAACACCCCCCAGTCCCAAACACACCAGACTCACTCCCCTCCCCGTGCTGGGATAGAACACAGGTGTCCTGGCTTCCAGCCCCCTCCACAGTGCTTTGACCCATCAGATCCCCACCCCCATTCTGAGCTGGACACCTAGGTTCTCTCACCTTGGAGGCGCAGGTAGGGGAGGGAGTCCAGCAGGGTATGGATGGCACTCTCATCCATGGGATGCAGGGGGTCACCTAGAAGAGAGCAGGTAAGGGTGAGTGTGGGTGGAGAGTCAGGAGGAGGGTCCTGGGGGGCTGTGGAGGAGGTGGGAACAACTCACCAAAGGGCTCTGATCCCAGGAGGTCAATGTCCTCCACAGCCTCTCGCTTCCCAGCCAAGGCCCCCTTCTCCGTCAGAGCGTGATGAGCATCTGCCAGAGAGACAGGGTCAGGGCTGGCATGGGCCAGGACACCTGGGTTCCATCCCAGCTCTGGGAGGGAAAGAGGAGGCTGATGAGTTAGAACAGGGATGTGGAAGGGAATCAGAGCTGGATGGCAACTAGGATCTGGAGGGTTGGAGCAGGGGAGGGGCGTGGGGGTCAGGACACCTGGGTTCCATCTCAGTTCTGGGAAATGAGTAGCATTTGGTGGGTTGTTGGGGGGTTGGGAGCCCGGACGCCTGGGTTCTCTTCTGGGTGGGTCAGGTCATACTTACGTGGGCCCAGCAGGTACCCAGCACTGTTCAGGGTCCATCCACGTTTGTCTTTTGGCTGCAGGGGAGAGAACAGTTCCATTAATGCCATAACTGAACCTCCTCCACCCCCTGTAAAAGATCAGCCCAGGGTCCGACTCCACCCCACCCCTCCAAGCAGTGCAATCAGTGGGTTGGGGTGGATCAGATCATGTGAGTGCTGGGGGTAGAGACCCTGGGTGCTGCTTCCCAAACTGGGTTCTGGTGGGAGGAGGCAGCAGCTTAGCACAGGGCAGGGGGGATTTCTGCAGTGGTCAGGGGGTGTCTCTCTCACCATCAGAGCCATTCCAAAGCTGTCAGCCAGCAGCCAGCACAAAGCCAGGGACAGGCAGAGTGTGGTCCGTGGACTCATCTGAAGGCAGGAGAGAGATGCAGATGGGTGTCCTGACTCCCAGAAATCCTTCTATCCCTTGCAGAGATGGAGGTAGAACCCAGATGTCCCAACTTCAGACCCCCCCCACTCCTGACCTGCAGCCCCCTGCCCCTCCAGCCCAGCCTGTGCCCCTTACT
>NW_017728947.1:2062780-2081307 GCF_001723895.1 Crocodylus porosus | reverse complement strand
CTGGTACCCCTTACTCCCGACCCACAGCTCCCTTCCTTCTAGCCTTGCTGGTGCCCCTAACTCCCAACCTGCAGCCCCCTGTCCCTCCCCCCAGCCCTGCCAGTGCCTCCAATTCCTAATCTGTAGACCCCTGGCTCCCTCCAGCCCTGCTGGTGCCCCTCACACCCGACTCATAGCCCAGATCAGGATTCTCACCTTGCTCTGTCCCCACCAGGCATGTGTCAGAACTGGGGAGTGCAGGACTCTGGCTTTATAGAAGGGGAGGGGAGGGGCGTGGGGGAGATAATGGAAGTAATTGACCTGGATCATCCCCACCAGCCATGTGGGGAGGGGGGCAGGCCATTTCTTTCCTCCCACTGTAAGAAAATTGTCCTGAAAATGACACTAATTAGCCTTGAGTGAGGCCTCCTTCTGGGGGGTGGTGGGAATGGGGAGAGGAAGGGGGGCTGGGATAGGGAGACCAAGAAAATACGGTGGGGCTTAAGGCTCCTCAAGGGGTCTGGCCCTTTCTGGGGCAGGTTGAGGGCTCTGGAGAAGCTGGGCTTGGAGGGCCCTCCCATGTCTGGGGCAGGGAGGGGGAAGCATAGAGATGCCAGATGCATTCCCTGCCCTGCTCATTCCACTGGCAAAGAAACCAGGTGTCCTAGGCCCCCACCTGCACCAAACCCACCATTTCCCATTGCTGACCCCCACCAGACCCACCCCCTCCCAGAGCCAGGACAGAGCCCAGGCGTCCAGAGTCCCAGACCCCACTCAGGTCCCAGATCAGGGAAGAGAACCCAAGCGTCCGGGCTCCTAGCTTCCCCCCCCCACAATGTCAGTGAAAGATGAATTATCCTAATGAAGCTCTGTCACTGAAGAGCCCAGGCCCAGCCCCCAGATCTGGCCAGGCTATTACTGAGGCCCCTCACGTCAATCGCACCCAGGCACTAATTGCAGGGCAGCAGGAGCTGCAAGTTGGGTCCACAGCGACGACACCCCCGTTCCACGTCCTCCCGCCTGCAGGGGTCGCTGCCCGGGACACCGCAGAGCCGCTCTGCCGCGGCCGTCACCTCTCGCTGGTACATCCTCTTGCCCGCCGGGGATTGGCTGAGACGCGACGCGGGGGAGGGGCTGAGGCCCTGCCATTGGCTGCGGGGAGCTGTCAGACGTGCGCGGCTTTTCCGGTGCTGGGGGGGCCCCCGCGGCAGGGCGGGGCTGGGGGCAGCGGAGCTGCGGAGCCGGCGGCAAGTGGGGGAGGGGGTCGCGATGCGGGGGGGTCGGTTCTGCACCCGCTTGAGAAGGGTGGGGGGCCTGGGGCTGGAACCGGGATCCAGGTGGCCGCGCTCCCGTCCGCCAGGCCCCGCTGCCCTGCTAGGACGGGACTCAGGTGGCCGGGCTTCCCGCTCCCCTGCTTTAACTCAGTAGACCCCCGCGTCCTGATCTGCCCCCCCCCCGCGCCCCTCATTGCTGATTCCAAGCCACAATCCCCCTCCCTGCTCTTCTGGGGGTGGGAGGGATCCTGCCCCGCGGTCTCCCCCTGCTCAGCTTCTCCTTGCTCTCCTGCACCAGCTGGCGCAGCGCCCCCAGCAGGATGACGGAGTACAAGCTGGTCGTGGTGGGTGCGGGTGGCGTCGGCAAGAGCGCACTCACCATCCAGCTCATCCAGAACCACTTTGTCGATGAGTACGACCCCACCATTGAGGTGAGATGGAGCATGGCCCTCCCCTGGGGTGCTCTCCCCCTTGGAGCCGGTGCAAGCCTCAGTGCTCCTGGGCACTTGACAGATGCATGTTCTCCTCCCAGAGCCAGCTGCGTGTCAGTGCTGGGCAGTGGAGCCCTGAATAAACAGCCCCCAATGCGCTCCACCCCAGAGGTGGCTGTATCTGAGAGCTGGGTGAGGGGTTCCTGTACAATAACCCCCTCACAGAGATGGGTGCACTTTGGCAGTGTTGTCCCCACACACATGTACCTATCCAGCTGTCTCCCGCGCTTTGTAGGACTCCTACCGGAAGCAGGTGGTGATCGACGGGGAGACCTGCCTGCTTGACATCCTGGACACAGCTGGGCAGGAGGAGTACAGTGCCATGCGCGATCAGTACATGCGCACAGGCGAGGGGTTCCTTTGCGTCTTTGCCATCAACAACACCAAGTCCTTTGAAGACGTCCACCACTACAGGTGAGGGGAGGCCCCAGGCCTCTCTCCCTAGCTAGTCCTGGCCATGCTGTGCTGGTAGGAGACTCTCCCCATCACAGTCTGTTTTGAGCTTGGAAGCTGTGGTTAGGGTTGTATCAGGCACTCAGCCTGCCATGGCAGGAGGTACAGAGCCATTTGGATGTGGGGGAGCCCAGAGCTTGGGGGGCTGTGGTTGAGTGGTAGGGTCACTAGCTGGGCTGGGGGCAGGGAGTTGTAGATTGGGAGTGAGGGGCACTAGCAGAGCTCAAGGGAGTCTGTACCCAGCTTGGGTCCAGGATGTGTGAACACCCATATCCTCAGCACCAAGCACCCCTGGGGCTCGTGGCCTAGTCTTCCGCCTCCAGCTGGGCTGCACAGTGGGGGCTGCATGCATTTCCATGGACCTGAGCTGGCCATTCCCATCTCTGGTGACCCTCCTACCCCCAGGGAGCAGATCAACCGGGTGAAGGATTCGGACGATGTCCCGATGGTGCTGGTGGGTAACAAATGCGACCTTCCCTCCCGGACGGTGGATACCAAGCAGGCTCAGGAGCTGGCAAAGAGCTACGGCATCCCCTTTATTGAGACCTCAGCCAAAACGAGACAGGTACAAGGAGGGGGCATGGGAACAGCAGCCGGGTCTTTTCATTGCAGCTGCTAGGCCAGTTTCATTGAGATGGTGGGGGTGGGGGTGGGGGAGCATGAGGATGGTTTTAAGTGTAACCTGTTGAACTTTCAGTGAAAATTCTTACTGTTCCCCAAAGTTTTGATTGCAGATTTCTGGGGCATGGCCCTGCTCTAGTTCCCTGGTTGGATCTCATGCCAGTCCCACAAGATTAAGGAAGAAAGGGCAGCTAGTTCCCAAGTGCTTTGAGGGAGATGCTTTCCTTGCGCTGGGTACAGCAGGCCTAAGGAACTCACTGCCGTACATGTTCCGTAAGGAACAAGGCTGTAAACCAGGGGTGGGCAAAATATGACCTGTGGGCTGGATGTAGCCTGCCAAGCCATTTTATCTGGCCCGCAGGGCCCCTAAAAAATTTAGAAAATTAATATTAATCTGCCCTGGGCTGCCTGTCATGCGGCCCTCAGTGGCTTGCCAAAACTCAGTAAGCGGCCCTCCACACAAAATAATTGCCCGCCCCTGCTGTAAGCACAGCCAGATTCCTCCAAATGACGGTGTCCATGAGGGTAGCACAGATGTCGGCACACCTGTTTTGCAAAGTGTAACAAACACCACACTTGTCAGGGCTGAAACCAAGCTCAGTCTGAAAAATTCTGTCCTGGATCTGCTTGTTGTAGGGTTCTTCTGGGTCAGATGTATGAAGTCCTAAGTGCTAGCTCCTATGTTGGATACTGTATTGGATGCTGAACTACACGTGTTAGGTCTGAATTGGGCTAGTTGTTCCTTCAGGTTCTGGAAACCTCTGAGGCCTGTTCCTCACACTCTGGGGCAGTGAGCTTATGTTGAAACCACCTGCACTAATTGTAGGGTTTCTCTTTTCTCTATTCTGGCGGCTGCATTGCACAAGGGGGTGGAAGACGCTTTCTATACCCTGGTGCGGGAGATTCGGAAACACAAGGAGAAGATCAGCAATGGGCGCAAGAAGAAGTGTTCCAAGAAGAAGTGTGTGATCCTTTGAAAGAGATGCGCGTGCTGGTGTGGGAGAGGAGAGGACGTCCCCTGTCCCCTCCCCTCTTGGTCCCCTTGGCTTACAAATGATGGCAGCGGAGATGGTGGGTTGAGTTTGGAGCAGCTGGACGGAGAACGCAGCAGAGACTAGGCATACAACTGTTTGCTTTGTGTTGTTGCTCCGTTCACCCTGTGCCCCGAAACTCCAACTCACAGCAAGTTTAAGAACTTGGAAATGTCTCCCTACCTTGCCTGGCACCTGAGGTTGGGTTGAATCCTACCTGGCCCAGAAACTCCAATCCACTTTGCTGACCTGTCTGATGTGTGAAGGAGGCACTGCCTAGAACAGCTCCAGACAGAAAACCAGGCAGTGACATCTGATGGGTCCAAGGGCTGTAATTTGTCCTTGCCTGCTCATAATCCACGTGGACACAGATGACATGCTTCTGGCACAGTAGACTCTCTCACTCCTGCTCTTTATCCTGTTTAATAGCCCTCCCTGAACTCTGGTGCCCTTTGGGTAGCTAAGTTCTGTCAGATCCCTCTATCTGGAGGTGGGGAAGCAGGTTTTGGGTGGGCTTTTTAAGGTTTCAAGAGGAAGCACTTATTGTGCTTGGCTTGCTTTTTGCTACCCCCATCCATCAGGGGAAGGCAGGGAGTTGGCCCTTTGGTTGCCTGCCTACTAAATTGTTATCCAAAGTGAGCAGAGGTGTTTTTGTAAAGGGCAGTTACTACCCAGAAGGGCATTGTCTTGTCTTGTGTTGACAGCTTTTTCCATTGGCAAGGGGGTTGTGTTTTGGTTTCTCTGCAGAGAAATATATGGCCTTTAGAAAGAGGCAAAATCCCTCTTCATGAGCGGGTTAGAGTCCTCCTCTATACTCCTGTCAGAGCATATGGGCTCTTCCTAGGGAGAAATCAGCTCACCTCTCAAGGGGAGAAGATCCTGTTGAATTTGGAAATGGCGTAGCAGTGCAGGAGATCTGGTTCCAGGCCTCCCTTGTCCTCTCTTGACATTGAGATCCACATCGCCTGAAACAACATTTCTGTCCTGCTGTCCCAGGTGGGATTCTCAAATAAACCTGTGAAGAAGTTAACCCCAGCCACGCCATCATCTGGTCCGTCTGCGCCTTCCAAACCTGCGTGCCTTGAGCTGCAGAATCCTTCACTGTGCGTGGGACACACCTGTGCTATAACGGCTTGGCTCGATTCATTGTGGGGAGGGGGGAGGGGCAGGTGAAACCAGTTCAAACCCTGCCTCAGGGTCCTCAAGAAGGCACGTTATCCATAGTTCTGAGTGGTAGAGTTTTTTGGAGTGGAAGAGGTGAAGGGTATACAGATAAGTAACCCCAGATTCCCTTGCTGTGGCATGTATTGTCCTGTCAGCCTCTGTTCTAGATAGAGCTGTTTCAGTGGTTAGCAATGGGGCTATGTAGTTGATGGCCTCTAGTAACCAAAGACCACCAGGTCCTGAACTAGTGAGTCCAGTCTCGTTACTGCAGAGAACTACTTCCCATTGTTCCAGCTGTAAATTTACTGTGCTCCATCCTAAAAACGAATTCTGTTCCTGTCTCCACTGCTCGCTGGGGGGAAGCTGTTCCAGGCCATCACTCAGATTCACAGGAGTTTAGGGCTGGAAGGGACTTCATGAGATCATCCGGTCTAGCCCCCCTGCTCTGGGCAGGAAAGACTGCTAGGGTCAAATAACCTCAGCAAGGTGTGCATCCAGTTTCCTTTTGAAGATCTCCAGGGTAGGTGGCAGCACCACCCCTGCTGGGAATCTATTCCAGAGTCTGATATATAAAAACCTTCTTTGAAGATCTACTTTCAGTTTATTCACAGCCAATTTAGATCCATTTGTTCTTGCAGAGATATCCTTGGTTATTGTAGAAAAGCTGGTTTGGAAGGGACTTCAGGAGTTGTCTTGTTTGGTCCCCAGCAGAGATGTAAGATTTGCTGCTCCACCCTGGACAGTTGCCTCCCCAGCTTCTTTGAGGAAACCTCTCGGGATGGAGATTTCAACAGCTTCCATCTTCCCTAGGTTCCAATAGATCCTCTGCTTCTCTCCCCCCTACACCAGTTGTCTATAGAGTTATTTTTGTCCCTGTCCCATCTAGCTTTGCTGCTAGGCTAAATGCACAGTCCCTATCTTATAGATGGGGATAATGAAGCACAGAGTGGGTGGGCCATGGATCTTCTCACGGTCAGAGCCAGAGATATGCCTTGTTTCCTAGCACTAGATCCCAGCATGTGGTTGATTCACGTACCTAAGTGATGCCTTCCTTGGTCCTTAACCAGGCTTCTTACTAATAAGGAAGTCTGTGGGGAGCTACCATGCATTATAGGGGAGTGGTGTGCATATTAAATCACCTGGTGAAACATTAACAGGTGAGGCCTATGGGAGAGGTGTGACAGGTGCAATCACTTCTCACTGTATGTGGCTTTGCTTTGCAGTCCCCAGTGTGTTTTGGGACCTTCGCACCTGGTTTTTAACACCAAAATTAGTGTTCAGAGGTTCAGTGTCTTTAGAAGCTAGGAACTTTTGTGCTTTCCAGGTGGCTTTTGAACCACCCAAGAGCTGCCATGAGGGATCTGCAGCAAGCAGGCCATGAGAATGGGGCACTTAAATTTGTTGTTGCCTGTTTGATAGGAGACCAGGCTTTAGGGGAGAGGAGTAGCTGGTTGAGAGGGAGTCTTACTGCTGAAAGGGGTCAGATTATCTTTTGGGGATAAGTTAGTTTTCAGCTCCCTGTATTCACTTCTGCTTGGTTCCTGGTATCTGGTAAAACAGTCTTATATCTACTATATATTATTCTGCTGCAGACACTTTAGAGCTGTTGGATTTGCGGTTTGGGATCTGCAGAGACATGTGGGAGTGGAGGCAGGGGGCCTGGTCTGAGACAATAGAGGAAAGACTGAGCCCATGCCTAGGTAGTCTCAGGCAGACCCTGTTTTGAATGCACTTTCATGTTTATTATGTTTGTAAGTAAGTCTGGGTGCTCCTGATGTCTGCCCCAGCTTTCCTGCCTCTGTCTGGGGAGGGATCATGTTGGTGGGGGTCCCAGGTACCGCAGCTGGAGGTATGGCCATGCTGACCCTCTAGGCATGGTCCAGGCAAGGTGCTGCCTGTATGGTGGCCCAAGGCAGAACAGCACTGACAGCAGAAAGAGGATAGAGAACAGGCCCAGAAGCAGGCGTCTGTGGGGAAGATGGGCCCATGGGTGATCCAACAAGGCACCCAGGGCAGAGACAAGCCTGTGTAAAGAGAAACATGGACTGCTGTTAGAAGAGGAGCCACTACTTCTCTGTTCCTTCTGTGAGCTGCTTTGAGTCTTCTCACAAATTCAGGAAAATACCCTTGAGCAAAAAACAAGTCTGCTTGTAAGCCTTTTGAAAGGTGAGCTTACATGAGCCAAGCCAGGGCGCAGAGTCTCCCCCTCTACCGTTCCCTTCTGATCAGCTCTGCAGCAAGGTCAATTTAAACAGTGTTTCTGGGATGTGTTTGCCTGTGCTCCAGTTGGTACTCAAGCTGGCTGCAACACCTCCAACAGCAGCAGTGTGGGACAGCAGGCCTGATCATGATCACACAGCTGGTGTCCCTGGTGGACTCGTGCAGTCTGTGTTGCCACATCTGCTGCTGGTACCCAAGCAAATGTACATAGGGCTAACTTTGCAGCAGTCCCACTTCCTGGACTGTGCAGCTGGACCAGGCTAGATTTGCCTTTGGCTCAGCAGAAGAGGGTAATAATTTATTTTTATTCAGGCTTGACTTAAATCCTTTGTAAACTATCTTAGTTTGCTTTAAACCAGGCTTACATCTGTGTGACCTAAAGTTGTTTTTAAGAGCTAGTGTGACATAAAGGAGGCACATCCTGGCTATGGACTGCATCTGTTTATATTAAGCTGATTTAGGAATTGCACCTTGAAATCAGCATGACTTTTTCCCTCATGTTGAGCAACCCCTGGGCCCGAGTTGGTTTTACATGGCCAAACTCACCACTTTCTTGTACCACTCTTAGAAACCTCTGCCACCAACTACATGGTGTTCTGCTGAGTGACCACAGGAGGTGCACAGGCAAGTGGAAGTGGGACCAGTTTGCAGGTTTGTGACCAGACAAAACTCTAGACAGGTATCTTACCTTAGAGCTAATACTCCCAACCAGCAGTTCCATGGCTCTGTCTGTCTGCTGGGAACAAGTAGATTCTGTACTGGTGCATGGTCCTCTAGGACTGTTCCAGGCCTACTGGAAAAGATACATGAGGATTTGACTGCTGGGACTATTGCAGTAGTGCTGAATATTCAAACAAGCACTGTGCAAGGGAGCACTAGAGGCTGCATACTGTTGAGGGGAAGGGGATAGGTTGTGTCTAGCTGGGAGGGTTAGGGACATTTGCTGCACTGAAGGGACCTGGAAATGCTTTGCCGTCTCAGAGACCCATGTCACTTTCACTGCCTCTGAATCCTGAGGGTTTGAGCCAGATCCATAGAGGTCAGTGGCCATATGGTTATGCTGGCTGGGATATGTCTGCTCTCAACTGTAGTTAAAAGCTGTGAAGATAATCTTGACCTCTTTTAATGGTGGGTGAGGTGATGGTAAATGCCTTACCGAGGCAGCAGTGGCGAGTCAAAGGTGCGCTTACCTCTCGACTGGTCTGGATGCAATGGTTCCGGCATGCCCAGTTTCCTGACAGGTGCTGTTTACCACCTTAAACAACAAAGTGCAGTGAGGACCAGTGAAGGATAGTTGTTTGTGTGCTTCTGTTCGTGCTCATAGACAACAGTGGAAGGACAAGGATGCACTTGAGTTCAAGAACACCTAGTAATTTAAGTCAGTAGGGGTTGGGGAGAAGCCTTGCTCTATTTTCAGCAGAAAGCTGCTAACTTGCTTTTGGTTGGCAAAGCTTTTCTAGACAATTAATTTAGACCTGAAGTAAAAAGGGAATACGTTTTCCCATTGGAAACAGGAGTGGCTTGTGGGACTGAGTGCTCCAAGATCTGATGGAAGCAGAGCAGTTTTTTTTTTTAAGAGACTGGGCATTTATGTGGATAAATAGAGCATCCCATGTCTTAAGAGGATTGTAAAAATGGTGCAAGCTTGTTTCCCTGTCAGGTGCTCAGTTATTACACTATCAGTCCCCTTGTGGCAAGGAAGGGCTGCTATTCCCCACATACAGTGGAGTAATGGAGGCCCAGAAAGACTTGAAGCATCAGAGGAAGTCTGTGGTGTAGTAGAGATTTGAATCCAGTTCTTCTTTGTCCTAGGAGAGGGCTCTTAAGTGCTCAGTAACCCACATAGCTAGTTTGGAATGGATAGAAGCCTTCAGCAGCACAGCAGATTTCTAATTAACAGGAACACTGTAGGGTTTCTGTCTGGTGTTAAAGGCAAGATGCTGGGGTGTTTTTGGAGCTGTTTGAGCTGATTGGTGATGAGTCTGGACCATGCCTGTTTCAGTTGTCTGCTTTTCCCTGGGAAGGAGGGCATGCATCAGCTACCCCCAGTTCAAAGTTTGCCACTTACTTTATGTTAAAGCCCTGTTCAACTGCTGATCTCTAAACCAGCTCAGAGTTCTCTCTCACCCTTATCCGTATCTGTAAGGTATGGAATCACTGCATCCACCCTAGAGGTGGTGAAATGGGTAGAGAAGTGGCTTGTATGTGAATCCAGTAAATTGGCATCAAACTGAGGAGTCCTGAACCGTGTCTGTGACACACAGCAGACCAGGGAGGGAATAACAGATAGGGAAGGGGGCAAAAAAGAGAGCAGCGAAGTGGGCAAGGGAAGGGGATTGAAGTGGCACTTGAAGAGGGTGCAGAGCTAATTTGTAACATGCCTGCCAAAAAGGTTGCCCTCCACTAGATTAAGCTATGCTGGGGAGTTACCCAACCAAAAAAAAAAAGCTAGTTTAAATGCAAGAAGCTTTAAAAACATCTCTTCTCCGAATGTGAAAGTGGTCTGTTGGTAACATCAATTTGTTCTTACAGGGAAAATGTATATTGGTGGGGTGAGGAGGGGGGCTGCATCCCATCTTATAATGGGGTCTGTTAAGATAAACAGGTGCCTTACGGTAAATGCTCAGCACAGCAGTACTTGAGAGGCAGACACACACATTACTAGAGGCCCTGCATTTTTTCTTCCTCCACTAGAGAACAATTTTCTCTTGATAAAGTACAAGGATCCTCTCAGCCCATTTAGAGCCTTCATGGGCTGGTGGGAAGAAGCTTTTATCAGAGAAGGGGTAATGGGCAAGCACAATAGAGGGAATTAGCCCACTGAGGGGAGACAGCAAGATTTCCATTGGTGGTGGGTAGATGAGGGCCAGTTAAAAATCAAGAAGCTCTTTAACTTAATTACCATCTATCTGCTGCTCGCGTGAGCATCCTCACCCTGGCCCACCTTGTCATATGATGTCTTGCGTAATCATGGCAGACTTTAGGTACTTGCATTAAGATTGACATGGAGTTCAGGCAAAAGGCTTTTTATCATTTGGAACCATTTGTAGTGGTGCTAATGCAGCTTTCTTCAACAGGAGCAGCTCTGCTGTAGAGGCAGCTCCTGACATTGCTGGTATCCTTACCCTTACATTCTTTATAAGTGAAGGGAACATAGCACATTTGAGAAGACAAGTCAAACAAGCCTCATTAGTGTCAAATGTGCAAAAAAAGTGCCCCAGCATAGATGCACGTCTGCTACCTATAAAACCTAGTAGTCATTCCTTGGAAGAGGTTTCAAAACCATTAGTCACTAAATGAAAATGTTGGTCTTAGTCACTCTGGTCTCTATTTTCTGATCTGTAAAAATAGGAGTACTACACCTTTCTCTGCCTGCCTCCAGTTACTTCAGTCCTCAGCTCTGAGGCAAAGCTGGTCTTTTATGGTGTGCAGATATGGCACCCACTGGGTCCTGTATATGCTATCACAATACCACCAATATATCACCTTACCTCTCCCCTTGGTGTTTTGAATATTTCTGTCAAGGAGGTGTGACAGAAGCCAACACTAATAATACAAGTTGTCTATGGGAATCTATTAGTCAAGCATCAGTCGCTTTCAGCAGGACAGTTAGTCACTAATACGCCTCCTTGTTGGAGGTTCATTATTGCCACAAGCATTCACCACAATCAATTTTCCTGCCGTTAATGTGCCCCTGCCGACACTGCCGGCGCCGCTTTGTAATTAAGCATAGACTGGAGTTATCAGAGATCTAATGGGTCTTTGCAATGCTGAGAAGCGGGGGTGGGGAGCAGTGTAGAGGAAGAGGGGCAGAATCTGAAGGGCTCTAGTATTTGAAGCAAAGGGCCAGATCTTGAGCTGGTCTGAAGCTGTAGGCTGTCAATGTCTTCAGCAGTTATGGAGAGATGCCTGTGTTCTGGGGTCTGAAGCCATCTTGTTTATGGGATGATAACATATAAAGTACTGGATTGGGAGCTGGCTCCTGCCAAAGCTGCAACCCAGGTGAGATCAGGCTAATGATGTTACCCTGCATTTGCACTACAAAAGCTGCCTGGATGTAGCCCAAACCCCACTTTTCCCAAGCCAGTGGGGACTTGGCACTGTACCTGTTCAGGGTGAGGAAGTACATGGGCCTCTGTAGGACTCTTCTCTTTTCTGGTCCCCTGGGCTAGTTCAACTTGCTTCTCCCCACCATGCTTATGAGATTCTTCCCTTGCTGGGAAGATCTGTTCTCTTCTCTCCTCTCTGCTAGATGGGAAAGAAAGGAGATTATTGCAGCCTTGCCTTGATTTCCTAACTGCCAATCAGTGCTAGGCACTATACATGCAAAAGCAGAGAGTTTCTCTCCCAGCAACTTACCTCCAAACCAACAAGACAAAGGGTAGGATGGGAAACCAAGCCACGATGAAGGCAGAAGGAACTTTACCAAGGTCATCTAACAGGTTGGTTGTGGAGCCAGGCATAGAATCCTGGTGTCCTTGCTGCCAATCTTGTCCCCACCCTCTGTTGGATTGTGCTGTCTGTTTGAAGGTTAAAACCACCCTGTCCTGGCAGAAAATTACTTGAAGGCTCATAAACACCCAGATGTTATGTGATTTCAAAGAGATCACAAATGCCCTCAGCTCTGGAGTAATCGCACAGCATTGTCTGAGCATGAAGTTTGATTTGAGAACATTCAGGTAGCTGGAGTAGCTGGGCAAGTTTATAACCATTTGTTACTCTTATTGCCTAGAAGCTGGAGTGGGGACCACTGGGCATGCACATGCATGTGCATGCCCAATGGCAAATGGTGAAGCAGAGAATGTTTGTCAGCTCCCACACAAGCAGGAAGGAAATGTGAACAGAGCTGCGGTCCCACTTGCAGCACAGCTTTCTGCCTTGTGTCAGAGAGAAGACTCCTGTCACTGGCTGTGTTGCAAGCACCACTGAGCTGCCAGGGCTTTGGGAAACATGCAGTGCTGGTTCTGTTTAATGCCACTGCTGAAGCTTGCCTTAAAAGTATTTGCTGCTTGAATGATAGTCCTCCCAGGAGAATTGAGCTGCTAGGGTCTTCTCAGACAGGGTGTCTGTCTAGCTCTGGAACAGGACCAGTCTAGATTACTGAGGCCATTCCCCCACTGTTGCTGGCAACCACTTCATGTAACCTCTTTGTAAAACTAATCATACATACTCCATGGTAAAGCTAGGAGTATTTTTTTTGTTTTTCCTCTTACTGAGACTGTGGTTAGGGGGAAGCTATTCCACAAACTCACAACTCCTGAGGCTTACCATAGCCATTATACATGCTCCATAAAATGTATCAGCTAAGTTTAGCACAGCCAGTAGCATGATACTTAGTGGCAATTGTTCAGCAATACTGGTACTGAGTATTATTCAACAATACTCAGTCAGTACTGGCTGGTCTCCGTTAGCTATAGGGCTCTAAGGCCGTGGCTGTGAGCATAGACTATCAGAGCAGGGTACAGGGCCCAGGGCAAATCAGCCTGTGTGGGGCCCCACCCTTGAATGCAAGGAAGCCGGTGGCAGATTCGGCAATGGGATGGGGGCTGGTGGTGGCGGCAAGTGGCTGGACGCACTGATTTCAGTGGTGGGAGATGGTGTGCTGAGCAGCCGTACATGGAGCCAGTGGCAGTGCTGTGCCACTCTGCCCAGCTCTGCAGGGCCCCCCAAAGCACAGGGCCCAGGGCAGTTGCCCCTATTCACTACCCCTTAGGGACAGGCCTGGCTGTGAGTGACTTGGGAAGATTAATGCTAGTATGGAAAGGTGGTATGCTGACTTCCAGCCCAAGACATTTCTCTAAGCCACTGACCTCCAACCTACAGCTTGTGGGAAGAACTACAGGATATCAAGTTAAAATCCCCTCTCCTTGTCAGGAGATAGTGTGGAAGAACAATGTACCACACCAAAAATGGGAGCAGAAGGCCACCAGGACCTACCAGCCAGTACAAGGGAAAGATATTCTGTTACAGGTAGGAGTGAGCAAGTAAACAAACAAACAAACCTGAGTTGATTTCTCAAAAGTCTCTTCCTTGTACAGAATGAAAAGTGATTTAAGGTGCTGTGGGTGGAACAAGATACAATGGACAAAAACCCACAAAAGAAAGGATTTCTGTGGCTGGGACAGGAGTGCGATTAAAACCATAGTCCTATATATGGCTATAGTATGATGCTGTCCACATTGCATGTTATTTTCTCGGTATTGTGGATCGGCCAGCAAAGGTTAGGAATCCCTGCCATCAGCCAAAAAGCTCTGGAGGCAAGAGCTCCTCTGAACTGCAGGATTTCAGATGTAAATGCATAGCCTGCGAGTAGTACTAGGAAGGCCAGGAGGATGTGGGGGAGGTGAAGGAAGGAGGGCTTATCTCCTGCACCCCTCATGTTAGTACCTGTCAGACCCCTCTGGGGTCAGTTGCTTCTGATCTTCATGAGACTGTAGTTTGGCTTCCCACAGGGTGTTCCACTGAGGCAAGCTAAGGGTTCCCAGCAGCTTTGCTTTGGTGCCTTTGGTTTCTTCTAGATCCTGGTGGGGTGGAGTGAAAGTGACTAACACACGTGCATGCATGCATGCACACATGCCTCTGAATTTGTGGGGCCAACATCTGAGAGAACAAATGCATCCAAGGATTAAGTGTGCCCAGTTGTTCAGCTCTGTCAAGCTCCCTGTGAGCATGGGTCACTGCTCAATAATCCACAGAAAGAGAAAACTTCCTAAATTTGTGCATAGAATAAAGAGAGCTCAGGAGTCTTGTCATTCAAGACTACACCACTGTAATCACTAGACTACTCTTCTTCCCATGCTCTTAACTAGAACACATTTCCCTTCACAGGAGGGACTGGGAGCCAGTTCTGACCCCTGGATCTCCCCCCACACACACCTGCCCCAACCTCATTCTAATCTCTACCTTCCACTCTGGCAGAAATAGAGATCCCAATGGTCTCTGATGACCAGGAGACTTTGGGATTACATCTCCCCTAAAAAAAAAGAGACATCAAGTACCTCCAGGAGTATTCTATCTCCCATTACAGTGCTGGGGGACCAGGGTTAGCACCAGCTTTGGAGGGAACACACCCTACTCTGTCCTGGCTCTACTCTTTACAGCCTGTGTCTACAAATACCATTCTGGGGCACAGGGTCAGCACCGATTTGGGAAAAAATGTCCCCTACTGAGCTCTTTGTTAGTTGTTCAGGATGCAAATCATGGGGGCTTCTTGAAAGTATCTTGCCCAGTTCTCCATTTACTTTTGAGAGCTCTCTCTGATCTTTATCTACCCCAGCAGCCAGCCAGCAGGATGTCAGCCCAAGACACCATGTTCGCAGGTCATGGTGGCAATCTGTCCGCTTGGTCACACAGTTACGTAAAAGATCAGAAGGCTGGATCACTGCTTCTCTACCCACGTAGGTCTTCCACACTCACCTGTTCCTCTGCTACGGCCATGGAATCTACTAGGTCCATCTCTGTGCTCTTCTTGACAGGTGACAGGGTCAACACATGAGCTCCTGAGCTTGGCAGCATCCCACACAGCGGGCTGGGGAGGTAAGCTTCATCAGTCCCCATCTGCTGTGGGTGAAGTGGCATAGAGAAGTCATTTATTTATATACAGCTTGGCACCATGCCCCACAATCCTGAATCCCATTCCTTAACAACTATTCTCCCTGGGGATTTGTGCTTCTAAACTATAGGTCCTCCAGAGTTAAAGTAGTGAAGGCTGCAAATGCTCATTTGCCTTTTCTCAAGTGTTTGGAGATCTATGGATTAAAGTCCCATGCAGAACAGATATTACTGGTTCTCGTATGGACCCACAGGGCATTTTTTACCGTGGGAAAATGATTTTGAGTAGAATAGGGAGTCACCTAACATGGTTCTTTCATTAAATATTGCGTCTCCCAACACCATGCTAAGGCACTCCAGGATTTCTGATGCATTAGGAAAAATGTGCCTTGTGCTTTGTGGTTCTCCCCATCTATGGAGAAACACAATTATTTCTTCCCTGAGAGATTCTGAAATGTCTATGTCTGAGCAGTAGGCAGAGCAAAATGCAGTGACAGTAGAATTGGAGTTAGTAAGCTTTGTATGTATATACCAAGGTGATATGCAAAGGAGGTTTCAGGTAGATGCTTCCCTTACAGTCATTCACCAGGGCTTAGCTTTGCACTTGGTGCTCAGAATCTCACTTAGGTCTTTAATTGATTGTAATAAATAAACCCTAGGATAAGAGTGCTTTGTGAATGCTAATTGCTTAAGCCTAATGAGATGGGGAACAGATAGATGGGATCACTTTACTTGCCAGTGAAATACAATCACCTAGATGGTGTTACAGGTATTTGTTTAGAAAAGTTTGGTTCAGCAGAGAAGTGCTGCTGACTCTGGGGTAGACTATTACAGCTGTGTAACAGGCATGGAAGGCTGCTCTACAGTTAACAGAGTACAGATGAAGGAGCCCAAGAAGGTAAATCTCATTTGGATCGGAAACCACATAGGAGTTTGAGGAAGGCAGGGAGGACTGGTTCAGGGTTAACAACCTGACTCCTCTTAGAAGTGCCCTGCAGCAGCATGTGAGCATGGGCTCAGGACTGATCTAGAAGGGAGTATACTCCTTGTGATAGGGCCCAGCCCTAGCAAGCTGGAAACCCAAGGTAAATTGGGTTTTGTTAAGCCCACAAAGGAACCTAACTGTACTCCTACCTGTTGAATTTCCTCTATCTCCATGCAGAGAGGCTGTACAGGGATCCAATTTGCATAACCCTTGACACTGGCTTTCACTTTATCCAGAAACTCCTTTGGCAGCCTGCAAAAAAACAGTCAGATATCCATCCTCTTCTGCACTACACTTACGTTTAAAGCCTAAATATACAACCTAAGCTCAGTACCTAACAAATAGGAACTACCAGGCTGCCTCAGGCCAGCTTGTCTACTGTCCCCTCTCCAGAAGTGTCTGGTCCTAGATAGTTTAAAGCAGTGAGGGACAACCTTTTTTGATAGGTGTGCCACAAATTAAGCCCCATGCCCTCCCTGGATGTCACTCCAGTCTCCTTCCCCTGCCACATCTGCTGCTGTCCCTCTTGCCCTCTCCCCAAGTTGTTGCCTATGTCAAACATAACATGTGTGCTGTAGGTTCCCCTGTCCTCTCCCCCGTTTGAAAGGTACAGGAAACCTCATAGCAGGACAGTCTGCCTTTTAAAAGAGCCTCATCTCTGATAAGTAGGGCTTAAAATGAGATTAATGCCCGAAGCAGGAGATAGCCTCTCTTCCCAAACCCTTTTGGCATTCACTAGTTAACTTGGGCAGACAGGTGGTTAGGAGGGTCACACTGAAGTCAGACAGAAGGTAGGGCAGAGGGGCACCTTATAGATGCACACACAGTTAGTATCTGACAAAGTAAACTACTGTTTATGATAGCTGATGCCTCTCCAAATTAGTCTTTAAAAGGTACCACTCTGCCCTGCCTTCTGTCAGGAAATACTTGTTACCCACATAATTTATCTAGTCCCTCTTTGAATGTTATTAAACCCTGGGTCTCAGCACCACCTCCTGGCATGGAGTCCCACCAGAGGACCCAAATGCAGGAAGATTTATAACTGGATCTTAGTTTTATAAACATAATCATCTCCCCCCCACCCCCATGCTTCCTAACCTTGCCTTTCTGAGGGTGAAGACAAACATAATTATACGGATAACAGATTATATTGGCAGTGTCCTGCAGTTATAAAAAGTATAGCAAAACTGCTGTAGCTATCCCTGATTCATTCAGGCCTTCATTACTTTGAGTCTCTTGCTAATATCCCCCTCCTCACCGCCCCCCCCAGCTATTGATATATTGTTTTTAAAAGGAACATTTTTAGTGTCTGAGATCAAATTAGCCAAATCAGATCCAAATCTATTTGAATCATTCAAAAACCGTATGTGGCCCAGCTACTGGCAAGTATCTTCCTCCCCAGCCTGGGGCTTCAGATGCCTGCCAAAGGATTTGGAATTACTCTACGTGGTAGGACCATTCCCAGCAGGTCAAGGGAAGTAATTATTTCACAGTGGTGAGGCCACATCTGGAGTACTGTATTCAGTTTTGCGCCGCCCCCCCCCCACACACAATTGCCTATTCATCACTTGATCAGGTAAAGCAATTGTGCTGTATGTAAAAAGCAATTTTCCTCCCAGGCCTCCAACCATATTTGTGTTTTTTCTCTGCCTCAACATTTTTTTTTTTTTAAATGAAGACAGCATAATTGGATACAAGACTCTGGCTTTAGTCTTGCCATCAGCATGGAATCCAGTCCGGGGATTTCAGCACTGAGCCTTTAACTTGTAAAGGGACTGGATAACAATTAAATGAATCCTGAGGTGATGGAAAAGCCACCCCTAGCCCTCAGCAAGTTGTTTCTATGGTTAAATTATGCATCTTATTTTTAGTTTGTGTTTTCTTGTGTCAGCTTCCAGCTGGTGGATTGTGAGCAATCCAATCTGTGCCTCCGAGTATGTGTATGTCAGTTCTTATAAAGCAGATACAAAGCTAGATTAGATGGGTTAGTTTATGGCTCAGGGAATAAGCCAAGTGTTCATCTGCCTGGGGTCTCCTTCTGACTAAGATACTCTAGGACTGTTTGTGGCTTCTTCTGAAGCAGCTGGCAGCAACTGCTATAGGAGCTCTGACCCAGCCTGGTATTCCCATGCTGTACATCCAGGGTTTGCCATAGGCCTAAAGGTGAGAGAAAAAAAACAAAACAAACAAACAACACAACACCAGAAGCAGAACACTGTTTGAGAACTGAAGGCCCAAATGCTCCAAATGTAAGGCTGCAGGTGTCTGGCTGTACAGCATGCACTGAAGTAGGGTAGAAACATGGCCCTGACTGGAAGAAAAATTCCCACTGACTTGGATTGATCTCAGTTCAGGGACAGGATTGCTGGCTTGGGCCCGTCTTCTTTGAGAGCTGCTCTCTGTAATGTGGATGCCCTCTATAGGAATATACTCTAACAAAGAATAGCTGGGGCACAAGATGATCCTAGCTACATCCCTTTCTCACCTATTCATTCTTCTGCCTGCCCTTGCCATGTGACCATTCCACCTGACCCCCCAGCATGCTACTTACGCAGCCAAGTCATTGTAGGTGTGGCACAGCTGGTCCTGCAGCCTATTTATTTCCAGTCTCTGCTCCTGTGGAAAAAAGAGACAAGGTTCCCAGTGGATTGACAGGTGATGGCTTTGTTCTATATAGCCCCATATCACCAGGGGCTGTTACAGTAAGCCAAAGGCCCAGTTCAGTTGTTTGCATTTTGTTAAAAAAAAAAAAAAAAAA
>NW_017728947.1:2058501-2062680 GCF_001723895.1 Crocodylus porosus | reverse complement strand
AGAGAAAAAAAAAAAAAAAAAGCCAGCCCTGGAAGGGGAAGGCGTGGCACCCCCTAGCCGTGAAGCCCCAAAAGTATCCAGCGCTTATTAAAGAGCAAGGGCTGTTACAGTAAGCCAAAGGCCCAGTTCAGTGTTTTCAATTTTGTTAAAAAAAAAAAAAAAAAAGTCAGCCCTGACCCAATAAAGTCTGTCCTCAGCACAAATGCCCCATTAGGCTGGCATGGTTAAAGCACAGCAGGTTTCTGCAGCCCATGGCATGCAAAGAAGTGATGTGACCAGCATCATATCCAGCCATCTTTGATTCCCCAGCCCAAAACAGTCAGGTACAGCTTGGTTTACTGGAAGCAGCCTTCAGCACATAGAACAAGAGTTCAATGTCTAGAGCAAGGGTTCAAACCTCCCCTTAAATGCTAATGCTCTGTCACTGTGTTGCTTGTACAATAAACAGGCATTTTTGCCTACTTGCAAGACCGGCAGCTCTACAAAAGCTCTTTGTGGACAGTATATAGGCTTAGCATATAGTCAGTGTTCCAGCTCTACTCCCAGCTTCTGGCATGGGAAGACACTGGAAGTGTGGTTTGAGTGCACCACTATGGATAAAGTAAAGGTAACTTTGGGGAGTGGGCAGAGGTGAAAGTCAGAAGGTGCCCCAGGGGACTATAGGGAGCATTTTATTAAACTTACAACAGTCTCTAACTTGTATCAGGGCTCTTGCATGCTGCTCCAGGGGCATGGAGACGGCTTACAGTCCACCTTACCTTGTCCCAGCCCCACATGCAGATCTGGAATAACTGAGATGGGGCACAAAAGAACTCCCTTTAACTGCTGACTCTGACAGCTGCCACTCTTCCACTGTTAGTGGCCTCTTTCCCCCTTGCACCTTAGAGCAGCACTGGCTAAATAAACGAAGTCAAAAATGTAGTTCAGTGTGGGTTCTTGTCTTCAAGTGGCTGAGGTCCAAGAGGTTTAAGTCCACACTGCTCTGTCAGAGGATTTTAATTACTTATATTGCAGGTAGTGGAGAATCATGCATTTAGATTCTCAGCTCAAAGATTCAGGGCCTGCCAATTGTCCAACCCTCTTGAAGCCATTCACAGCATAGTTTGGTCTCTTTCAACACCACAGGCTGTTGACTGGTATTCAAAGAGACCTATAGCTCAGCCTAAGATCCTGAGATAAGCTCAGAGAAACATCTCTCACTCAGGTAGAATGATTAACACAGGCATGAAGAAGAACCAAGGCAGGAGTGCTTTGGAGGGTCAGTGTCCATTACCTGCACCACCATCCTGTACTCTTCCACAATTGCTGCTAGCTCCTCAGCCCAGTTGGTTTTCTGCAAACACAGAAAAGTCAGAGAAAGCAACTGAAGTCATTACAGAGTAAAACTCATCTCACTCGTGATGGTTTAGTGACACCTGGTGGTATTGGCAGGACACAGCATGTCAAACAGGACAAAGGCTAGAATTCTGGTTTGATTAGATGTTCTAGGTTTAAACACTAGAAAGGATCACCAATTCCGACCTCTGGAAAGCACATGTACCAGAGAATGCCTTCAAGTATTTTCTGCATCCCAATTATTTGTGCCCAATAATTAAATTATTTACTGCATTAAGAATGATCCACTGCAGGTCAGCAACCAATGGAATTAGTGACACAGACAGAACAGGAAATACAATACTAAAGCCACAGCAGCACACTTGCTCTTTGAAGTTATGTGCAAGTTGCTCACCTCAGTAAGGGCAGCATCTTTGCAGGAGATGAGACTTTCATATTCGCAGAGCTGAGACTGGAGAGAGGAAAAGAAGAGGTCTTAACAGCATCTGATCTCTTCCCGGTGCTTGGTTCTTAGCTCTTCCTCAAATATCTTGACAAGCTTTATACTCACTGTAAAACTGGGATAGTTTCTGACTCACTTTCTCACTGGGGCTTTAAGATTTGACAAGGAGGGAAACATGGACACGTAGAAAGGATTTGGTCCTTCCAGGTCACAGCATAAGCCAGTGACAGTCAGGAATGAAATCCAGGAGTTCTGACATCCCACTCAGCTGCTTTAAGCCTCCAGACTTGCAGTTCCAAACTTTAGATCAATGGACTGAAGTGCCATTCCTCAGAATTTCACCCACTTCTATCAAATTTGATTGAAAAAGGTTAATTTCACAGACCATCTACTATGGCTTTGTAGCCCCAGCAGCCTGTGGGCCAGTTTGGGGACCATAGTTCTACATAACTGGCTCTCCTACAAATGCAAGTAGCCAAAAAAAAAAAAATCTAAATGCCCATCCCACAAGGAAATCACAGGGGACTGAAATTTCCACTCCATCTGGACCCACAATGAAAAGTAGGATTAATTTCACAAAAAAATTCCACTAACCTGTTCTGACTTATTTCTACTTTTATGCTTTAAAATATAGTACCACACAGTAATTAAAAAAAAAAAAAAGGTTTTCATCAGAATGTGCTGATTTTATTGAAATTCTTGACAAGAAAACACTTATTTGGTCCACCTGACATTTCTTTAATTGCAAAAACATTTATAATAAGGGACCTTTTAGCCAATTCCACCTGCCAAGTAGGAGGATAGATCTCTTTATAGCAAAAAACAACCTCATGACAGCAATACAGGCTGTATGTATTCAGCACTGCTGCAAATCAAATAATTAGTGTCTGGTGTGAAGACACCATGCAGGCCTCTGTGGTTTTTACCTTCAGCTCAGCTTTCTCAGTGACCAGCACTTCAATTTTCTGTCTCTTTCCCTCTCTGTCTGTGATGAGCTTTCTGTTCTATGAAGCAGCCACAAAAGATGTTTAATATTAATAAACCATACCAAACAGACATGGGAAGAACATGATCTAACTGTTCAAAAGGCTCTGCCACCAATGAATGCAGACACTGCTGCAATGAGTATGTAGCAACACTACACCCTAAGTTAACACAGGAAGTGAAAATTAATTTCACATGCATTTGAAATTGTAGGAAAAACTAATTGGTCTAATAAAAAGATATTGGATTTACCCAAAGAACCTGGTCTGCCTTTGTCCTTAGACCAACATGCTACAGCCTACGCCCCAGAAAAAGCTAAAGGCACTTAAATGCAATTGAGCCTCTGGAGGATGATCAGGAGACTGAACTTAGTAAAGTCTCTTCGGATGAAAGATGCAGACCACAACCAGCCAGGACCTTGATTTTACACTTTGGTTGCAAAATAGCAGATCCAACTGCTTTACAGTTACAGAAGTTTCTGGTGTCAGCACAGATGAAGACAGGAGAGTGCCCCTATTGAACTCTCTGCCCCACATCACCAGGTGTGTGCTAACAGACTGTGGTGTTTAACTTTTTCTTTGGTAAACTAACTAGATTGTAGTACACTGCACGGCAGTATTTCCAGACCTAGAATTATTCTTGTAGCAATTTCCTGAATTCTTCCCCAATTCATTACGGCCTCTGAGGGGAGTGGGGTCTTGCTGTCACCCACTCCAATTCTGGCAGCGTCTTTGCTGCTTTTCAGTGGTTGTGCTTTAAGCATAGGATTCTGAATTTACCCACTGATGCTCCTATCCAATATTATTCTTCAAGACATCCTCACCTCCTCTTGAAGGTCATCCACTTGTACAGAGAGAGACTGCTGTTCCTTTTCCTATGAAAAAGGGGAACGAATGGGGAGATGTTGAGGGGTGGGGACCCTTGGTCCAGGCTGCTGTATTAGGCGTCATCAACTCCATATATTTATTCTCATGCCTCCCTGAAATCCCAGCACAAGAGGACACAGGCTCTGCAGCAGCTGCGCTGAGATGACAAGCCATTCACAGCTACAGCAGATGGGGAACTAGTAAAGAGCCAGGGGTTTTGAAAAAAAGAAAAGGCACATTCAGTGCTGGCCAAGAGTGCCATCTTAAAAGAAAAACAGGGTTGGGAAGGGACCTCTTGAGGTCATTTCATCCAACCCCCTGCTCAAGGAGTGATCCAAACTATTCCAGAAAAAATGTTTATCTAACCTGAACTTAAACACTTCTTGCAACAAAGATCCCACATAACCTCTCTTTCAGCACTTCACTTAGAGTTCTTGCTAATATCTAACCTAGATCTCTTTAGCTGCATGGTTCCTATGGTGGGTTAAGGAGGCAATGATTAGTGACTAGAAAGAGTGTGTGTTACACACCCACACACCTTTTTTTTTTTTT
>NW_017728947.1:2051380-2058401 GCF_001723895.1 Crocodylus porosus | reverse complement strand
AAAAAAAAAAAAAAAGATCTCCTTAGCTGCAATTTATTGGCAACCCAGTTGCTACTTGTCCTGTCTCCTGTACATATAGAGAACAATTGATTGCCATCTTCTCTATAGAAGCTCATTTTGCATTTGAAGACTGTTTATCCCTCAGAATGGTGATAGTATGGGCAGCCAGGAGGGAAAAGTTCTCCTTTGCACATGGGTGTGCTATGCCCCCTGCTGATGTTCATTTATACCAGTTGAGAACCTAAGAACGCAGTGTAAATCACAGTTGAAATGGATGTAGCTCCACCAATTTAGTTCATCCAAGAATCAGGCTCTAGATGTTAGGGACCATGGTTTTTAGTTTAGTACCAGATGCAATTGTAGTTCTGTAACACACCGGTTCATCTCATTGGGAGTGATGCTGAGACTTCACCAACTCATGACACGAGACAAGAGGTTGATTTCTCCTGATCACTTTCAGAGCCTCCCTCCCCCCACCTCAGTTTTCTTCCAAGAGAATGCAAAGCAGTTTGTTCTTTTGGGTGGATACATGATTGTAGCCTTGCTAGTAGCCAGATAGAGTCTCAACAGGACTCCTTACATGGCTTATCCAGTCAAACAGTAAAGTCAGTTGCAGTTGCCTGGGGTTTTTGTCTGCATCCTGGCTGTCAGCTCTTTCCTCCTCTTCCCCCGCCAAACTCACTCCTCCTAGCGCTGGGACAGAACCCAGGATTCACATGTCTACTCTACTACTATCCATATAAAAAAAACAGGCCAGGTGCTCAAAACCAGTAGGCAGGGAAAAATCTGCTAAACTAAAGCACCTACCAGCTGCCGAGCTTGGGTGTGAAGTCTACCGTTTTCCTCTTCTAGCCTTTTTTCAATAGCCTTCAGGTCTTCTAGCTCATTAGCCATGTACTTGGCTTGTTCCAGTGCCTGCTGCATACTATCAAGGACAGCAGCTGGTGAGATGGTGCAGTACCTCAGGGCTTCTTAATTAGCAAGGTCAAGGGGAACTGACTGGGCAATTATAGTAAAGAAACAAGTCTCACAAAATAAAATAGGTCCTGAATGCACTAGAATGTTTTGTCCCTGCAGCTCTTATTGGCTTACAGTCGCTGACACTTTTCCTGCTGGAGCATGTCCACACCTGGCTGCTTGTACCATTACAGCATGTGTCCCCTGTGAGCGGCTGTGTTGGCAAGACATGGATAGGAGCCAGAGCTGCCAACATTGCTGTATCACTGCACCACATCCACGCTGGCATTGCACCACACTGAAGCCAGTGCCGACAGAATACAGAACACCATCCCACTGAGTGCCCCAGACTGCTCCCTGCCCCATGATACCCACTATGGCAAGAGTCAAGGAGCCAGCCCCGACTAAAGGGAGGGGTCACCTTCTTGAGTCTCTCTATTCCATTCCCTGCCACAGCTGGGACTGTCTTCCATCCCTCCACTTTACCCTCTTAGCTGTCCCTTCAGCTCAGAGATCTCTTCAGTAAGCCGGGAATTGATCTCCTCAGCTGACTCAATGGTCCTCTGCAACTTGGCATTCTCCACAGCCAGCTTCTTGTTGCTGCACTCTAGGTCTTCAATAATGCTTGCAAGAGCCACAGCCTCTTCCCTAGACCAGCAGAAAGGAAGAAGGAGCTGTCAGCAGGGAGATCTGTGATCATGAGCCACTTTCACATCTCGTCTCATAGTAAGCAGTCCAATGCTGTAGAAAGTACCCTTAGCTAAGTATCAGGTTCCTTTCAGGCCTAGTCACTACATTGAGAGTCCCAGCCTCAACAATCTATTCCATCATAGAATGCCAGTGAAAGAACAGCTTGAATCCAGCTGCTCAACATCCTGTTCAGGGGCACAGAGAGGGAAAGGGACCAATGCCAGGTCCCACAACAAACCAGTGTCAATGTAAGGAGATGACCCAGAAGTCCTGAATCCTAGGGTTCCCAGAAGCACTGCCCCTCTGAATCCAAGTCTCTGGAAAGTTTCTGTGAAATTAAGTTTATAGTATTTAAGCCCAGAAAGGACTATTATATTTTCTTGCCTGAACTCCCATGTAGCACATGCCCTTACATTTCACCCAGTTACACCTATATTGGATTTGTGTTTTGCCAATGCATCTCTTCGAGAAAGGTATCCAGTTTGGACCTGAAGACAGCAAGACAGGGAATCTCCTACATCCCCTGGGAATCTGTTCCCCTAGCCTGAGAGGATCCTAACTATTCATATGTAGTAAAAATATCTGGAAATATACAAAGGTCCAAGCCTACTGTGATTTTCTGTGGCAGAAGATTCCATACAAATGTTCCAGTCCTCCTTTGACAATAAATTAGTACTTACAAGTTCCTGGTGTTGAAGTCCCTGCCATAGCCCTCTAACTGAGCAGCACTACCTGCTGCCTTCCTCTTTTTCCCTAAAAAGGGGATAGAGATCAATTTTAGGGGTGTGGCTTTGCAGTGGCTTTCTGGTCCCCATCCACTTTGCTGCCACAAATAAGTGGGGCATTACCAGGAAAGTAAACACTGGCAGGGATTTAACAAATAGCTCCTGTTTACTAGGCAGGTGGGGGAGGGGTGGGGAAACAACTGGTCTTGAAGGTTAGATGCAACTTATTTCTGAAAAACCAGTGAACTAATGACAAGGCCCATGGAGAGGGATCATGCCACTCAGAATAGACTTCTAAACAGCTTTAATGTAGGGCATGGGGAAAGATGCTACATCTGTGTTTCCCCAATCCTGGAGTTAGCCAGACACCACTCTGACTCTCCACATAAGACAGAGCTGCCTGGGGGAGTACTTTGGTATGTGCCTGGCTGCTCATAGGCCCTTGGAAGTGTTACAGTAGATGGAAACAGCTAGAATATAGAGGTATTTCCTTCAACCCACCCATGTTTCCTATGCTAAAAACCTGTTATCTATATTACCTACATCCTCATCCTCTCTCTCTTTCACCTGATCTTATACTGCATCCATCACTATAGATGTTCACATAACCTGAGCATCTAAGATTACTAAAAAGTTATAACAGGGAGTCAGGACTCAGGTTCCATTTCCATCATTGGGACCCCCCTGCCCTAACATTGGGAGAAACTTCCAGATCACCAGTTAAACTTGGTTTCTTTCCATTTTGCAGAAGCCCAGAATCTGTCCCCTGTAGTCTGAGCCACAGACTTCCTCACTCACACAAACCAACATAATCAAATGCCACCCCTTGCCCTTCTACACTAATCATGTTCTGTCTAATCCAGACCCGGAAGGAAGAGAGAGGCAGCAATTGATCTTTCTATATTAGCAAATGCTCAGAAGGCACTAAAATACTGCAGCTGTGGGGTGAGAGGGGAAGAGGAAAGCTGTTCTGTAAGTGTATTTCAAAACCCATGAGAATTCTGGGTACCCTTGGCATAATGAACGAAGAGAAAGGCCTTATTTCCCAAGGCTGCATTAAAAAACTATCTATATTTAGCACTAAATACACCATCCTTCTTTTTTTCTTTCCCTTTTATCCCTTTCAGCACAAGCACCTACCAGATGGTAACAGGCAAATATTGTCCACAAAGTTGTCTTGCTCTTTGGTGCACTCTAATCCCCTGGAACATAAATTAATAGTCATCATTCCTGCTTTATTGCTGTGTCCATGAAATGGATCACCACATGCTCTGGCTGTATTGGATGACCTTTCTTTATTCACCATCTGCCTCTAATAAGCAAAAGGATGGAATGAGTTCTCTCAGTTCACTAGGAGGTTTTGCAATAAAGTTGCTTAATCAGTTGCGTGTCAACAGGGGGAAACATTCAGATCTGAGGGATGCAGACAAAAGAGGAAGGCCACCCATGTCGTCCTAGATATAGCTGCAATATCAAAAGCCAGGATAAGATCACATTCTGCATTTCATCTTGTTTTTATTAGAAGGGAATGGAGCTGATTTGGGAACCTTTTTTTGTGAAAGCCTAAAATGGACAGATGACAAAGGTATTCAGAGTATTGGACACAGATTCTGTAGCAGTCTGACCCAGGGATTACAGTAAAGGGACTCCTAGATTCTATTCCTACCTTTGTAAATTAAGTCAGGTGATTAGACCAAGGGACTGAAAGTGAGAACTCCTGGGTTCTACTCTCAGCTCTTGGAGGCAATACAGATAAGTAGGAGAAAGAAAGACTCTGAGGTTCTGTTCCTGTGATTTTTTTTGGTTGAGGAAAGCAAGAGTGGGCCTGGGAGCCAGGACTCCTGGGGTGTTCTAGTCTAAGCTCTTTCCAAATGTGTTGCCTAGGAAGTTAGAACAGACAGGGATACAAGGCAAAACTAGATTCCCACCTACTAACTGTATGACTTTAACAACCTAGTTTTAAGAGGCTTCCAAAGGTAGATAGGCACCTAAAGATGTACAGGAATTTTTCAGAAGTGCCTGGATACCTAATGCCTGTTGGGTTTGTTTTGTTAAACAGACATCTTTGAAAATCCTACTAGGCAGCCCTTCTGCATTTTAGGCATCTAAATAGCTTTGTGTATTGTCTATTGCCTCTCTGTGCCTCAGTTTTCCACCCTTGCCAAAAGGAGTGGTGATTAAGCTATGCGAGTTCTTAAAGCAGCTTCTAATGACCACTGACCCATCCTGTCGACAGTCTGAGATCCAATCCTTCATGACAGCATGAAAAGTTGGCAGATCCACAGCAACACTCCTTTCTTCTGGGTCCAGCATCTTATAAAGAGCTTGCAGTCTCCCTTCCTCACAGCTTTGGCCCGTCATGGCCTGCAGGTACTCAATAATCCGGAAAACAGGTACCTTTCCTGAAAGCAATGATCACAAACAGGCAACAAGCACATCCTTGGGCATTTCCCCTTCAATTTTTCCACCTGTAAAGCAGGGATAAGACCTCCTTTATCTCTGCCTAGTAGCTAGACTGTAAGTTCCCTGAGGCTAGCTCTGTGTTTTTAAAGTGCTTGGCATAATGGGATGTGGTCTCCGTACTACTGAATAAATAAGTAGTAGCAAAGATAATCATTTGTTTTATTTCTTTTATGCCTGCTTTCCTTCATAGTGAAGTTTGGCACTGTTAAACCTCTAGGGTAGCTACAAGGAAAGTTAAACTAAAATTAGAGAAGGATTTTTGACATAAGGCATCAGTGACCGTGCAGCAATTAGGTGCTAACAATAAAATAGCTTCTGGAATTACTGTATGATATAAAGCATTGACTACAAGACCTCTTCTGAAAGTTCACTCTTCAAGCCACATCAAAAAGGCTTGAAGAGCCAGCTCAAAAAAAGGGCCTTGTTTTCAGAACAGCTGAGTCCCCTCACTGATCTTTTGGCCTGTGTAATTTTTAATGCACAGGGATTAGGTTCTCTTGTAGTTGGTCCTGACAGAGAAACAAGCAATGCCTGTCTTGCCAGCATTCAAGAGTGCATTTTAGAGAGATTGCATATCCCAGAATGCAGGGGTCCACCTTGTTGCAAACAAAATACTGTTCAGCTCAAGATGGAGCATTGCATGCTGGAAGCTACAGCCCCTATCAAGGGTGTGAGCAACTGTAACGTTCTGAACCCAGGAGCCAGTAATCTGTGCCCTTTCTCCACAGCAATATAGAACCTCTTCAGTAATGAGTTACTCTGAAATTTACCAGGCAGAGTCCTGTCCATGTAATGTCAACTGAGCCATACTTGTGAATTCTTAAGAGTGTAGAAAAATCTCCAGCCTGATGATGCTAGATATTTTTAAAGGATTCCAGACATCAGAACGTGGGCTGTGAGTGGAAATGTGTAAGGCCAGGAGATGTGGGAGGGAGTGGGATTTGCCAAATTGGTCTCATCACAGAAAAGCTTTCAGATCTAAGAGAACTTGACTTTCCAGTACCACTAAAGCTCTTAGCCACAAAGTGCAAATTTCCAGTTGACGTTAGAAAAGCTTTCTACCTGTTTGTTCCGGATCACAGGCTTCAAAAGTGCAGTTGAGTACATGCTCCTCTGAGCAACGACCCCCACTCAGAATGTTGCTCTTGGTGCTGAGGACAAGGCTGTTCCATGACACTGGCAAGGAATAGGAGATTTACAGTTGCAGCAGGACAGACCATCTTTTGGTGAGGATAGCTTCTAAGTCAGATTACCTGCAAGCAGATCCTCCCTTTTGGGCTGTTCCTGTCATACTGTTATGGACTGTGGAATAGTGGGATACTTGGATAAATGTTTTATGAATACACTGTTAGGAACAATCCTGGTATGTTTGACAGCACAGAAAGGGGTAAAATGGTCCAAGACATAGTCTTTCCCCTGCTCCACCTTTTACAGTTACATGATTCACACACATGCACACACCTACACACCCTACAAAAAATCCATTTGTACTCAGGAATGTCACCAAGCCAAAATCAGCTTTTAGGCTATCCCAGCTCAATCTATCTTAATTCTCCTGATTTTAAATTTAAATGTTCTGGAGTTATGCTCATGTATTGGCAGAGATCCTGGCTTACGAGGTCAAATTGCAGGGATTAAATCAGTAAAGAATTTAGTTTGCAGGGCCTATTATGTATAGCCAAAGTGGGCATGGCGTGTGTGTGTGTCTGTCTATACACAATATCTACCTATCCACCCATTGCCATAATACTTCCTCTTGTCTATCCTACAGCAATCATTGTGGTACCCAAATGCTATTTGGACTAACCCTCACAACCTGGAGTAACCAAGTGGGCATCCTTAGTAATAATATCCAAGTGGAACAGTTTGAATCCGAGGCCTGTGACAAAAGTGATGACTTCATCCATCTCTATGACTTGCTTAAGTCGCATCGGACTCCGCAAAAAACTGCCCTCAGCATTCCTTAAAATTTCAGGTAAGTCCCTTCAAGCAGCACGTAGAGGGTTTGAATGCAGAGGGCCTTGCCTTCTTTTCCAGCATCACAGCAAATGCAGTTCTCTTGTATGTTTTTGCCCTGGGGTGGGCACACGTAGCTTCATAGATTTCATAGACGTTAGGGCTGGAAGGGACCTCGGGAGATCATCGAGTCCAGCCCCCTGCCCAAAGGGCAGGAAGTCAGCTGGGGT
>NW_017728947.1:2043517-2050825 GCF_001723895.1 Crocodylus porosus | reverse complement strand
CTCATATTGCAGTTTCAGAGTTATTTAATTTGATGGTAACATCACTCCCCCCCACCCCTGCTTTTTTTCAGGGTTTGAATGCCACTCTTTTTGTATCACTAACACAGCCTCCTAATAGTTCCAGAAAAGAAAGAAGTTGGTTTTGGTAGCAAAAGTTGGGGGCATTTAGCTCATGTGATAAGGGATGGGCAGGAACTATGAAATAAGTAAATCAGCTGTAAGCTTCTGCTAATGTTGTCAGCAAGGATATAGTTACAAAAAGTTGACAGTGAAAGAATCATGCTTCGCTTTCAGAGTCAAAAGAATGGTCCAGGTCTCATCTCTCAGCAGGGCAGATTCAGGCTATCTACAGATTCTGGCAAGACAGCATTGTTTTGATTAACCTTGAAAATGTGATCCCAGGGCTATGTTTGCAGCCATCAGGATTATGACATTAGCCTTGATTCACCAAAGCATTTAATTACCCACTGGAATTTTAAGTATAGCATTCATATGAAGAAGACTGGAATGTAAAAGACTCAGATTCTAGTCCCTGCTCTGACATAGCTGTCCCAGATGACCCTAGTCCTTTCTTCTATGCCCCAGTTTCCTACTTGTAAAATAAGTAGGAAAGAGTTCTTACCCCCAGTAGCAAATAATGTGAAGCACTCAGATACTGCAATAATGATATCATAGAGCCTGATATCATAGAGCCCAGAGCAGCACTGTACTTACTTCCTGATGATACAACCATGGACAATTCTGTGGACATCCCATCCTCTTCCGGCTTGAAAGACTGGCTCTCACTTAGGCTCACCAGCTGATCTGTTTCTCCACAGGAGCTGGCTTCATTTGAAAGCCACAAACAAGCCTCCTTTTGGAAGGAAAGCATGTCTTCTGATGCCATTTCACCACCTCATCTGACCTAGCCTTGAAAGAAACAGGCACCAAATTAAGAAATCTCTTGGAAATAGTTTTATTGACAAGCTCTCTTTACACATAGTAATCGAAATGTCTCTGATTTACATTCCAGTAGACTAACTGGCTTAAATGAGGGAATCAGAGAAGATAGCACCACTCTGCATATGAATGGACAGTCACTACCCTAAGGTAGTGGCTGCTCATTCACATTCAGGGAGGTGCTAGCTTCTCTGATTCCCACATAATTAACTACAGCTGGCGTATAGTTTACCACCAGGCCTATCTTGGGATTTCTCCCAGGATCTTGCACCTAACTCTAGCTCTCACTGACTTTCATGGCATGTCTCCTGATTTAAACCAAGGTCTCATATGTGGTCAAAATGAATACCCTTTAGCCAATGTGGGAATGGGGGTGTCAGGAAAACAACAAAAAGGACACACACACGGCTGATGGAGGGGTATTTAGAATATATAGATTATTTGGAAGGGATTTATTTAGGATGAGCAATTGTTTGTGGAGAACAAACAACACCCCAGATCAATGGAAGTTATCATGCTTATTGAAGAGGGAACTATTAGTCTACTGAATTATTTGGGAGCAGTAGTTAAAGCAAGTAGTAGCAAACAAAATGAGGGAATTTTTTTTATGGGTGCTATGAAGGGCTGACTTACTTATTCCGGGGGTGCAATATGTAAGTTACATAGCCAGTTGAGATGGGGCTATAATAAACCAGGACAATTTAAATGATAATTTGCCACCCACCTGCTTATTTGGGAGAAGGGATGTGTTAGGAGTGGTTAGCTTGTTTGTAAAGTTAGTTGAGTGCTGGCCTATTTGGATACAAAAGCAGGGAAGACCTGTTATGGAGGGGGCCCTGATTTAATTAATGGGGTTATTTGGAGCCTGCTGGTTTATTTGAGAGGGGAGGGGTATTTGGGTCTGATCATTTTCCTGGCATTACTGTTATGTTGCTTTTTTGGCCTTTAGCACGTGGTGGGTGAGGTCAGCATCTGAACCCCCAGGCCTGAGAGCCTGGGACATGTGCATAGATGCCAGCCTGGATATGGGGAGTATTTGAGCCTCCACATGGGATGCTGGCCCAGTTGAAAATATATGGCGCATGGATACTTAAATATATGGTTACTGAGATCTGCTTATCTGGAATTGGAGTTTTATTTGCTGTGGGATTTGGACTGAGACAGGAATTAAATTACTGTATAGCACAGAAGTCATAGGAAAGTCAACCCGGAAGGGACCTCCAATGGTCACCTAGTACAACCCTCTCTGCTTGAGGCAGGATCATCCCTGTCCAAGCCCTCCTGTATAAATCCAGACTCTAAATTGTGTAAAAATGCTCTCACCCCCGACTCAACACAAGACATAACGCCCTAACCTGCCACAAATGAAGCGGGGGAACCATGCAGCCAACGTGTTGCAGGGCACGCTGGAAGGATAGGTAGCTGATTCTTTGAGGAAGGGATATTGTTTTGTTAGTGATTTACGGGGGAGTATGAAAGGGCGCTCTGGCGTGTGCGAAGAGATCGGCAGTTTTATCTGCGTTATTTAAAGTTACCCCAAAACTTAATCCCCTCCCACATAATAGAAGAGACTGATTTGCTTCTGGATTTCCTCTTCCGGTCTCCTGCCCAGACCACCCCTTTAAACCAGGGCAGTCATTCCCCTGAGGGCAGCAAAAGTTATTGCCTCAGAGGAGGGGGAGGGGTGGAAACACCAGCTTTCTTCATGGAGTCGCGCGCTCTTTCCAGGCTCAAAAAAGGGCGGGAAAATTCAAACGGAGCAACGGTCGTTGTTGGAGCGTGCCCCTCCCCCTCTCCCTTGCTGCCTTGGGCACTGGAGGGGGCAGGTCAAACTCAATGTCATCCATGATTTTAAGGGGGCAGAGAAATAGGGGGAGGGATCCCTGAAGTGACTACACACATGAAATAAAGGAGAGATAAGAGTCCCGCTGTGGGACTGTGACCCCACAACACCTCTGCAGAGGGAGCATGATCCCAACCTGCAGGAATCCCCCAAACACAAGTGTTTTCCTCCACCTGCCTCACAGACCAGACAAACACGGTGGATTAAAGCCTGGAGCTGCACAAAAAGTAGGTGCTTCCCCCCGTCCATGCGTGGTGCTCCCCTCATATTTTGGCAGCTCCTTCTCATTGGCTTTGGTAGGCTTGGAATGATACTGTAGGCACAATGGTCCAGGTATGATGCAAGGATTTTTGAGGGTGATATATTTTTATTGACCCGGCTGCATGGTCTGATAAACTTTTGATAAGTTGAGCCCATCTCAACCAATACATCACCCACAAAACTCCTTGCTTCTTTCTGAAATACCTTGCAATGCCTAGGTTTCTCAGTAGCTGCATCCCCATTTTACATAAGGGGAAACCAAAGCACGACAAAGCAAAGTGACTTGTTGAAGATTGAGCAGTGGTGCTAGTAGCAGAGCTGGGAATAGAGCATGACTCACAGGCCACAGTACTTCTGAAAGATGCTTATTTCAAACATATTTTAGGGGCCCCTTTTTCATTTGAGACACAGGACTCCATTTACCTCTTCATGCTATGGGTTCTGTGTTCACCCCATCCCTTGTTTCCCCACCACTATTAATGTATCTCCTACTTACCTGGGAGAGAAGTTATTCAGCATGACCACATGATATTGAAGTGTTGACTAAAATGAGGTGGGGAAGGCACTCATGCATACATTGACCAGTTGTTTGACATCTAGTCAGTTGACAGGATGTTTGACGCTGCAGCTGCACTAGCCTGAAGGCTGGGGTCCTGTTTGTCCTTCATTTTTCCCCCTTCTTGTTTCCTCCTAAATCGATCCATTGCAGCCTAGAACATTTCCTGAAATTCTGGAAGGGACTGGATGTGGCATTGAAAAATTATAGCATCACACCCAAACCAAGAAATGCCATGAAGCTGAAAGTAAGGCCATGCAAGTTGGACCAAAGAATTAATAATGAAAATAACAACACATAATGGCATTCAGCACTTTAGGACAGGAAGTGGAGATTAGCACACACAGTTGGGTCCAGTATAAATGAAAGGAGTTGCAGTAGGCTAAGTGGAATTGGCCAGAGCTAAAATTGGACCAGGCTAACAGAGTTTCTTAGGGAAGATGTGCATTTGATCTAGTGTAGCCGTGCTCAATAGGCCTGTGCAAGTAAGCAGTTATTCGATCCAGCTTCGGATCTGGCCTCTTTGGATCCCAGGGATCCAATTCGGAGTGCCAGACTGGGTTCCCGCTTTGATCCAGCTGAAGCGGCCTTGAAGCTTTGGAGCTGCCTCGGAGATCTGGCCATAGGGTATAATGGGGAATCAACGGAATAGCTATAACTTCGTTGTTTTTTGTCGGATTTGGATATTTGCAGGGGTGGTAGCCTCTGCTGAGAGCATGAAGCCTGCCAAGCTTCAAGAAGATGGGTTCAAGGGGAACTGCACCCCAAATTCTTGAAAGAAAACTTGTGTCACGTGTATGTGTTACACCACAATGGGGTGGAAACTGCAGGAGTAGTAGCCCCTGGTGAGGCCACAGCCTGCCAAGTCAAGAGGGGTTTGGGGGGAACTGCACCTCAAGCTGCAGACAGGCAAAACTCATGACACAGATGCCCCCGTGTGTGTTAAGGTGCAGCAGGCTGAAAACTGCAGGGGTGGTGGCCCCTGCTCAGGCCACAAAGACTGCCAAGTTTAAAGGAGATAAGTGCAGGGCTTGGGGGAAACTATACCTCAAGCTGCAGACAAGCAAAACTTGTGACATGGGTGACACTGTGCATTAAGGTACAGCAGAGTGAAAGCTGCAGGGATGGTAGCCCCTGCTGCGGCCATGAAGCCTGGCAGCTGTCAAGATCAGTGCAGGGGGGTTCTGGAGCCCTGCACCCCTAGCTGCTGACAGGCAAAACTTGTGACAAGGGTGCTTGTGCAACTGACTGCCTCTGTCTTGGGGCAGCTGATTGTCAGTATTATTTCCTCTCCTTAGCCTGTGGTTTTGTAGGTGTTAATTGTTGCTAATTAATTGGTTGTATTAGCTAGCAACTGTGTATTGAGCTGGCCACTGAATAAATCATGATTAATTGGTAACTGGTAATACAGCAGCTTAGCAGCTAGGCCTACATTAGTTCCCCCCAACCTGCCCCTAGACAGACTGTTGCACACGCACCCATGTCACTAGTTTTGCCTGTCAACAGCTTGAGGTGCAGTTCCCTCCAAACCCCTGGACCAATCTTGAAACTTGGCAGGTTTTGTGCTCTCAGCAGAGACTACCACCCCTGCACATTTCATCCAAATCAGACAAAAAAACAACAACGTTATAGCTGTTTAATTGATTCCCCATTATATGCTATAGCCGGATCTCCGAAGCGGCTCTGAAGCTTTTCCAAAATGCTTCAGAAGCTCCAAACCACTTCAGAAAGCCTAACAAAGCCAGCACTTCGATCTAGACATGCTGCTTCAGACACTGAAGTGTCCAAAGCTTCTCCGGATCCGAAGCACGGTCTGAAGCCTCGCACAGCCCTAGTCCTCAACCTTTCAACCTTGTGGTCTGGATGAGTGGCATAGGCTCTGTGGGTCAGATCTCACCATCTGGGTCCGTCCGTGGACCAGATCCAGCAAAGGATCAGTGTACAGGTGTGATTCAGCATCAGATCTGGCCAGGGCCTGGCCCCTCCTGCTGGCTTCCTGAGCCATGACAATTAAAGCTGGCACCACACCCCTGCTGCCAAATTTCTGGACCCATGGGAGACCCCAGGGCCAAATGCCAGCTCTGCAGGCTACATTTGACTAGCAGACCAGAGGTTGAGCACCACTGATTTAGTGCCTCTCTGGAGCACTGGATTTGTCATGACTAAGAAGAAAAGGCACCACCTACACCCTTTCTGCAGTGACTTAGCATTTTTTAGGAGAATGCTCATTTCATCACTTAAATGAGTACAACCCTGTATAGCTCATAGATATGAACAGGTGATGGTAGCATAATGAATTCAACTACAATTTCACATGTGACAGAACTAGTATTCCTGAAAGAAGGCGTTGCCCACAGATCTTCTACAAGGTAGCAGGACTAGCAGATCCCCTGGTATCTCTTTTGCAAGGCATATGCCGTTATTTGTTTCTGATAAATGCACGATTTTCTCTCCTATACACTCCCAAACCCTGTCACCCCTGTGTCACAGCTGGCTACTAATATAAACAATATTACTGTAAGTCCTGGAAAGAATTAGGTCTACTAGAGTGGCCTATAGATTCCTTATAAAACTCCTGGATGTTATCGGGATTGTTGTGTTGAAGAGAATTTGGCCCTTCTCCACCCCCAAAGGAATAAAGCCACAGGCACTGTGTGAACTGAAAAGCAACCACTGAGGGAATAACATGAATATGCTGTATATTTAATTTCTATAAAACACCTCAATCAAAGAGACAAAGTTAGTTTGCTGTGAAATCTGTCATTGTTGAGGTAATCAGCTTGAAAAGCTATGGTTCTGGGTGGAAAATTGTGAAGGGGGAAGGGTCAGAGGAAAAGAGAGGAAGGGAAGGGTGAGACACACAAATAATTAAAGGGTGTGACTGTCAAGCAACTCAGTTAGCATGAGTTCTCAGTAAAATCCAGGCCCAAAATACTGCCCCATTTGGTTGGCCAGTTGCTTGAGCTCCTGGAAATTCAACTGGTCAGGATTGTTTGTGTCTTTGTCTAATAGTAGGTTCTCTCCTTCATAGTCATCTGTCAGTTCTTCTCTTGGCTTTTTTATATGGCCAGTATCCACCACCATTTGGCCATCTTGCAGCTGCCATGGCAAAGCATTTGTATCATAGTAGGCAACCTCCTCATCCCTGCGTACCACACTCGGCTGGAAGAAAGACAGCTGCTGGCTCAGGCGGCCAAAATTCTCATTGCCTTCTGCCCTCTGGCATGTAGAGGTCATCCCAAATCTAGGAGGAAAAAATATGGTTGCAAGAGTGACTAGCTACTAGTTCCCAGATCACTTAGAATGTTCCCTCCTCCCCTACTTGGCAGGAGTGCCTCCCAGCTCCCAGCAGGCTCCAGCCACTCACTGGGGACTCCTGAGCAATGATTAATGGAAGGTCAGTCAGATAATTGGGATGGGAGATAGTGGGGTAGCGATCTGAACCCAGCACAGATATAGATTGCTTCTTCTCAACCTGGAAGGATGAGGCCAGTGGGGTTCCACAGGGCTTGGTCCTCGGGCCCGCACTGTTCAACATCTTCATCAGCGATTTGGATGAGGGGGTAAAAGGCACCCTGTTCAAATTTCTTGATGACACTAAGATGTGGGGGGATGTGGCCACACTATAAGGTAACATCAGGCTTCAATCAGACCTAGACAGGCTACAAGGCTGGGCAGATGTGAATAGGATGGGATTCAACACAGACAA
>NW_017728947.1:2014359-2043183 GCF_001723895.1 Crocodylus porosus | reverse complement strand
CAGGCACTGGGGGAGTCACTGTTCCCCCGAGCACCGCCAGGAGTGACCAGGAATAATGGTCACAAGCTGGCAGAGGGCAGGTTTAGGCTAGATATCATGAAACACTACTTCACGGTCAGGGCAGCTAGGATCTGGAACCAGCTTCCAAGAGAGGTGGTCCTGGCTCCTACCCTGCGGGTGTTTAAGAGGAGGTTAGATGAACATCTTGCTGGGGTTGTTTGACCCCAGTATTGTTTCCTGCCATGGCAGGGGGTCGGACCAGATGATCTACTCAGGTCCCTTCTGACCCTAGAAACTATGAAACTGATGTAGGGCTAGGGAAAAATAACTGCCTGGCAGCCCCTGGATTCTGTAACCCCAGACAACCAGAGCTGCAACATTGCCAGGACTTGCTTGTCTCTCATGTGCCAGAGCTGTTACTCAGGAAAACTTGGGTGTTCCTTATGATTTGACTGACACGACCACCAAGTCCTTCTTACCCACTGCTCCTGCAGATCAGTTCCTGGGCACAAGGACAGTATTGGCCAGGCCTCCCCTGGCCTTCCCAGGCCATCAGACTCAAGAGGGTCCCATCCAGGCTCTGACATACTTCTCCCTCTGTCAGGTAGGGGGCACAGATTGGAAATGGGAAAACTGCAAAAGAGAGAAAGCAAGAGGAGAGAGTGAAAAAGTCAGGAGATCCTTGGAGAAGCAAGGTGAGTTGTATAGCTGGGGTGTTACTCTGAATACCTGGGTTCAAACCCCAGATATGCTACAAACTTCCTGGTTGGGCTGTTTCTTCAGTGTTATATGTAAATCTGTGTACAGTATCTAGAAAGCCAGGATTCAGGCAGCTGAAGTTTGGCTCTGTGCTGGGGCAAGTTCCCTTTCTTTCCACTTAAAAAAGGAGGAATACAACTATTTTGAAAAGCACTATATAAGAGCTAGCCATTTTTACATGTCCCCTGTCACTGTCGAACCTGAACACTTCACAATCTTGAATGTATTTCTCTTCCCAGCACCTCTGGGAGGAAGGCCTCTACTATCACCCCCTCTCCCAACAGAGGGGAAACTGAGGCACAGACAAGGTGAGTGACTTGCCCAAGATCACACAAGTAATCTGTGGTGGAGAAAAGACTTATAACCCAGGTCTCCTAAATTCTGGGTTAGCTCCCTAACCCTTGGAGCAGGTTCTCTTGTGTAACATGGAGCAATTCAGCTGGCAGCTGTAAGAAGTCATTGACAGCAGTTTAGAACAGGAAGTAGAGATTAACCCCTCTAGTTCACGTTCTCCAGGTCACACAGAGAAAAAATAAATCTCACTATCTATCCCAAAATTGGATCCATCTAGCTCCTTCCCTGCGCCATGCCATTGCCAAGTCTCTCAGAGTTCATTAACACCCATGTTGTTGTAATGCCAAATCACAAAGGTTTCCGTGTTCTTCTCTACATTTAAATGCCTCCCTTATGATGGAATAAAAGTGCCTTTTTCTGAATGAGTTTAATCCATGTTGGAAGTGGATGAAACTGAACTAGAAAAGGGCAATCCCATGAAGGAACGGCTAATTGCTTTCAGTTCACACCTTCCCCTATGGCAGGGTAGCTTCTGTGTGTCACATAAGCTGTAGCAGCCTACAACAAAGCAGAAATTGAGATAGATTTGATGTATTTCCATACCAATGCCCCCCAAGGCCAGGGAGAACGGAGAAAAGCTATTTTTTCAAGCCACAGGAAAAGGATGGTTTCTCAAAGAGCAGTGAGGAGAAAAGCATGCCTGAGGTGGGCTGATGGAGAGAGATAGGCACTGGACTGGGAAGATGTAACACCGTCTAGATGAGCTGTGCATACCCTGAGGTCTCTGGCATTCCTTTATGCTTTGGCCTGCTCTTGCCCACCCCGGTCTACTGACAAAGGCTGTCTGAGATGGGTATGCTAGGGTCTCCCAGCTCCTGGTGGGAGCTGGCTGGGTTGAAAGTCAGAAAGCTATCTCACAGGCATAGCTGATGCAGCAGAGGCCTGGGGCACATTCGTCTTGCAGTGGGTCACATCTGGTCCCGCCCTCACCACGACTCACACCAGCTGTGCACTTTCCCCAGACACACAGGTATCCCAAGCAGCACTCTCCATCCCGCTGGCACACCTAGGGCAGAAACCAAGTGAGGAGAGCAGTACCCCTTTCCTCACCTCCATCTCCAGGACCCAGCCAGTTCCCTACCCTTGGACTGGATTTGGGCTGGCACCCTATAAAAAGGAAGGGTCTCTCAGCCCATACCTTAATCCCTCAGCCAGCCAGATGAGGGCTAGTACCCCCTGGATGGAAAAGGCCCCTGCCCAGTCTTCCTAAGCCAGCCCCCTCCTGTGCCATGGGACTGGATTAGGGTTGGTGCCCCATCCCCTGAACCAACCCATCTCTACCATTGAAGATGCCTTGAGCTATCACCCATACTCACGGTGTCCTTAGCTTTGCACTCCTGGCATTGGCTGACAACGAAGGAAGAGGAGCAGAACTGGTCCTTTCGGCAATCATCATCACCCATGCACCCCTAGAGAGAACAGAGCCTCAAAGCTGCTATGAAAAGGAGACCATGCCTTTCCTTATCCACCTACTCTGCTATCTGCATCATACTCAAAGCCAGGGTGGAGGGCAAAATCCCACCTAAACTGTCCCATGCTCTAAGGATTCCACTCGCCATTCTTCACTACTGCTAGAAAACAGGCTGCCTATCACAAAGAGCAAACACAATCCTGGGAGCAACAGGGAAGGAAGGGTGGGCTTTTTGTTGTTATGCAGGACTGGAGAAACTGACATTGCAATGCTGCCTCCCTTTGGCAAGTGAAGAGCACTCCTTTTTTAAAAGACATCAAAACAAATCAGTGTGCGCACTGTGATGAGCTACAAAATAGATTTGAGAACTAAAAGAAAATGCCTTAGAGCCAGAAACTCCAGGAGCAAAATCTATTCAGCTTATCAAAAAAAGGATAAGGTGACTCTTTAATGGTTCATCAGTACCATCATAGGGAAAAAACACCAGGCCCTAAAGGTTCTTTCATCCATTTCATAAGACTCAGTGCCTAGTAGTAAAACCAGACAAGTTAAACTAGGACTAGGCAAAAAAAAAAAAAATTCAAAGTAATGGTGATTCATTAGACCCTTGAGGAAAGCAGTGAGTCTTCCACTTCTTAATGGCATTGCACCCAGACCCAATGGCTTTTCTGGAAGATATGCTTTAGTTCAATACAGTATTTTTCAAATTGGACCCCTGGGGATATGTAGCGTGTTTCTAAATGAGGACATGAGGAAGGAATCTTTAAGCAGAAGGGAGAAGAGGAATGTGAATGGAGGAAAAGAATAGGAGAAAAAATGAAGAACAGCTCTGTAACATCTCTTAGGTACTGGAGGATTAACAGAGCTATTGTAATGTGACACTGTTATTTTTTATATGGGATCTAGAATAACTGGGGTAACACTGCAGTTTAACAAACATAAAAGAATCTCTTCAGCTCAAATAAGTTGGAGAACCACCAGTCTGATGCAGGTTTATTAGGCTTGGTCCAGGGATAACAGTGAAATTGTCTGCCCTCTGCCATGGAGGTTGGACTAGATTTATTTAATTGCTTTAAAATATCAGTCTGTCCACCTGTTCTGAAATGCAGATTTGCCTCCATTGTGATCAGAGCCTCTGAACAGAGTGCACCCCACAGGCATCAGCAGGAGTTCCACTCCAAAGACTCAGGAAGTCAGAGTTCTTCCCCTGGTACTTCACCGCAAACTCTGGCATAGCTTTGGATGACTCGTTTCCATTCTCAGTTCCTGCAAAGTGCCTGGGTTGCACCCACCAACCTTTTAATCAAGACCCCATGTCCTGCAGGGTCAATACATGAAGCTGTCTGTGATATTTGGGAGGTAAGACCAGAAGAACCCACTGACCTGTTCTGGCCTTAAAATCTTTGAGTCTGCCCAACCAGGATAATATGTCTGCCTTGTCTAGTTAACCTGGGAGCTCTTTGGGCCAAGGATATCTCACTGTGTGTCTATAGTGCCCTTACAATGGAAGCCATGATTTCAGTCTGATGCTGTGAAGCACCTGGTATGGTGAAATCCCCAGTCTTGCTTGAGATGTGTGCAGGGCCCAATATGATAGGAAGCCCCAATCTTGGTTGGGGTCTTTACAGTGCTTGGAACAGCAGGGGCCCTGATCTCACTTAGCATATCTGCAGTGTTCCTCACAATGAAGTCCCCATTCTCAGGGTCTGTACAGCACCAGGGGACCAAGGCCAGGGTCTCTGCACCCAGTACAATGCAGGTTCCAATTCCTTTCAAGAAGGTCTGTGTTCTGCCTTGCATAATGAGGGCCCCAATCTCAGTTGCACCTGACACTCTGAAGCAGCTTTGATTTTTGGGTTAGGGCTTATGACCTCTACTATCACACACACCATAATAGCAATAATTCTGCCTGGCAGCCAGGAATCTTCTGCACTGTTGAGCAGATCTGAAGAGGGTGCAGTTATCAGATGGCCAGGCACCAGAGTTATATATTCACATAGGATCAGCTGACCAACCACCAACCCGTTCAACCCAGCAGCTGCCTGGTGTCTGTTACTGGAAATATTATAATGGTGGCATCATGCTTGCCAAGCAACTGAATCAACTCGTCGCATCCATTGGCCTCGCCTTATGCTAAGATGCCAAACAGCAGAGGAACCCAGCGTTTTGTTAAAATAATCTGAGACCCAGGACAGAATCAAACTTTGGTGTATTTGTGGTAATAGTCTTGTAAAATCTGCAGGGCAGTTAAGCAGGACCCCTGGCTCAGTGCTGAAATACATCTGCCTCTGGAGCAGGGTTAAAGGGGGTGTTTGTACAGAGACCCCGCACCCAGATGCAGCCAGGTAGCTGAGATGCAGCCACCTCTGGGGTGGGGCAAAGCAGCTGTTTTATGCAGTATTAAGATGATTAGCTCCAGCTAGGGATCTAGCCAGAGTTTGCATCTGATCTCCCCATTTCTAAGGGGGTCATGGGTGGGGAAAGAGAGGGCCTGGGAAATCTCTTGGGTAAAGAGAGTGAGAACAGACAGGACTATACACTGCAGAGAGGAAACAAAGAGAAGGGTATATAGGCTGCAGACCTGCAAACAACAGGACAGAGACTAGAGACCCCTCCTTCTGCTCCCCACCCCATCTTAGGATCCGAAACCATTACCCTGTGAAACTCTACCACAAGAATCTAAGCAGATTGACCCTTGTAAACTCCTTGGAGCACGGACAGCTTTTTTGTCCTATGTTTGGACAGCACCTGGTGCAGCAGGGACCAAGGCTGCAACTGATGCTTTTACCCATCCAGCACCTCCCTACCTTCAAATCAACTGCTACCATTGCTTTGAGTTTCACATTTTCACCTACTAGCCCTAATTCATCATGTTTTGTCTTCTACCCTGGAATAACGTTTATTGTACAAGAAAGAACATGCAACTTTAAGGTTTTAAACACACAGGGATCTAACTTCATGGAAGGGTTTCATACTCCTTTATTGCCTATGTGATACTTCCCCCAACTTTTCACTGGAGTTTCCTGAAGAGAAACCAAAAATGCAGCCTGCGGGGCACAACTTTGTGACTCTGTTGAGTCACAATCACAGAGGGGCCTTTCTTCTCAGGATGGGGGGCTTCCTTCAGCCCATCCCGGATGGCTAAGAGTCTGTGCCTCCTGTTGCTAAGGGCTGAGTTGCCTGACTTCTTGATGGCCTTCTTGGTGAGCCTGACTTTGTGTGGTAAGCGGATGATCAGGAAAGTCAGTCTGGGGCGGACAATCAGCGGCAAGTGTCTTGCCGCAGCAGGCTGTACGTCTGCCTCTTTGCCTGTTCTCTCCTCACTATGCTTTGTCTGTCTGTCCTGGAAGAGACACAGAGAAACGGGGACAGGATAACCCATGCATTGGGCCAAGGAGGGCTAAAGTGGCAGGGGGAAGGAGGCAAAATTCCTGGCTTCTGTTCTGTCTCTGAGAGGAGAGGGGTGTAGTGCTGAGCAGGGCTGACAGCCAGGACAGCTGGGTTCTATCCCAGCTCCAGCTTCAGTTGCTGTCCATATCCCTCTATCCACCCTCACCATGGAACCGTCTCTCTCCCTCCCTGCACAGCAACAGTATTGACTAATGCTCCATTTCTGCCTTTGTTTCCTGGTGCTGCCAGACTCAATAATACTTCTAACTAGGCTCTCCTGCTGTTGCCAGGCTTGGTCTGGTAGGGACAGAGCTTCCAGGCAGCCTTATCTCTGGGTAAACAAGAGGGGGGTCATCTTACAAGTAGGCAGGGGATGAAGCCTCTTTCCATTGCCACAGAAACAGGGCAGCCTGCCTAGCCTTCCCTGGGCTCGAGGCATCCAGCCAACCAGGCCTTAGGAATTGAGTTTTGGGCTGGGATGCTGAAAGAGGTTGTCACTGAGAGTATTTGATGCAGGAGCTGAAGGAATCAAGCTAACTGTTGTTAGCAGAAGCTCTGTGTACAGAAGAGGAAACTGAGGCATGGGGATGGGGGGGAAGAGATGGATTCCTCCCCCTTCCCACCCTAATAGCAGAGATACAACACAGAGCTGGGCTAGAACACAGTCACCCAGGCTCCCAGTTCCTTCCTTCTCTTCCCCTGCTCCCCCCCACACCCAGACCCTACTTTCCTCTCAGAGCTGAGATACAACCCAGGTGTCCTGGCTCCCAGGCTCCTGCTCTAACTCACTGGACCTCACTCTTCTCCCACAGCTGGTTAGGCATGACTCCTGGTCCCTCTGCACTGACCTTCCAGTTCTCCAGCAGGCCCTGGTCACCCTGCTCAATGGAAGTCACTGTCTTCTCTGAAAAGACTGTCTCTCCTGTCCGGTTGTCTGTCACCTGCAAGGGACAGAGGCATTTCTTAGCACAAGGATCAGGTCCAGGGAAGGATCCTACATGTAAACAGGGAACAGCCACAGCATAAGGCACCCTGGCACACTGCTGATCTACCCCCAGGCACAGCCCCAGCCACATCCCCAGATTGCCCCCCCGCAGGCTTTGAGAAGCAGAAAATAGCCCCAATCATGTCACTGATCTGCTGCTCCCTATGGGTCCTGGGGGAGTTATCCCAGTGCAGCGTGCCCAAGCCACACCCCTGATTTGACCTCTACAAGCTTTGAGGAGCAAAGTCAGCCCCCAATGCAGGGTCCTGATCCATGGGTAGGGGACCCCCTTGTCCCGACTCAGAGCTCACCTTGTTGATCTCCCGATGGCTGTACACTGTGGCGTTGCCCACCCTGCGCTCCTCTTTCTCTTCATCATGGTAGTTTGGGGGCAGCTTGCTGAAATCCACGGGGGTCTCAAAGCCCTCCCTGATCTGCCCCATCTCCTCCTGCAACAGCACGCGTGTAGCCACAACTCCTGCGAGTCATTGCTCTTTCTACATGCCACCAGGCCTTCCCCACACAACCCACCAGACCCCACTCCCCCACCCGACCTGGGACAGAAGCCAGGAGTCCTGTCTCCCATGCCCAGTACCCCCTCCTGCCTTGCTCCCCCAAACCTCACTCTAAGCCGCAAGCCCCCAGTTCCTGAGGTGGGAAAAGAAATCGGAAACCAGGCAGGCACACAGCAGCACATGTTAGCATGCACACACAAACACACAGGTCCAGTTCCCCAGTTAATATGGAATCATGCTGGTTGTGCACAGCTTAGGCTCACAGCAGGAAAAATGGAATAGACATAGTGGGTGGGTGGTTGGATGGGCAGAGAGGGCTCTGTGTGGTAACAGACAGAGCGGAGTGTGGGCAGACAGGATACAGTGGGATGGAGGAAGGGATGCAGTTCAAAGATGCAGGGGACAAGCAGCCTCGCCTGGGGGAAGACAGCCTGGCACCTGCGTGTCCCACACATCCCCCACCTCGGCCCGGTCTTACCCGGCTGCGCTGCATCATGCTGCTGAGGTCGCCCAAGAACCGGTGCAGGGCAGCAGGAGGGAGGAGAGCCGGGGCCGGGGCGCCTGCTCCCTCCCAGGCCAGCAGCAGCAGCAGCAGCAGCAGCGCGCCCGGCAGCCCGCGCACCGCCATCTCCGCTGCCAAGCGCGGCCTGCTCCGCGCCGATCTGCAGAGAGATGCGCTCAGGGTCCCGGCAACCCGCCCGCCCGGTGGATGTAGCCCTGGCCCCGCCCGGGAGGGTGCGGCTGGCACTGCGCTCCCCGCCGCACAGCCCTGCATCTGTCTCCGCCCCCACACCTCTTCTTTCGTCCTCATCCTCCCCGTTTCACCGTCCGCGGTCTACCTGCCTGCCCATCCCCACTCAGCTCTCCACCCGGGTACTATCCATTACTCCCCCCACACTGCTCCATCCACCCTCCATTCCCCCCTTCCCAGATCCAGCCGTCCCTCCATCTCATCCCTACCCACCTCCATCCATACCCAACACATCCTGCTCTCTGCCCCACAGCTCTCCTTGTCCCCATATCTGTCTCCAAAGGTGTCTCCCACAGGAGCAGCTCCTTCTCCTTTACAGCTCCTCTCCCCTCTTCTCTGTCCTCACCTCTCCCTCTCCTCCTAATTGCCCCAGTTCCACTTCCAAACTCTCCCCTCACCCTGCTCTGAGACCCACAGGAAATTCTGCCCCACAGCTCTACCACGCCCAGGTACCCTACAGCTCCCCTCCCCCCTGAGCACCCCTAAGCCTTTGTGCTTCTCTGAAACCCCTCTACCCCTTACCTCTCTTCCAGTCTGCCCCTCTGTCACCAACCAGCCACCCCCAACTGCTCAGCACCAGCTGTGATTCAAACAGGGTTCTCATTCCAGAACCAGCTGGAGCCAGGGCTGGGGTAGGGTCAGCACCCAGGCATGTAGGTAGGCATCATGCTGGGTGGGTGATAACACCACCCATGGGGTGTTAATACATGGATTCATTGCCTAGTTCATAGATGCAGCCATCTCTGAAGTGGAGCATAAGGGTGCTGTTTATGAAAGACCTTTGCCCAGCACCAGGATGCAGCTGACTCTGGGGTGGAACACAGGGATTAGAGAGTGCCCCCCTCCTTTATAAGCACACTGGGGGCTAAATACATCTGAGACCCTCATTCATACTCTAGCCACCAGCTCACAAGGAACAGCTGGCTCCTTAAAATGCTTTTAAAAAGACATTCCCCCCCAGCACACACAATATCTTTCCCACTGCATTTTTGGGTGTGGGGCCCAGTCCTGCAAGTGCTACCATGTACCACCAGATGGTGCTGTTGGATTATTTGTGAAAAGGACAGAACTATCTAGAAATTTCTGCTGTCCCCTCCCACAGGCACCCCCACACCTGGGGCCCCAAAGAAATGTGGGAGGTGTTTATACATAACACCCCCAGATGTGGAGTCTTTTAGACAACTGCAGGGTGTTTATAAGCTGCCTCCCCTATACTCTAGATGTGGGATAACCAATGTCATATACCTACAGTTCAATACAGGAGGTCCCTGGTGGGGGAAACAGGGGGAGACCTGTCCAGTTCAATGGGAGGGGAGTAGATTGGTGGGGAAGAGCACTTACCCAGGGTAATACATTCCCCTGGCCAGGTTTCCAGGTGTACCTGGGCAGAAGAGCCAGGCACAGGCATGGATAAACGGGGCAGCCACACAGGCCCCGGACAGAAAGGGGGCCCAAAATGGTGAAAATAATTATTATTATTATCATTATCTCTGGTAAAACAGGGTCCAATAGTATAAATTGGCCCGGCACCACCAGGAGTTTAGGTTTGGTGCTGACGGGCAACGAGACTTTCTTACCCATCACATACGTTTCCCTTGGTGTACCCCACAGCCATGCTCAGACCCTGAGTCCTCCCACACTCAGCCTCTGTGCACCCCACAGCACCCTTACACTCAGCTCCCATTCACCCCATGGCTCCCACAGCCCTTACCTCCCACACTCAGCTTGTTCACCCCACAGCTTCCACATTCCCAGTCTTCGAGCACCCATGTATCCAGCCTTTGTTCATCTCAGTCCCCACACGGTCTCCATGTAGATTTTGGGGGACACATCCAGTCCCCCAAATCCTCTGGCATTCAGCTCTGTTTCTTCTGCCTATTTTTGCCCCCTAGATACTGCTCCCATTGACAAGTTGCTTCTTCCTGCCAGAGTCCAGGGCTTGCAGGTTCATAGGGTTATGGTATTTCTGGGTCCAAAAAAGAAGACACTTGTCACAGGGGGAACAACAGGGAGGAATATGAAGTGTGGGGATTGGGGGGGCAGTGACATGTTGGTGCCCTGCGCCTCCCCATTCTGTTGCTCCTCACTGCCAAGCCATAACCCCTCCCCCCAGCTCTGCTGCTGCCCCTCACTCCCAATCCACTGACTCCAGCCCTGCCAGTGCCCCTCACCCCCAAACCGCAGTATCCTGCCCCCTGGGCCATGATGGTGCCCTTCACTCCTGACCTGCAGCTCCATGGCACTGCCAGTACCCAGACAGAGATCAGAGGGCTCAAAAAGGGGACATGCCTGGGAAAACCTACCCTGAGGTTTGTATCTTGAGGTCAACGTTTCCCATCATCACAGTCCTTTTCCAACATTGCAGGCTTCCCCATAGGAGTTGGGGATAGGCCCTGTGAGCCTTCCCCCCAGCAGTGCCCCAACTATGGACCCATGGTGCTGTGAGCTTCCCCCTCAGCAGTATCCTATTGCTACAAGCTTCCCCACAGAGATACCCATGGCCAAGGATCACCCATGAGCTTCTCCACAGCAGTGCCACTCAGAATTTCTAAAGCCAGATGAAATCCTTCCAGGTTTTGCTTCCTTCACTCTGCCCTCCAAAACCACTCTCCCTAAATCCTCTGCTACTCCCCTCCTCCCCACAACTTAGGTTTTGGGTGGGGGGGAGCCTCTGCATGTCCCACCCCTTTGCCCCCCAAGCTCCTCCCCCCCGAAACTGACTCAGTGAGCTAAGCCATTCCAGGCATTCCTCCCAAAAGCTGTCGCCTTTCCAAAATACCAGGACCGGTGCTGCCCCCTTGACATCAGGAGCTAGCACAGCCCTGCCCCCCACCTCCCTTTCCTCCAGAGAGCCTGGAAAAAGAGAGGGGACCCTGGTGGGGTGTGGAGGTAGTGAGATGGAAATAAAAATGTAACCCCATTTTAATTTTGTTGCTGAACCAGGGTGAAGAAGATTCCAAATATCTATCAATAAGCACACAAACTCCCACAGACTTTGAAGATCAAGAAGAATTGGTCTTTCTCCTGGTTCTTTCCCCCCAAAATCTAGACCAAAACCTGTACTAATTCACTCTTAAAAAAAAAAAGGAGAGAGAGAGCTCATCCCAAAACAGTGAGTTCTGAACTCCAATCTGCAGTAAGGTAAGCAAACTTTTATCTTACGGCTGTTTCCTTCCTTGTGTTTCATCTCCAGCCCCTATTGTTGGGAGAGTTTCACCAGCTGAGACTAGCTTGGTGGAAGAAAGAACTTTCCTTGTAAGCCTGAAAACTTGGAGGGCTGAAATTGTTTCTCTTTTAGGGCCAAAGATAAAGGAGTGGGGAGGTTGTCAGGAGAAAACTAACAGTTTTTTTGTGTGGAGCAGGGTGGATCTGGATGTGGCTGTGTGAGTATGTTGCTTACACTTGTGTGGTCTGTGTATAAAAGGCTGTGTGCTGTAGTGGGCATGGGAAGGTTCATTATGCTTCTATTTGAGTGTGTTGCAGGGGGTGCTATGTGCTACAGCTTCCCTGCACTTTGGCCTGGGTTTCCAAGTGCATGTGTGTCCCACTCCAGTTGTCCATTTGTATCTTGCAAGGGCTGTGTGAAAGTTCATTACGCTCCCCTTGTGTGTTCAGATGCTATTTTTGTGTGCATTACAAAGCAGGGTGGGTGTGAGCTGGCCACGCTTCTACTGCATGTGTGAAAATTATTTACACTGCCAATTGTGCAAGTCTGTTGCAAATGTTGTGTAGTTACTGCTTTCTCTGTTTTTCTTTTTTTTGCTGTGTGGGCCTTCTTTCCAAATTTCTTTCCACACCGCACCACCCTCACCCCGCTTCCCTCTAAATGGAGCATTTTTCTGTCCTTTTATATCCTGTCCTTTTAAACTTTCTCCCCCAGAAACGATTAATGAGTAGACCCTTCTCTGTGCTGATTGAAGAGGTCAAAAATCTCAGATTTCCCTTCCTAGGAATTCAGAATAGAACAGAAATCGTTTGTCTTAATAATAAAAAAAAAATATCAATAAGGATCTTCTTTGAGAGCAGCATCATACCTAGACTCCTGGCGGCCCTGGTCAAATGTTTTGTATCGGGACCTCCTTTGCCAGAGATAATGATGATAATAATTTTAAAGTTACCATTTTTGGGCCCCCTTTCTGTCCAGGTTGCCCATGCCTGTGTCCAGCCTTGTATGAGATGATACTTCTTCTGATTGTTTTCAAGTCTGGGATCAAGCAGTTTTGGTTGTACAGAGACAGGGTTTCTCTGGCAAACTTTACAATTGTAGCTTCACAAGGAGGTGCTAGGACCCCTTTAACTTTCCAGTGTTGTGTGTTTGAAACTGCTGATCTCAGCCAAAACTTAGGTGTGCATGTATATGTGTGTGTACAAGCATTGTTGTGTATGAGTGAATGTGTGTACTTGGTTTTGTGTGTACGTATGTAAGCAAATGTGTGAATGTGTGTGTGTGATATGTGAATATTTGTGCATGTGGAGCATAGGGTAGATTGAAATTTCAGTTACCCAATGATCACAAGTTGACTTACCAGTTGTACCCAACCTAGGGTTCAGTCCCCACAGTGTTACATAGGAGTTATATGAATCATGGTGGCTAGAATTTTAATTCAGATCCCCAAAGGCCTTGATTTTACATTCATCCAATCCTCTACTTACCCCCTAGGGTGATGGATCACCCTTTACAAGCTTTGAGCAAGACATGTACTATGCCCTTGCCTTTGAGTTTGATCCTTTCATTGTGTCCAGGTTTTATTGTGTGCGCTGCTCCTGAATAAATCACTTTGGATTTAAGGCTGAAGTTTTACATCCCAGCATGGCTTTTCCAAGTGGCAGAAATGTTACTTAGTCAAAAAATGAAGTGGAGTTTTGTCCAGTCAGGGGTTTCCTCTGAATTCTGCAAAATGTGCTTGAATCTTCCAAGTTGGGAGACAAGGTTGATTTTGTAGGGGATTTTTTTTTTCCCCTCTGCAACAAGATTTGGGATTGTTAATTACTTCGTATGAAGAAGGGGAAGGGAGGGAGGGAAATGTTCTGTGTCTTTTTTTATTTGGAAAGTTTTTGTATGTTTGGAAATGGGTTGCATTTTGCAGTCTTGTAACCCGCCCTCTGGCATGCTGCATTGGTTATCGTTTTCCCTGGCATTGTGTGTTTGAAAATTTGCAGATTCACTTTGGCAAAACAGATTTGTTTCAAACCTTCCCTGCACAGCTGGCTTTGGAAAACCATGTTATTTTGTGGCTTGGTTTGCAACAAACCTTGTGGAAATTCAGTGGTTGGTTTATTTCCCCCCTTCCCCTAACCTCTGGAAGGTCCTTTAAATTTCATCCAAGCCAGTATTCTCTGATGGTGAGAAGTTTATTTTGGAAAACTGGGTTGATTGTGTGTTTTCCTTTGCAACCAGCCTTTCTGGAATCTCATTTATCTTCTGTCAAAGCACAGTTCCCTTTTTCCTTTTCCTGCAGGCCCCAAATTAATCCTGGGTCTGGAAATCACGGTGCTAATTGTAGAAGGAAAATATAACACACACACATACCTCATTTATGGGCATAAAGAGTCTAAAAACTACTCGGTGTTAAAATGATGTGGAACTAGTGGCAAACTCCTGATCTAAAAGGGAACCCTTCAGAAAAATTAATGCTTTCAAAATGGCATGCTCCTGCTTTTAATATTTCCTCTAGCTTTCCAGGAACTTGGAGATCTGTGCTGTTGTTAGCTTCTAAAGATGTTTCCTTGCTCTAGGAAAGTTTTTTTCTCTGGCATCTGTGATTGAAAAGGGCTGGGGGAGGTCTTGAAATTTCAGCCCCATGTCTGGTGTCCAGGGGAAGCTTTTCTAAACTTCCTCTGCAGAAAAAAAAAGAGCCTTTTGGAGCTAACTGCTGGAGGCAAAGAAAACTGTTCCCCATGTCTGCGGGTGCTCCCAAACTGAGCTCCACTCTGAGAACTTGCAGGGGGAGGTTCCAGGAAAGCCACAGGCAAAAGTGGGGGGATCTGTCCCTGTGGTCCAGACCCCTGAGCTGGGGGAAAAGAGGATCCCTGAACAGAGGGGCTGGAAGGTGCTGGAATAAGAATGTTGACATGACCTCAGGGGGATGGGACCCACACACCAGGAGCTATTTTAGGAGATCATTGTCATGTTTCTTCGCACCTCCCCCCCATGCACATCCACATATCCATGTGTACTCCTGTGCACTCACACCTCTCTGTACACTCATCCCCCACACATGTATATCTGCATGCACCATGCACACACAGGCAGACTGTGACATGCTCAGGCACACACATCCCCATCCACTCCTTTGCATGTGCTCACCATACATATCTGCACACACAGATGCTCCCCCTGTTCTCCCTCCCTTGAATATCCACTTTGTGCACACTTGCTGTACACACACAGGGAAGTTTATTGTGCGTATACAGACCTCCATGCCATTGTGTGCAGCCTCATGTGCATGGAATCGCCTTTTTTGTACACACTGCACCCACCTAACTGCCCCTTGCACATCACCTATGCATGCATAAACTGTGCACATGCCTACTGTTGCACACTCCTGAACACACACCTTCTCTCGATACATGCCCACTATGTGTCTGCCAATCTCTCATTCTCCTTTGTACACTCAATGCCTGTTCAGATTCATAATCTGTCCCTCTTAGACCTGATGTATCCTAGCTCCCCAACTCATCCCTGTTGATCTCCCCATCACTCCCATCCCCACAGGTCATGCCAATCTAGCCTTGGTCTCCCCCTAGCTCTGAAAGTGTCCCCCATTCCTGCCTCACAGCCCCCTGTCAGCCCAGCACTGCACTTTCCCTTGCTCTGCCCCTCTCTCCTGACCCAAAGCACCCTGCCCAGCAGCTTTGGGATTATCCCAGCTCTATCAGTTCCTTCTCATAGTACTGGGAAATCCAGTCTATTCCATTTAAAGGGGAGAGGGGGCACACATTGTGCTGTGGTGAGGAGAGAAGAGTATCCTTTTGGAGGAGGTGCATTGTTTCCATATACCCAGACCAGCCTCTCTCCCAGTACCCCCATCCCAGCAGCTGCTCTCAGGGCCAAGATGAGCAGAGCAGAAATGATAGCACAAGGGGGCACAGAGCCATTGGGAGATGGAATCTGTCCCCTGTTAGGTAGAGAGGGCTCCCAGCTAGAGCAAGGGATGCATCTCAGACATTCAGATTCCCAATCACCTCCTCCACTAATCCCCTAGACACGGCTGCCCTCCCATAGCTGAGAGAGAATCCAGGAGTGTGGGCTTCCAGAATCCTGCCTGATCCTATTCCAGGTCTCAGGAGAACTCAGGTGTCCAATCTAGACTTCCAACTTGCCTGAGAGAAAGGGGACAGAGTCTGTGGGTCATGATGGGTAGTGACCTTGGGGACAAGGGAGGATCTTTATCACCGGGAGAGTGGGATCAGATGTTTGGGCAGAGGAGACTTCCATACAAAGCCGTGGGTATTCTCAAGGGGTCCTGTGTATGTGGGGTGCACTTTGAGGGTCAAAAACCTCTGGGGGAATGGTGGAGAATGGATGTGGGACCATTTGTGTCTACCTGGGACTCCCCTCACTTTTTCCCTCTTTTCCCTTGCAGGACCTTCTGGTCCCTCCAGCCACCACCATTGAGCCAGGTAGGTGGGGTGAGGGGGACATCCCCCCCAGCAGGACAGGGGAGCCTCCTGAGAAGGCAATGGAGAATGACGCTGAGGGCGTCTGGAGCCCCAACATTGAGCAGAGCTTCCAGGAAGCGCTATCTGTGTATCCCCCCTGTGGGCGGCGCAAGATTATTCTGTCTGATGAGGGCAAGATGTATGGTGAGTGCCAGACACCTGGGTCCCTTACCACCTCAGCCAGACACCTGGGTCCTGTATTCATCCTGCCCAGATGCTCAGGTCCCTGCCAGACACTTGGGATCTGTAACAGCTCATCTGGGTCCTACACTCACCCTGCTCAGGTCTCATGCTGCCTGGACATTATACCACTGTGCCTAGATGCCTGACTCCCATACTTCTTATCTCTCCCGGTCACCCTATCCAGATGCCTCAGTCCCACGTGCCTTGGGAGTCATGCTCCATCCCCCCTTGTCTGGCTTCCTCTCTCCTAACCCAGAAATCTGAGGCATCATTCTCAGTCCCTTGGCCTGGCCCCAGGGGTCCCACCCTCCCTTTCCATAGTTTCATAGTTTCTAGGGTCGGAAGGGACCTGAGCAGATCATCTAGTCTGACCCCCTGCCATGGCAGGAAAGAATACTGGGTAGTCCCTACTGAACTAAGGGAAAGCACTCCCTGCTGGAGCCCCGACACCCCCAGCGCCCGTCTCTCTGTGTCTCTGTCTCTCCCAGGCCACAATGAGCTCATCGCCCAGTACATCAAGCTGCGGACGGGGAAAACCCGCACCCGGAAGCAGGCATGGCCCCAGGGTGGGGGCTGGAGGATGCTGGGAGGGGCAGGTTGGATAAAGGAGTGGAGAAATGCAGAGGCATAAAAGCTGGAGAGAAAGATGGGGTGATGGAGAGGGAAGGGGGCACAGGGGAGAGGTGGAGATTGGGGGGAACCAGGCTGGTAGCTGGAGTAAAGGAGTGTGTGGGGAAGGAATAGAAATGAGAGGGTCCTTTGGGGTGTGGGGAACTGGCTGGTTAGCCCACCCACTCCTGATGATACTACAGGCCTAGGGTGGGTGTCTCTGTGCCTCCCCCTGCAGCATGATCACAGCAAATGGCAGTGAACCCTGCTTGGGAGGGTGGGACGCCCCACTTCTATCCCCTGGTCTCCCCCATCTCACCCTGCAGGTGTCCAGCCACATCCAGGTCCTGGCATGGCGTAAGTCACGGGAGATCCAGTCCAAGCTCAAGGTGAGATTGGGTCCCCCCATGACCCACCACACCCTGTGCAGCACCTTCCTGCATCCCCTGAGATACTCTCACCCCTCCCTAAGTTCCCTAAACTCCCTGAGACACTCCCATTCCTCCTCTGCATGCCTCATACCACACCCCTAGGCCAAACTGCCCCTTCCTTTCATTTCCCCCCACCACACATCCCCTGGCACACCTGCCCACAACACCCCCTGTCTGTGGGTTGGGCTGAAGGAACAGAGGCTTCTTGCTTCTAAGCCATGTTTCTCTCCTCACTCCCCAACCTGTGCCTCTGGATCGGGTCCCATTGGTGCTGCCCTGCAGGCCATGAATGTGGTAAGTACTGATATCTGCAGAGGGGGTGGGGCAGAGCTTGGACACCCCACACCCTTGTGCATGCCAGACACCCCCATAAGCATGGATACCTTGCACACTCACCCCCCACCCCATGCACATCCACACACCCATGTATACTCCTGTGCACTCACACCTTTCTGCACACTCACCCCACACACATGCACATCTGTTTCGAGCTATGCCCACACCATGCACAGACACCGTATACACAGGCAGACTGACATGGTCAGGCACACAACCCCATCCACTCCGTTGCATGTGTTCACTATGCATATCTCTTATGGATGCACACGGAGGTGCTGCCCCTGTTTTCTCTCCCTTGAACATCCACTTTGTGCGCACTTGCTGCACACACAAGGAAGTTCATTGTGCACACACACACCTTCCTGCCCTTGTGTGCAGTCTCATGTGCATGGAATTGCCCTTCATGTACACACTGCACCCACCTAACTGCCCATTGCACATCACCTGTGCACATATAAATTGTGCACATGCTTATGATTGCACACTACTGAATACACACCCTCTCTCAATACATTACCGCTACATGTCTGCCCATTTCTTATGTTCCTTTGTACATGCAGATCCTGATTGTAACACATCCTTTGAGTGTGCACATGCAGAAGCCCCCTGGGCATACACCCATTAACATACACCTGAGCCTGTTACAGACATGAATAGCCCTGTATACAGGCATACTCTAAGCAATAGATGTTCCTCCACTCATACCCAAGCGTACACAGGTGCACTTTGTACATTAGTGTATATAATAGACTCGATGTGGAAGGCACACTAGTTGCATGCAGTGTTAGCATACTCTGGGATATCTGCCCAGCAGGGCTTACACCTTTTCAACAACCCCTGAGTAACCACTCCACAGTTTGCTTCCCCCTTCCTTCACTCCTGCCTCCATGTAACCCAGGTCCTGGCAGCCCAGATACCCCAGCCAGAGAACAGAGCAGTACCAGTCTCAGATCCAACAGCATGTTCTATCCCAGGTTGGGGAGGGGACTGGTGTCTGGTGGGTTAGACTGAGGGAATACTGGTGTTCAGCACATCTGGGTTCTATCCCAACTCTAGGGCAGAAGAGAATAAGTTTGTTCAGGAGGGGACTGAGCACAAAATGGTTGGTCCTGGGGTGAGGGAGGGGATATTCTGAGTGATTCCCTAGGTAGATGTGTCCATATGTCTGTCTTCTCCTCCAGGACCAGGTGTCAAAGGACAAAGCCCTTCAGAGCATAGCAGCTATGTCCTCTGCGCAGCTCATCTCTGCTACTGGTTTCCAGGACAAGTCGGGGGCCCCCAGTATCACACATCCACCCTTCCCACCCAGCCCTGGGGTGAGTGACAAGGGAGAGGGCTGCAAGGTGGAAGAGGTACTTGCTGGGCTAGGGATAACCTCAGGGCAGGGTGGGGTAAGGGGCTGTAGGTCAAAAGTGAAGAGCACTGGAGGGGCAGGGGGCTGTAGACGGGGAGTGAGGGGGACAGGAGGCTTAGGGGCAAGAGTGGGCATTTTCCTCCAGTTAATTATTTCCTCTTTTTGTTCTAGTCCACCGAGTTCTTTCAGTTCTGGCCGGGAGATGATGACCAGACCAGACCAGACCAGACCAAACCAGGAGTAAGTATCTGTTAACCCCACTGACACACACACTTCCCTCACCCCACAGCCTGCACCCCCCTGCTGGGGTTGGAGTAGCTAGGGGCCTCCCACAACCAGCTCCTGCCCCATTCCCCCCAGGCAGTGTCCCCTGTTGCTAGTCAAGCACACTTACTAACCTTTTCCCCCCGTCACCACAGCGTTAAGCCATACCCAGTCCCACCAGCTGCCACATCCCCTGCTGTGCCTGGTGTGTATGAAGGGGGTTTCCTCATGTCTTTACCCAGGATGTGGGGGCAAAGGAGAGTGCCAAAAGTGCTGAGGGGTAGCTGGGATTTTGGGGGAGTTGAGATGGCACAGGGCTGAGGTGCTGGGTGAGGGCTAATGCATAATTATAGGTGGTTGGGGTGTCTTTGTGGGGTGGGGTATAATTGTGGGGGACTGGGCATCCTGTTGGGAGGCTAGGAACTTGTGGGGTCCAGTTGGACCTTGGCTGGGGGTCTCATTGGCAGCAGTGGGACTAATAAGGGAGTTTCACCCCAGCATGCCCCTTAGGTTTTGAGGTGCCCATGCCCCCTGTGCCCAGCCCCCCTGTCTGGCCTGGCCACTGCATTGGGTCCCCACACCTGTGCCTGGTCGAGTTTTCTGCTTTTGTGGAGCTGCCAGCTGAGCCCAAGACTGTGAGTAGGGAGTTGGGGGGCTCTGCTGTAGGGGAGTGATGGTTACATTGGGAAGGCACATAGGAAGAAGTTGAATAGAGAGGTGGATCCCCTGGTATGGAGATGTGGGGGAACCAGTGGGAAATCATGGGGGTGACTAGCTTAGGACAGGGGGTCATAGGGTGGAAAAGGCAGCAAGGGAGGGTCCTGCTGGGGAGCAACCCCAATTTCTGGTGGTTCCTTGCCCTGGGAAGATGAAGGAATTAGGGCTCCCATCACAGGCAGAACATCTGATTTTGGGGAGCTCTCAGCACCTGAGGAAGAGTTGGGGTTTCCACCAAGGGCAAGATGTCTGATTTTGGGGTGCTCCATTCTCCAGTTCAAGCAGCACCTCTTTGTGCATATTGGCTCATCACCCCCACACCCTGCTGACCCTCCGCTGGAGGGTGTGGATGTGCGCCAGATCTATGACAAGTTCCCTGAGAAAACAGGGGGCCTGCGGGACCTGTATGAACGGGGGCCATCCAATGCCTTCTTCCTTGTCAAGTTCTGGGTGAGCCCCGGACAGGGCAGCACAGTGGACTCTTGGTCCAGGGGTCACAGGGGATTGGGACGGGTCTCTGACTCTTTGAACCTGCCTTAGTTTAGGACTCCTCCAACCCCTCCTGCTGTACCCACCCCCACACTGTTCTCCTTGTCACCCCCCTGAAGAATTTTTGCCCCCTGGGATGTTCCTCCTTCTTGCCCCATTTCCTCCATTCTCCCAGGTATTCTTCCCTCTGTGACTCTACTCACTGAATAGAGAGGTGGATCCCCTGGTATGGGGATGTGGGGGAACAGGTGGAAAATCATGGGGGTGACTAGCTTAGGACAGGGGGTGTCCCCACAAGCAGAACTGAGCCCCAACTCCACTTCCTTCCCAACTATTACCATGTCCCCCCAGGCAGACCTGAGCCCCTTCCCTCTCATTGTTCCCTTCTGCCATGTCTCCCCCAGGCAGACCTGAGTGCCCCACTGCCCACAGAACCAGGCGCCTTCTGTGGGGTGAGCAGCAAGTACAAGGGGCCTGAGCCGCTGGCCATCACCTGTGCCCACAAGGTTTGCTCCTTTGGCAATCAGGTGGTCGAGAGGGTTGAGGTGAGGATCAGGGTTCAAGTAGGGGGTCAAGAGGGTGGAGTACGGGGTAAGGGGGGCAGGAGGAGGGGCAGGGGACAAAGGAGGTGAGGGTAAATGAGGGGCAGGGAGAAGGGAGAGTGCAACGTAGGGGAGAGAAATGGGGAATGGAGTTGGTGGTGGGGAAAGAAAGTAGGGATTGTGGGGCCCAGGGCACAAAGTGTGGAGACTGGAAGGAGAGGGCGTGGGTCCCAGCACAAGATCAGGGGAGCAGAAGTGGGTGGGGCTTATCCCACAAAGAGCCCCCTCATGACAACCCTCATGCCATGACCCCCCTGCTGTCCCCTGCAGACAGAGCTGGGGCACCTCGAGGATGGGCGCTATGTCTTCCGGCTCCTCCGCTTCCCGCTCTGCGAGTACCTGATCAATTTTGTGCACAAGCTGCAACAGCTACCTGAGAAGTACATGATGGACAGTGTGCTAGAGAACTTCACTGTGCTGCAGGTGGGGTGGGGGCACCCGAATACCTATATCCTAACATTGCACTTAAGCCCTGAAACACACTGCATATCCCAAGACACAACACCCCACCCAAATCTACCCACACAACACCCACACCCCAGAGCACACTGCAAACTGAGTGCCAGCATCTGCATCCTGTATCAACCTGAACAGCTGTACCCCAAATCCCTTGGCTGCACTCAGCACCACAACACTGTATAGGTACCCCTGAAACACACTGTACTTCAAATACCAACACCCATACCCTCAACGCCTGCATTAGAGAGCCCAGATTGGGGGTGCATGACAGGGGTTGGACTCCTATTTTGGAGGTTCCCAATGACTCGTTTTTCCCCTCTGCCTTCCCCAGGTGGTGAGAAACCGAGACTCCCAAGAGCTGCTGCTCTGTGTGGCCTTTGTTTTTGAGGTGTCAGCCAACAAGCCAACAACCATGTGTACCGGCTGGTCAAGGACTGATGCCCAGCAGAACCCCACTCCCTTCCCAACTCTTACCATGTCCCCCCAGGCAGACCTGAGCCCCTTCCCTCTCATCATTCCCTTCTGCCATGTCTCCCCGAGGCAGACCTGAGTGCCCCACTGCCCACAGAACCAGGCACCTTCTGTGGGGTGAGTGGCAGGTACAAGGGGCCTGAGCCGCTGGTCGTTACCTGTACCCATGAGGCCTGCTCCTTTGGCAAGCAGGTGGTAGTCTATGAGGTGGGGAAGGATTTGAAGAATGTGGGGTGGGGTTTAGATCACCCCCTCCAGCTGTGGTGATGCTCCTCATGCTAAGCCAACGGGGGAGGATTTTTTCAAGGGGTCAGCCTTGGGGGACACCCTGTCTGGGCCTCAAATACTGTCCCCCTGTTATCCATGACACCTGTGAGAGAGGCCTTGTTCACATTTGGGGGCCTTGGCATGTTGTCATGGGATAAATCTTGGGGGTCAGCCCCTGAGGTGTTCCCCAGTGTGTGACAGGGGGACATGGCCCCATTAACCTCTAGAAAGCAGTTGAAGCTCCTGGGGAGGTCCCAGAGACAGAATTGGAGGTTCCTGCTGAGGAGTCATAGGGGAGGTCACTCAGGGGAGGGTCTGAGTGACCACCTCTCTTTTTTTTTTTAAAGACACACGTGAGAGATATTTTTGTACCATAGATATATTTATACAGGAGGATACTGCTCCTTTAAGGGCAAAAGTCCCCTTTCCCCCCATATGCAGGAGTTGGGTTGACGGACTCCATGTTTGTGAACAGAGGACATTTTTTGATAGTGCATAAAATTATTTTCCCAGATTGCTCTGCTTCCTTGTCTCTGTCTGTCCAGGGAGCTGGGACACACCATGCTGGCTGCACCCCAAAGGACTGTACACCCCCACTACAGCAACTGCCCACTGGGAACTCCCCCATGATCTCCTCCCACACCATGGGACCCCGCACCTTCCCACCTTTCAGTCCTCCCCCAAGGGATGAGATCTAGCAGTAGCTATGGGGACCACAATACAGGGGAGAACCACTGGGTCAGCACTTAGCAGGAACCAGTGAAGCCCTGCTGTGTATTAGAAGGTGATGGGGGAGGGAAGTGGGGGACAGAGATTCCACCCTTTCATCCTTGCATCTCCTACAAACACTCACGTTTGACCCATTTTGTGGAGTTTTGACCTAATTTAATTATTTTATTTACAAAGGGACTTTTACAAAAATAGAAAGGGAAATTTGCCCCTGGGGAGGGGACAAGTGAGGGCCTGTGGGGGCAGATCTGGCTGGGAAAGCCCACCAGGGGCAGAATCCAGGCCCCTCATGGTCTCCCCTGCTCTGTGCTGGGGAGAGGAGAGGGAAATAGGGAAATTCACCCCATCTCCCCCACTCACACCCCACCAATGCCCTCATCAGTCCCCAATCACTGTCCCCACCAGGGGAGACCAGTCAGTGCCACCCCAAATCCCCCTAGCTCCCACCCTTGCCGCCAAGACCCTCCCTGCCCTCCCCTGCCCCCCATTCCCAATTCTACATATAGGCAGCAACCCAAGATACTGCCTGAGGGTGAAAGAAACAGCACCCCAAGCCACTGCCTGAGGGGTGAGCACAGCTCAGACTCAGGGTGGGAGGACAACAGGGAACCAGCCCCTAGCAGACCCAGAGAGGATCTGGTGTCATCCCAATCCAGATGATTCTGGTTTTGGGGGTGGGGGGTGCTGTGGGGTGCTTCCATCTTGGGGTACTCCTAAGAGTAGCGGACAAGCTTGTCGTAGTTCTGGTCCATGTTTCTACACAGAAAGATCGACAGTGACATGAGACAGACCTGGGGGAGAGAGACAGAGCGGTCAGGGGGGTTCCCACTGCCCCCTTCAAGACCCACAGAGACCCCCCCCCCACAGTACAGTGCTCCCCTGCATCACAGCCCTGCCCCACTCTCCCCAGTACAGCTCCCAACACCAAGCTCCATCCTGCCCCGCTGTTACAAGAATCCCTTTGCTGTCTCATCCTTTCCAAAGCTGCTTTTTTGCCAGGGGACCTGCACTTTGGGGGCAGCAGCCAGAGCCTCCTATGCCCCAGCCTGCTAAAAGCGCCCCCTGCTGGCATGTCAGGTAAGGGTGATGCACTTGCACCTGCCCCAGGAGTGCTACAGGCCCTGAGGCTGGAAGCTGTCTGTGAGCAGCTGTGCTTCCTTGCCTGGCTACCGCAGGGTGCCAAATGCCACGTCTGAGCAGGAGGTATGCCAACTACATGGAATTCACCTGGGAGGGAGGAGGAGATGGTGGGGAAAGGGTCAGGACTGGCTGGACTTCCCCTCCCCCTGACTGGTGCCCCCTTCCTTGCCCATTGTCACCCTCGGCTACCATCCCAGGGACAGTTACCTTGATAATATTCCAGATACACATCTCTGGGGAAGCGGGAGGGGAAGGGTTAAAAGGAGTTAGTGCACAGGACAGACATGGACTGGGGTCCTCCTGAGACAAACATGCAAGAATGGAGCTACAGGGAGTGTGGAACTGAGCATGTAAGGGAGTGTGTGGCACAAGAAGAAAGGTAGCCAGGCAGGTAAGAACATGCAGCCAGTGATGTGTTCCTGCATGTGTGCATAAGGAGAAGCACAGCCAGCCAGCCAGGCAAATGCATGTACACCAACTTACATGTGTCCACTCCATGCTTGTGCATTCACAATCACAAGCCTGAGCCATGTATGTAGAAATGTTATGCACCACCCCACGAGCCTCTTACTGACGTGAACACATGGCTGCACTGATGCGTGAACACCAACATACAAATGAGGCATGCTAGGCACATGTGAATCAGCCCATGTGAAAACACAGCTGAGCGGAAACATGCACCAGCACACATACATGCTCCATGCTTCACACGTGCATGTCTGCCCAAGCCAGACCCCTGCATGTTCCAACGCACAAATGTTTGGTAATACAAGCACATGATAAATTGCAAAACTGAACAAGTGTATGCGCTCCAAGGGCCTGGGCACTATGCCAGCCAAGAAACTCATGCACACTCATGTACTAATGCATGCAAGTCATATGTGTGCCTTGCACAACCACCAGGACCCTGCCCCCACTGCACCCCACACAGAAGTGCCACCTGCTGGGGGAGAACAGGCTTTCCTGGGAGTGTCTACGCAGCTCCCTCTGCTCCAGGGCATCAGCCAGGGCTGTGCCCAGCAACTGGAGGAACTGGGAGGAGGGGGACTGGGTTATACTGGGTATGATGGCCCCCAACACCCCCCTTAGTGGTGGCTGCAGGGACAACAGCACTGGCCAGACCACAACACCCCCTAGCAGCTGTTACCTCCAAGAGTGCCACGCCCAGGCAGATGCCCACGATGGTGATGATGTTATCGGCCAGCCAGGCCTTAACGCTCCTGGAGCAGCCCTGATTGGATGGCAGTTAGGAGAAGGGGTGGGGTCAGAAAGTCACTGGGGAGAGGGGGCTGTGAGTTTCCTCAAAACAGTGCCCTCAGCTGGGTGACTCCCTCATCCACCTGGCAAGACTGTGAGCTTCCCTGCAGCAATGCCCCCAGCTGGAGTCTCCCCTAGTGTTGCGAGCTTCCCCATAACAGTAGCCCCAGCCAACAACTGCCAAGCACTGCAAACTTTCTCCCAGCTGTGCCTCTAGCCAGGGACCCTACCACCCCCTTCCCATCTCCAGTGTTGCAAGCTTTCCCCAGCAGTGCCCTCTCCTCTTGCCCCCAGGCACTCACATCCATGGAGAGCCCCAAGTCATTCTGGAAGGAGCAGAAGCCATTCTTCAAATGGGTGGTGTTGAGCCCCAGGGTGGACGTGTTGCTGCAGGAGCATGGGTACAGGCTGGAGGAGGCATTGGCTTGTACATCCTCATTCAGCTTCCAGTCGAGGTAGGAGTCCCAGCCACAGCAATGAAGCTGGTGGAAGATAGGATGGGGGCAGTGAAGGGGTCTGGAGGACAACAGCTCTGGAAGTGGGGGTGTGGAGAGCTGGGAGACCTGGGTTGTAGCCCAGCTCTGGGAGGGGAGTGGGGTGTGATGGATTACTGGGGAGGGGGCAGGCTGGAGAGAGGGAGGGTTGTCTGGTTGGGGATCCTGGATGCCTGGGTTCATTCCCATTAGGACTGGACAGGGCGGTAGGCTGATCAGGTGTCAGGTCAGGATCTCACCTGCTGCTGGATATAGTTCCAGCTATCGTGCCCGTCTCCATGGGTTTTGCTTTCCCCGTACGTCTTGATCAGGTTCCTGACATAGTTCTCCACCTTGCTACTGAGCTGTGGAAGAATGGAGGTGAGCTTCCCCACAGCAATGCCCTCCCCCTCATGCTGTGAGCTTCTCAACAGCAGTGCTCACCATGTCACGCTGCACATATATGATGATCCCGATTGTGATTTGGGTGACAAAGAGGAGGAAGAGGATTGCAAAATACTGTGGGAGAAGGCAGTGGGTTACTTGATGTCCACCCCCAGCTACCCCTGCCCCTCCCACCTGAGCTGGGATGGGGAACACTGGCCTCTCAGCCACCCACATATCACCAACCCTGCCCCCACCCCAGACTCTGCACCCCCCCACACCCCCTGATCCCTGCCTCAGGGATCCAGGTCATATGTGTAGAGGCTTGCCCATCCCCTCCCCAGCCCCAGGGGGATGTGGCCCAGCCTAGGCAGGATGTAGCAGCACCTGCACATCACATGGCTGTGGCAGGAAGTTGCACTAACCAGGACTGAGCTTGTAAGGCAGGGGAGAAGATTCCTTTTTGATAGCCCTAATGATAATGAACCCAGGCATCGGGGATACGATCCCAATGTCTCTACTATGCTTCTATGAAATCCCAGACTAGACACTCCAGCCCACTGCTCTAATCTACAGATCCCACTCTTCTCCCAGAGCTAGAAGAGAACCCAGGCATCTAGACTCCCCCTTCCTCCTGTTCTAACCCAGTGGATGGAGAAACCAGGCATCCGGGACCCAGGAGGGGGAGGGGGAGGAGGCGGGGGAGCTGCGCACTTACAAATCCCAACATGCACTTGATCTCTTTGAGGGAACCCAGGCATCCGAGGAAGCCGATGAACATAGTGATGATGCCAACTCCAGACAGGATGTAGGACCAGACCTTGAGCCCATAGATAGAGGTGCCTGAGGGGAGGGAAAAGTTCTGAGCAAGGGTTAGAGGGGCAAGGGGCTGCAGATTAGAAGTGAGGGGCACCAGTAGGAGAACCTGGGTCAGGAGTAAGGTGCATTGTTGCAGGGGGCTGTGGGGTGGAGAAAGGAGGTCACTCACCCAAGGCAGCTGCAAAGGTGCTCCCATCAAAAAGGATCCAGAGGCCAAAGCCAAAGAGAAGGCTGCCCAGGAGCTGGGGGCACAGATGGGAGGGTTAATCCCTGGCAGTGCCTGCTCTCTGCCCTCCCAGGCTGGGCTACAAGGAGTTAAAAGACTGGGAGGAGCCCAGTCACAGTCAGTGAAGGCATCTCCCCTCTCCAGGGCCCCCGCCCTTGCAGCTGAGCATCCCTCCCTCCCTGGGCTCTGCCCAGATGGTGGTGTGGAGCCAGGGCAAGAGGCCCAGCCAGCTCCCCACACCCTGCCAAGCCAGCCCTGCCTCCATCCAACCCCCTGCCTCTCCCACTCCCCCCACAGGCCCAGCCAAGGCCACTGGGAACCTGCCATCCTCTTCCAGCTTCAGATCTCCCCTAGCTCAGCCAGCTCCCCCCAGCCTATCCAGCCGCTACCCAACTCCCCCTTTCCCAGCTCAGCCAGTCCCCCCCAGCCCCCCTCTTCCCCACATACTCCCTGTCCCAGCCAGCCCCCCATCCCTCCTGCCCCAGACCCCTTCCCCACTCAGCCAGCCTCCCCAAGCTCCCCCATCATACTTACGAAGAAGACGATGTTGACGATGAAGAGGAAATACTTGGTAACACTGAGGCACCCCTTGGCGGCCATGTCTGCACCTGAGGGGACGCAATGGGGGTTGTGTTCAGGCCTTGCAGCAGGCCCCAGCAGGAGTCGAAGCCCCTCCCAGGACAGCTGCAGCTGGTGCCAGCCCAAGGAACCCCGGGGTTCTCAGGTGACACCACAATGGCACCCTATGGGGTAGGGTGGGGGGGTAGTGGCAGGGTCAGCGGCCCCAGTTCCAATCACTCCTGGATCAAGCCCAACTCTTGACCCCAATCCCCCTGCCCCCTCCCCCAGCCCTGCCAGTTCCCCTCACTCCCAACTTGTAGCTCCCTGCCCTCCAACCCTGCTGGTGCCCCTCACTCCTGAACCAAAGCCCCTGGTGTCCCCCCAGCCCTGCTAGTGCCCCTCACCCCAGCGGCTGCCCTGACTTCTAGGCCTTTCCAACTGTGTGTGGACTCTGTTCCCGTCTGTCTCTGCCTTGCTCAACACTGCAACATCCTGCGTCCGGGGAGGGGGCAGGGTGGAGCAGGGTGAAGGCTGTGCGTGGTCCCCAGGGAGCTGGTGTCAGGGGGCAGTGGCCAGGGCAGATGTAGGACTGAACTAGGATTGCCTCCCCCCAGGGCCTCCTCTCAGCCCCATGGGATAGCAGCCTTAGGGGGCATGAGGGGGATTAAGTGCCCCCCCCATGTGCAACAGTAGTGAGGTCATGGAGCAGAAGGGAGGCGGAAATGGGGGAGGGGAAGGCACAGCACATCTCACCGCAGCAGAAATTTCCCTACTGTGTGGGGGAGGGGGAAAGGCACCATCATGCATTGCACACATGTACCGCATTGTATCCTGGTGCCGTCATGGTATCATCAGGACAGGCACACATATGCTGGCATGAGTCACACAGATGCCATCATACCTCATGCACCCATTGTCAGGCCTTGAATACACCGTAGGGCATCATTCACATCTACAGGCACATGTTGTGCACAGAGAGCCTCATGTGTCTTGCACGCATCCTCAGTTATTGCGCATGAATGTCATCATGCATTGCACGTGTATTGTCGGGCCTTGCACACGCAGGCCAGTGTGTGTCACACACGCCATCAAGCATCACTCACACACACTAGCATGTGGCACATGGGTCCCCTTGTACATTGCACACATAGTATCAGCCATTGCACATGGACACCATCATGCATTGCACACATATTGGCAAGCCTCATATGTGTGTGCCAGCA
>NW_017728947.1:2011010-2013329 GCF_001723895.1 Crocodylus porosus | reverse complement strand
CTGCAGGGACCTCCAGATATGCGCTGATGGAGGAGGGGCTGCGCAAGATGTGGGGGGTTGGGAGAGGGGTGAGATACCCCCTACATGTGTCCCTAGATATGGGATGACTGGGGGGTGGCATCCCCCCGTACCTCCAGATGTGAAGGGATAGGGAGGGGCTAGCTACTTCCTACACGTGCCCCAAAATGTGAGCTGACAGGGGAGGGGCTACCCCATATGTTGGAAGCTTCCTTCCCCCACTTGTCCCCCCTCTAGATGTAGGGAGGCAGTTTCCTTCCACATGAGCCCAGATGTAAGGAGGAATGTGGTCCTGCCCCCCAATCGTCCCCAGATGTGCAGTGATGGAGAGGAGCTGTCCCCACGTGGGCCCAGATGTGGAGGGATGGGGGAGAGGTTGGCTCTCCCCCCCAGCTGTGGGGCAGTGGGGCTCCAAGCCTGCAGCTGGCTTTGGGGAGTACCAGGGTGTGGGGGGGAGGCAGGGTTTGGCCGTGCCAGACTGGCAACTAACAGCCCGCATGCCCACTACACTAAGTATAATGGTTTGAATACGGAACTGGCTTTCGGGCTGGGATTATGGCTAGAAATTCTGCTTGGGCCACCCATCAGAATACCTCTGTGCCACTGGGGGACTGTCCTGGACATCTGTGACCGGAGACTTGCCTGGCCCAAAGCGCGGTTTGGCCATGCCAGGCTGCCAACAGACAGCACCCCAGGCACTGTGCTAAATGTATGGACCTGAATAAGGAACTGGAGTTTGGGCTGGGATTATAACTACAAACCCTTCCTGGGCCACGCCATGCCATTCCTCTGTGGCACCGGGGTACTCTTCTGGACATCTCTCATCAGAGACTTGTCCAGTCCAAAACTCAGTTTAGCAGTGCCAGGTTGCCAACTGACACCACCCCAAACACTGTGCTAAGTATATGGACCTGAATAAGGAACTAGATTTTGGGCAGGGATTATACCCAGAAATCCTTCTTGGGCCACCCCAGAGCACTGGACATCTCTGAACAGAGACTTGCCTGGCCCAAAGCACAGTTTGGCCATGCCAGATTGCCAATTGACAGCACCCCAACCACTTTGCTAAGTGTATGGAACCGACTAAGGAACTGGATTTTGAACTGGGATTATCCCCTGAAATCCTTCTTTGGCCACCTCACACCATCCCTCTTTGGCACTGTGGGACTCTCCTAAGCAGAGACTTGCCTGGCCCAAAATGCAGTTTGGCCGTGCCAGGTTGCCAACTGACAGCCCCCCACCCCCACTGTACTAAGTGCATAGGTTTTGAATAAGGAATTGACTTTTGAAATGGGATTATAGCTAGAAACCCTTTTTGGGCCACTGCATGGCACACCTCTATGCCACTGGGGGACTCTCCTGGACATCTCTGACTAGATACTTATTCGGTTCCATATACTTAGCACAGTGGCTGGGGTGCTGGCTGTTGTCAGCCTGGCACGGCTAAACCGCGCTTTGGGGCCAGGCAAGTCCCTGGTCAGAGATGTCCGGGACAGTTTTCCAGGACCACAGAGTCATGTTCTGGGTGGCCCAAGAAGGATTTCTAGCTATTATCCTATCCCAAATTCCAGTTCCTTATTTGGATCCATATACTTAGCACAGAGGCAAGGGTGCTGTCTTTTGGCAGCCTTGCACGGCCAAACCATGCTTCAAGCTGGGCAAGTCTCTGTTCAGAGATGTCCAGCAGAGCCCCATGTGCCATAGAGGCATGGCACGGGGTGGCCTGAGAAGGATTTCTGGGTATAATCCCAACCCAAAATCCAGTTCCTTATTCAGTTCCAGATATAGCACAGTGCTGGCGGGGGTGGGGTGGGGGGTGTCAATTGGCAACCTGGTGCAGCCAAACCACATTTTGGGCCAGGCAAGTTTTGGTCAGAGATGTCAGGCACAGTCTCCCGGGGCCACAGAGATGCTTTCTGGGGTGGCTGAAGAAGGATTTCTGGGTATAATCCCTGCCCAAAATCCAGTTCCTTATTCGGGTCCAGATACTTAGCACAGTGGCTGGAAGGGTGGTGTCAGTTGGCAGCCTGGCATGGCCAAACCGCATTTTGGGCCGGGTAAATCTCTTATCAGAGATGTTTAGGAGTGTTCCCCAGTGGCACAGAGACATGGTCTGGGGTGGCCCAAGGAGGATTTCTAGCTACAATCCCAGCCCAAACTCCAGTTCCTTATTCAGGTCCATACACTTAGGACAGTGCCTGGGCTGCTGTCTGTTGGCAGCCTGGCACGGCCAACTTCCACTGTGGGCCAGGCAAATGTCTGGTCACAGATGTCCAGGACAGTCCCTTTTTTTTTTTTTTT
>NW_017728947.1:2002384-2010100 GCF_001723895.1 Crocodylus porosus | reverse complement strand
CCCGGGGGGCTGGGTAGGGGGATCTGTGGGGGTAGAGAGGGGGCTGGGTGCCCCCATGAACCAGCACTCACCCTTCCCAGTGCCACTTGCTCCCCCTCCCCAGGCTTCATGGGTGCAGGGGCTCCTGGCAGCTGGGAGTCTGGAGGCCTGGGTTCTCACCCAGCTGAGGGGAGAAGTGGACCTGGTGGGTTAGAGCAAGGGGGAATGGGGGCCAGGACACCTGGGTTGTCCCCCAGCTCAGGCGGGGAGGGCAGGCCACTGGTGGGTTAGAGCAGTGGGGGTTGGAAGCTGGGACACCGGGTTGTCCCCCAGCTCTGGGAGGGGAGTGATGTCCAGTGGCATCCCAGAGGGACTGATGATTAGATATGTTTTTCATTAGTTTCCTTGATGACCTGCTTCCTTCTCATCCTTCATCCTCAGAGCCCCCTAGTCTGGCTCTGGGGTGCAACGTGTTGGGGGGATGCTTATACTGGGCCCCACTTGCTCAGCACTGAGCTGCGGCTGGCTCTGGGATGGGATGTGTACAGGGGTATTGGGACCCATAGGTCCTTGCTGAGACCCCCTGACCCCACTCACTGCAACGCTCTGCCGCAAGTGATACAGGCAGTGGCTGCCCCCCCCTTCCTTGGCAGAGAGCCGGAGGAGTTCTGCCACGTGTGCAGCTTGCAGGCAGGGGCTGCTAGGCCCATGGGCAGGACACAGAAGTCCTGTGTCAGTTTCGTATGGAGCAGGAGTACCCCCCTGCACCTTCTTCCCTGCCCTGGGGGCTTCCAGACTGGGAGACCTCAGAGCTAAGCTCAGGCCCTGTAGGTGTTAGGAGATGGGTCCCCCCCCTCCAGTGCTGGCCTGAGACCCTGCTCTTCCCCCCACCAATATCCATTCCCTGTGGTGACAGTGGGCGCACTGCCAAGCAACCCCTCCTCCTCCCCCGCAACCTGGCACACAAATACATGGGGGCATACATGGGGTGTGTGAGGCTTTCACCAATGCTTGGGCAGTCTTCCAGGTGCTGGGCGTGTCCACTGGGGATGGGGGCTATCGCTTGCACACACTGGTGATAAACATGCAGGGAGGTTTCCTGTGTACACACTTGTGCACACGTGCAAGCCCCAGCTGGGGGTGGGGTCTCTGTGATGGACACAGGGGGTCCATGTTGTACACAGGCTCATGCTCTCTTGCATGAGGAAGGGCTGGGTTGAAGGTGAAACATCCCCCACCCCCAGCAGCAAAAGCTCCTTGGCTCCTGCCCAGGCTACCAAAGGCTGTGCTGGGCTCTGCCCCTTGGCTCACCCCACCCTCCATATCCCATGGCACTGAAGCCCCTTTGTCTGGCTGATGAGGCCCTGGCACTGGGGCAGGCCTAGCAGAGCCTGTGGGGCTCCTGGTGCTCCCTGGGCCATGGGGGATGGGCATAGGATGTCTCCAGTTGACACCACCTGCCCTGGGCTGGGGGGTGGGGACTGATGCTTACCTGGGGCAGGGAGAGATTGGGGGTGGAGTCTCCTCTCCTTGGAGCACCTTCACTGCCCACTTGCTGCCCTCCTAGAGTTGTATCAGGGACAGGCACGAGGACAGCAGCTGGCAGTGCCAAGCCATTGCTGCTGGTGCAGGTAATGAGGCCAGGAGCTGGGCTGTAGAGGTCTCCTAGGGATTTCTGGGGGGATCGGTAGACACAAGGGAGGGGAGCTATAGACTGTAGGGTAGAGTTGGGGGTGCTATAGGGGTACCTATAGATGTGGGTATATAGGGGTCCTATAGATGTTTGGGGTTGGGAGATAAGGGGGCCTTACAGATTTCTAAAAATGGGGATGGGTGCATACACAGGGACATTGTAGGGTTGTGTTTGTAGCCAAAAGCCTGAGTTCGTGAACCCTATTGTTTTCTGAATGTCTTGCGGGTAGGGGATGCAAAGAAACTATAGATTGTTGGACTTGGTGGCGGATCCTAAAGATTTCCACAAGGTGAGGATGGAGAGTCTAGGAGGACCCTATAGGTTTTCAGAAATGATGGGCTTGGTCTAGGAATTGAAAGGGGTGGGTATGGGGCCTTTATGGTGTTCCAGATCCACTGGGTCATTTATGCCTATAGATTTCTAGAGCTGTGTGTGGCACCCTGTGGACTTTAGGGACTGTGGCTGGGAGCTGGATGCCTGACCTGTATGGATCCAATGGCAGTGTGGACCATATAGATTTCAGGAGCAGGGGAGGAGTTAGAAATGTCTGCTTGCTACATTCTCAGGCCTTGAAGCATGTACCCTATAGGATTTGGTAGCTGGGACGCTGGTCCTTACAGATTCTGAATTGGCAGGGGGTGTCTGGGCATGGGCCCATATGGATTCTGGTAATGAAGTGTGTGTACCCTATAGATTTTGGTAGCGGGGCACTGGAACTGCACACCCTATAAGTTCTTGAAGATGGGACTGGGAGCCTGGGCTTTAGGGCTACTTCCAGCTGGTATTCTGATCCTTTAGAGTCTGGTGTGTGTGTGCCTATGGACCTTATAGTTTTTATAGCTAAGGGTAGGAGTCTGGTCCTTACAGATCCTGGCAGTGTGGGGACTGTCCCAGGACCTTTCCAGGGCAAGGAGAGGGCCCTGCCGGCTCTGGGAGTCTCTCCAGGACTGGTGGGAGGGGGCGGGGGAGGCGGCACAGTATCAACAGCTGTCTCAAAGGTACTTTTGTGCCAGGACGTTGTCGCCAGTGACACGTTATGTCCCCATGTCACCGACAGGCACATGTTGTGTCTTTAACTTTCTGGGGACCGGGTACCACATAGCTGGGTTGGATCCCGCTCCACAGAGGGGGCTGCATGTCAGTGCTGAGCAAGGGGTCCCTGTATGAACAGCTCCCAATGCATTCCACCCCAGAAGCAGTCGCATTTCCAGAGAGCCCTGGAGGAGTCCAAGTCTCCCCTTTTCCATCTGTCCTGATCTGTCTGTCTGTTTCTCTCTTTCAGGGTTGAATCCATGCTCTGAGGTGTGCTGGGGGAGCAAGTGAGCATGACTGTGTGTGCACCCACCCCCTGTGTTAGCGTGAATCCTTGTGCGAGCTGCATGTGGGTACAAGTATAGCCTTTATGCAGTCACATGCTGGCAGCCTGTGCACAAGGCTGCATGTGGGTTGTGTGAGTGTTGCTGGCAAGGGTGAGAGTGAACACGAGCTCATGCTGCTTCCCCTCCATGTGCAGGCGTGTTCTCTGGGGAGGCAAGCAAGGGGCCCTGCAAGTGTGAATGGAGGTGAGCAGCAGTGTGCAAGAGCAGGGGCAAGTCCTGCCTAAATCACCTGCCTTAGTGCCTGCTCTGGTGTGATCATAAGTGTGCAAGTGTGATAACAAGTGTGTGCATATGTTTATGAGTCCCCTTGTGAGCACTTGCTCACCTGTCTGTGGCTCTGTGAGAGGCAGCACCCACGCGTGAACACTTGCGGGGTCCACCTGAGTGCCGGCTTCCCTGTGTGTTCAGAGAGTGGCTACCAGTGTTGGTGAGCCATTGCCCCCTGTGTGCTTACGAGGGCATGAGCTGTGTGTGAGTGTGTTGCACAGTCTGCCATGGAGAAAAGCAAGCCGGACCTGGAGCTGGGCTCACCCGGGGAATCCAGCCTGGGGCTGCTGCCCACAGAGCCGCCTGCCCGCCCAGCCTGGAGCAGCAAAGCCCAGTACATCCTTGCCCAAGTTGGCTTCTCTGTGGGGCTGGGCAATGTCTGGCGCTTCCCCTACCTCTGCCACCAGAATGGGGGAGGTGAGCGGGCCTGGGAGGGGAAGGGGGACTGAGGTAGGGAGTGGGAGGAAGTGAGAGGAGTGGGGCAGTTAGTGGGAGCAGGGGTAGATAAGAGGGGGCTAGGGAAGCCAGGAGGGGGCTGCGAGTTTGGGGGGGCTGCAAGTTGTGGGTTGTGGGAGCTGCAAGTTGTGGGAGGGCTCTGGCAATGGTTAGGGGGCAAGGAACTGTCTGTGGGGGGGCTCCAGGGTTGGAGTGTGGGGAGTCTGGGACTGCCTGGAGGCTGGGCACTTGGGAGGAGTCAGTGGTTAAGGCAGGCAGGTGGTGGCTGGGGTTGTCTGTGTCACTGCAACCCCTTAATCCCCCCTTCCCACTCCCCCAACCAGGAGCCTTCCTTCTCCTGTACCTCCTGCTCCTCTTTGTCATTGGGATCCCCCTGTTCTTCCTGGAGCTCGCGGCCGGGCAGAGTATCCGCCAGGGCAGCATTGGGGTGTGGAAGCATATCAGCCCCCGCCTTGCTGGCATTGGCTTTGCTAGCTGTGTGGTGAGTGCCTAGGACTGGCAATGGGGAGGGGGAGAAGGGAAGGTAGTGGGTAGGTGATAGGGACAGCAGGGCATCACTGCGGGGAAGCTTGCAGCACTGGGGCAAGGGGTATACCCAGCCCCTGACATGCCCCACCCCAGAGCTGGTCACATCGCAGAGCCAGGTGAGGGCTCATGGTCTTGGGTGACGATACACATGACGGGGGTTTAGTCCCTAGGGTTGCATTCTAGGCCCCCTAATTTGAAACGGTGGGTTTTTAATTGAAATGGTGGGGTTTTATTTTTCTTTCACTGTTAGTGAGGGACCCAATCCTTTTTTTTTGGCAAGGGGCCTAACTTTTTTTTTTTCCCAGTGGAGCCTGCCCACAGTGGGGCCTGAGCTGCCAGGGGTCCCATTCCTTCCCTCTGCTGCAGTGATGCCTCCTGGGACCACCTGGGTGGGCTGCTAATGGGGAGGGGCTGCCCCATTTTAAAGGAAGCACCCATCCTGATCCAACTCTTCCCTTACCCTGAGCTGGGGCAGCAGCTGGCCCACTAGCAGCCTACCCAGGCAGCCCCAGGGGGCACCACCACCGTGAAGGGAAGGACCGGTGCCCTCCTGCAACTCAGGGGTTGCTTGGCCTGCTGACAGCTTGCCCCCTCGGCCGCAGGAGAGGCAGGCAGACTCCACCAAAAAAAAAAAAATGATTGGGCCCCAAATGGCAAGGGGCCCCAATCCTTTTTTTCTGTGGAGCCTGCCCGCCTCTGCTTTGTCCAGGGGCAAGCTGACCAATAGCTGCAATACATGCAAACTTATTTAAAACCCTCAAAACTCTTGTACGTGTAGTGTGATGCCATTAAGTCACACGAAGTGACATTTTCGTCATGTGTATATGGTAATGGTGTCACGTGTACAAGCAAGCACCCTTCCATTGCAGGTGTGCAGCTTCGTGGCACTCTACTACAATGTCATCATTGCCTGGAGCCTCTTCTACCTTGGCCACTCCTTCCAGTATCCACTGCCCTGGGAGAGCTGCCCTGATGCCCCCAACAGCACCCAGATGGGTATGTGCTGCCTCCCCAGTTGCGCCCCATCACCCCAGCCAGCCACCGGGGGCACTGCCTGCCATTTCCCCTCCCCCCCACTGCACCCCATGGGCCTTGCTTGGCATTGATGGCTGCTGTGTCTTCTCTCCATGACCTCTCCATACATCATATCCCATTTCCTCTGCCAGATATCAGAGTTCCCCACTTCCCGCTCCCTGCATTCCCCTACCCATGCCCCATCTCCTTGGCTTGGCACCAGCAGGCATTGTTCCCCCCCCACCCCTGGGGGTTCTCACTGGGTGCCCTGTTGTAGAGCCCGAGTGCGCCCGCAGCTCCCCCACAACATACTTCTGGTATCGAGAGGCCCTGGATGTGTCGGACTCCATCAGTGAGGCGGGGGGGCTGGACCTCACACTGACCAGCTGCCTGCTGGGTGCCTGGAGCCTGGTCTGCATGGCCATGATTCGGGGCATCAAGTCTTCTGGCAAGGTGAGTGCTGGCACTTGACCCCCACTTAGACAGGGGAAGTGTTGAAGCCTTCTCCCACTCTTCCCTGACCCCACTTAACCCCGCCACTCACCCCTGGCCTCCCTTGGGCAGGGATTCTCCATTGACCTCTGACCCCTGACTCCCCTTGGGCAGGGGGAGTGTTGGACCCACCCCTTCACTGCGCCCTAGCCTCCCACAATCTCTGACCCCACAAGGCGGGACGAGTGCTAGCCTCCCTGCCTGTTCTCTCCACCCCCTGATCCTTTTCACCCCCCACTCTCCTCTCCCCACCCATCTCTGCCCTCTGGGATGGCCCCAGGCTGGTGTGCACAGGTGGAGGTAGTGGCAGGGTGGGGTCCTTGTGAGGGAGGGCCACAGGTGAACCCCCACTTCATCTTCCTCTGTAGGTGCTGTACTTCAGCTCGCTCTTTCCTTACGTGGTGCTGCTCTGCTTCCTGATCCGGGGGCTCCTGCTGGATGGTGCGGCTGACGGCATCCGCGTCATGTTCACCCCCAAGGTAAGATGCCAGGGGGTGCCCCAGATCTTCCCTTCCCCTGAACAGTACCAGGACCCAGCCCCTGAACTTGCCTCCTTTCCCCAAGCAGTACCAAGACTCCCTGGCTCCCCCAACCCCTCCTCCACTCCCAGAAACCCCCCATCCCCACTGATCTTTGATGACCATGACCCCCCACTTGCCCCTAGCCTACCTTGGACAGGGACTCTCCATTGATCACTAACCTCTAACCCTTGAACCCTCTTGGGCAGGGTGAGTGGTGGACCCCCCGACCCCATTGTCCCAAACAAAGGGGTTAAGAACAGCAGGTGAAGTGCTTGATCCTCTTTATGGACATGACCCAGCCAGCTTTCATTGGGCAGGGCATCCCCCAGGCACCACATCAGGGCTGTGCTCACCTAATTCCCCATGGGAAGCCTGGGGCAGGGAGGGGGGTGGGGATTTTCCTCCATCCCCTTTGAGGCAGGCTGGGGGGATATCTAGGGCCCAGGACCCCATCACAAGAGGCAGGGCCTTGGTGAAAGGCTGACAGAGTAGGATTTGGGGGGGCTGAAGGGGAGAAGGAAGGGCTCGGACCTACATTAACCACTGGCTGCCCGCAGCTGTCCATCTGGGGGGATGTGCAGGTGTGGCGCCAGGCAGCCACCCAGGTGTTCTTTGCACTGGGCCTGGGCTTTGGCAGCATCATCGCCTACTCCAGCTACAACCCGCGGGGCAACAACTGCCACTGTGATGCCCTGCTGGTGGCTGCCATCAACTTCCTTACCTCCGTGCTCGCCACCCTCGTCGTCTTCGCTGTGCTGGGCTTCCGTGCCAACATCCTCACCCAGGCCTGTGTGGGGAGGTAAGGCTTTGTCCTGCCCTGCCCTGTGCTGTCACCAGGGCTGTGCATCTCATGGGGGGGAGCCTCCCCCCTGCCCCTCCTTGTGCTGTCACCAGGGTCACGTATTGCACAGGGAAACCCCACTCCTGCCTCTCCCTGTGCTGTAATCAGAATCCTGTGTTGTGCAGCAAGTCCCTGCCCCTTCCCCAGGCTACACTAAGGTGTGTCAGTGATGTCTCCTACCCCCAGTGCTGTCACCAGGGTCATGTGTTATATGGGGAGACCCCATCCTGCCCCTCTTTGTGCTGTCACCAGGATTGTGTGTCGCACAAGGAGACCTCCCCCTCCCTGTGCTGTGAACCAGGGCTGTAATGGATGGGGAGTGTGATGTCACCAGGGCCTGTGTGTCACGGTAAGGCCCCTATTCCTCCCCCTTTGCAGGGCAGCACCAGGAGGGTGTTGCATAGCAGAACCCCCATTAACCCTCTTCCCCATACTGTCACCAGGGCTGCTCCCTCAAGCTGGTCCAAAGAGGTGATACTCCCCCTCTATGCGGCACTGTTCAGGCCGCAATTGGAGTACTGTGTCCAGTACTGGGTGCTGCACTTT
>NW_017728947.1:1994970-2001519 GCF_001723895.1 Crocodylus porosus | reverse complement strand
AAAGTGCAGCACCCAGTACTGGACACAGTACTCCAATTGCGGCCTGAACAGTGCCGCATAGAGGGGGAGTATCACCTCTTTGGACCAGCTTGAGGTGCACCTTTGGATGCATGACAAGGTATGGCTGGCCTTGCTGGCCAAGATGAACATGGCTGGTCTTGGCTGGCCAAGATGAACATGAGCCACCGCAGTCTGGCACTGGTGGCTCATGTTCATCTTGGAGTCAATAATGACTCCAAGATCCCATCACCAACCTGTCCATTGCACAGGGACCTCCTAGCTCCTCTCCACTGTGCTCAGTCACTCAAGCATGCATTGCACATAGACCTGCTGACACAATTTCTCTCTCCAGGAACACGAAGCAGCTATCCTGGCTGCTGGGTAACAAGTCCATCCCAGGCTTGGAGCTGCCTGTGGGGAACCTCTCTGAGTTCTCCCCCTCCATGTACAGTGCCTGGTACCAGGGGGTCCCTGCCGGCCTGGGGATGAAGTTAAAGGAGTATGAGATCACTGACTGCCGGGTGGAGGAGGAGATGAACAAGGTACCTGGGGCGGATGCTCCCCACTCACTGCAAGGGCTGGCCCCAGTGCTAGGGTGAGCTGTGCTGCAGAGGCGGCTGCATCTCAGCATTGGGTGAGGAGGCCCTGTATGCGCAGCTCTATGCAAGGTGCAGCTGGATTCTGGTCCCTGTATGCCCAGCCCCTGACATGTCCCACCCCAGAGGCAGCTGAGGCATCCCTGTATTCCCAGCCTCACCGCAGAGCTGACTGCATCTCAGCACTCGGAGAAGTGTCCCTATGTAAATACCTTCGCACAACTTGACCCTTCCTAAAAGTGTCTGCATCCTTGCACTGGACAAGGGGTCCCTGTATGCCCAGCCCCTGACATGTCCCACCTGAGAACTACCTGCATCTCAGGACTGTAGAAAGGGTCCCTGTATACCCAGCCCCACCCAAGAGGCAGCTGCATCTCCCTGGTACAGCAGCATGTCCTACTTTCTGCAGGGCGTGGAGGGCACTGGCCTGGCTTTCATCGCCTTCACCGAGACCATGACACTGTTCCCGGCCTCCCCATTCTGGTCCGTCCTCTTTTTCTTCATGCTGCTGAACCTGGGGCTGAGTACAATGCTTGGCAACATGCAAGGCATCCTCACCCCCCTGATGGACAACTTTGCCCCCCTGCGCCGGAGACGCACCCTCTTCACAGGTCTGGTGGGAGAGGGAGGGGTGGAGCAGGGCTGGGGGAAGTACAAACACCTTTTGCTTGTGGGGGGGAGGGGGCATGGACCTTGCAGAGTCTGTGCACACTGATACACAAGGATCTTTGTACATATATCTGAGGGAGGTGGGAGCGTACATGCACGCGCGCGTGTGTGTGTGTGTACATGCACATGTGCACAAGGGACTGTTTGCATAGGGAAGGATAGAAGGTGGGTAAGTGTAGGGGGAGTATTTGCATGAATGCTGGCACCTGTGCAAGGGGGTGTTTCCACAGGGACAGACATGAGTGTCTGTCTGCGTGAGGACAGGCATGAGCAGGATGCTGCCTAGCACACGTGCTAGGGGCTGTTTGTGCAGCTACCAGTGGTGTACATGAGCACGTGACCACCTTCTTGCAAAGCCCTCTGACCGCCCTCCCCATTTTCCCACCCCTTCTCCCAGTGTTGAGCTGCACCCTGGGCTTCCTGCTGGGGCTGGTATTCATGCAACGCTCGGGCAGCTACTTTGTGGCCATGTTCGATGACTACTCGGCCACTCTGCCCCTCGTTGCTGTCGTGGCCTGCGAGGCTGTGGCCGTAGCCTGGGTCTACGGGGCAGAGAGGTGAGGAGCCCCCTATCATGCTGCCCCCAAACACCCCCACTTCTCCCTGATGCTCTTTTTCCTCTGACAAAAACCCTCCCAGTTGCCTCCTCTTGCCTCCACCCAGCTCCCTGTAACATCTGACAGTTACACATGCAGCCTGTCCAGCCATGGCCTGGCTCTTGGTGAGGGTGGGGGATATTTAACTAACCTTCCTGTTGGTGTTTTTAAATAAGTATGCAAATTTGTGCTGGAAGAGGGGCTATTTTGAGCAGCACCCTTCCCTTCCCAGCCAGTAACTCCTCCCCTCCCCCCACATCTAACCCCTCCTGCCTTGATCTACACTTCCTGCCCTGATCTAGCCTCCTTCCAGCTGTGGTCTAACCTCCCCCAGGCCTTAATTAACCCCTCAGCCCGGATCTAATCTCTGTCCCTGTGTCCCCTCCCCTGCAGATTCCTATCAGACATTGAAGACATGCTGGGCTGGCGTCCCTGGAAGCTCTACAGCTACATGTGGCGCTATGGCAGTGTCCTGGCCATGCTGTGCCTGCTACTAGCCAGCCTGATCAACCTGTGCCTGGGGCATCCCACCTACCAGGCCTGGGACCAGGCAAAGGTGAGACCCCCTGCCTCTCTCACCCCCATGGGCCTGAATCATCTGGGTGGGGACTGGAGACCAAGTAGTAGGGGCCCTTAGGGGCTGACCTGGGGGAGAGGGGAGAGACTCTCCAAACTAGGCTAGGAGGACCTGATGTGAGGGGCAGGGAGAAGGCCTGCTACCAGTGTAGATGAGCCTGTGGGGTTGAGCCAGGGGAGGAAGGAGGCCTGAAGCCCGAGTAGATGAGCTTGCAGCAGAGCTGAGCCTTGTTCCTGTCCTGCAGGCGGCCAAGACCAAGCTGCCGTACCCACCCTGGGCCATGGCAATCCTTGTCTCCCTCATTGTGGTGGCTGTCCTGCCCATCCCTGCCCTCTACCTCTGCCAGCTGCTGCGGGAGTGGCTGGCATGGCGAGGAGGGTGCCCCAGCCTGGAGGGGACGCTCCCAGTAGCAGAGGAGGAAGAGGAGGAGAGCCCAGCTGACCCAGAGCACTCGGCTAATGGGTACCTGCCTGTGCAGACTGATGACCCTCCCGAGGGTGGGGAAGAGGCCAGGGCCACCCTCTTGGGGGGGTCAAACTAACTCAGCGGAGGTTTGGCACAAGGGGGCAGAGGGCAAAGGTCAGAGGCCATTGGGAGCAGTGTCTTGATGCAAGTCTCCCAGCCTATCCAGGCTTGGGGGGGGGGGTCCAACATGCCTGAAGGCCCCTCACCATTTGGGGGAGTCACTATGGGGCTGGTGCACCATGGCACATGCCCTCCCTAAGCAAGGCCTGATTGCTGGAGAGAGAAGCATTCCTATTGGTGAAGCGTCAGAGGACACAATCTCTGATTGGCTGGGGATGCATGATGGGGAGACGGCTCTGATTTGATGAAGGGAATGGGACTGCAGCCTCTGATTGGTGAAGCCTGAAGCCAGAACCAGAGGGGCAATTAGGGAAAAATGAAAGGCAGGAGAGCAGCGTTGGATAGGTGGATAGAAGAGAGGCAGTGACTTCTTATTGGTGGATCAAAGGCTGAAGCTTCAGATGGATAGACTTGAGGGGATGGATGCTCCCTGCCCAGTACTAATGGATAGGACTCTGGCTGGGGGAAATGGGCTAGCCTGCCTGGCAGTGTCACCCCCACCACACCCCCATCCAACTGTCTCCTGTACATTTGGGGTGGCCAGATCTTGTTTGGGACCGCCATTTGGGACTGCCATCTCGTTTGTCTACTAATGCTTCTTAGGGCAGTCATGTTGTCTTCTTACTGACGTCACCCATGCCTTGGTGACCCAGAGGACCCTTCTCCTGTCCGTGGAGGGTGCAGGAGCAGAGGCACTCTCAGAAGCACGGTGCTAACATCCCGCTGAAACCACCAGCAATTCAATTACCTGGGCCTGTCCACCTGTGCATGCCTCTGGGCAGAAGGTATCTACCTCCAAGAAACAGACCTGTATTCACCTTGGGGGAGGTCATGGCCTTGACCTCCTGTCAGAGCCAAGACCAAGACATTTCCAGGACTTGGGGCCATCTCAGTGTGAGCTGGTGTTGACAATGGGGATGGACCAGTAGGCCTGAAAGGTTGGGGCTACCATCTCTGCCCCAACATGTCAGTCCTGCTGCCTGAAGTTAACTGTCTCTTCAGGGTGCTCTGACGGACAAGGAAGGGAGATTCCTAGTGAACCCAAGATTGGGACTGGGATATGGCCTTAGTTCAGGGGAGTTTCCTGGATTAAGAGGGTAGGCTGGTCCACAGAGAGGAGAACAGCCTACTATTGCTGCTAGCTGGGTGCTGTCCCCTAGCCATGCCTCGGGCAGCTAACTTGTCTTCCTTTCAGTTCCATTCTCTCCCATGATGCCTCAGGTTGTCATTTCCCTGGCCTGGAGGTCCCAGCCTCTCCAGTTTCAGTGAAAGGCCTGGGCTTTTGCTGTTCCAGGTTCGAGTCCTAGAATTATCCCACACAACCTGGTGGGAGCAGGACTCAAACCTGGAAGGGCAAAAGTCCAGGCCTGTCCCTGAAACTGGAGAGGGTAGGAATGTCCCAGCCTCTTCCCACCAGGCTGTGGGGGACAATTCAGAATTCAAATCCCCGCTGCTGAATACACCTGCTGTGTGAAGGAATGGCTTATCATGGGGTGGAGGTGTAGCATAGAGAGGAGGTTTCTGGGACTGCAGCTGCTGTCTATGCTAATGATAGCAACAGTAGCATAAGGCAAAGTCAGGGGGGCTGGATGGCCCCATGGCGTTACTGCTCTGCATTCTGTACTGGCGGGATTCTTGGAGGCAACTAGATGCTGGGGCTCCATTTCTAAAGAGAAAAAGCCCCACTGTGATTCTAGTTCTTATGCCCAAGGAGGGAAAGGGGCAGGATTCTATCACTCACTCATGGGGTGAGCTTGGAGTTGCCCTGAAGAATGTAGGTACTTGGCACCCCCAAACCTTTACGTAGTCCATCTGTCCCTCTGGGCAGTTCCTCACATCTCCACTGCTCCATGTACCCTTCTCTCAATGCTCCCCAGCCCTCACCAAGCTTACTCAGCCCTTCAAGGTTCGGACTCTCCACTTCTATCTCCTAGAGCCAGATTCTACTTGACTACATAGCAGCAATGATGCTTTGCAGCACCTGGAATTCTTAGGGGGCTTTAGCGCAACGGGCCTGGGCACCAGGCCCCTGGGTTAAGTTCCCAGGTCTGCCACCAACTCCCTCTATAGTCACTGGGCAAGTTACTCAGCTGCTCTGGGTCTCAGTTTCTCCCAGCTGTGAAATGGGGGTAATGGTGCTTTGCCTCTTCAGATCAGAAGTTGATCAGGGCAAGGCCCATCTCACCTGCCCTAGTGCAGCAGTGACCTTGATCTCAGCTGTCAGGGCTGGCTAATATCTGCCCCTATGGGGCCTCTGATCTTTATGGCAACTTGTAGGTACTATAAGGGAAGGAGTGTTATACTTCGTACTGTGCCATGTAAATGTTGTAAGCCTGGTCAAGTGGTGCTGGGCCTCAGGACACCTGGGTTCTTTTCTCAGCTCCACTTCTGACTTTGGGTTAGTCCCCTATGTGCCTCAGTTCCCCCTACCAGCTATGGGTAGACTGGCAAGCTGTTGGGGTATGTACTGACTCTCTCAGCTCCCAGCCTGTGCCATTACCATCCCCTATTCCCTCCATGGACAAAAAGGAGGTCTTCTGCAGTGCCTGGAACAAAAAGGATGCCTTCATCTTATCTAGGAGCATGACTAGGCAGTGCCTTGACCTGGGTCAGGCCATTTTAGGTGCTAATGTAATGCTAATATTTAGCCATGCCAGTGGAGGGAGGAAAGGGAGATAATGTTACACTTTTGCACTTAAGAGGCAGCTGTGTGCGTCACCCATACATGTGTGACTGTAGGTCATGGCTCTCTTTGTACATTTTGTTCATGCCTGGCTCTGGTCACCCTGGAAGGGGACTAGAATTGACCTTTGCCAGGGGACTGGGTCAAACCCTGGGTAAACTCCCTGCCCCCTCCTTGCACTCTGCAGTGACATTCCACACACACTTTCCTTCCTGATCATCGTGCAAAGCCACAAACATGGGAGGTGGGGGAGGAAGGGCTGTGGCTTGCTTGTGCAGATGTGACCTGGGACTCTCAACTCCTTGTGTGTGGGTCTTGTGTCAGTGCCACCATGCCTTGCCTCATCCTCACATGGTGATGAAATGTGCAATGGCCTCGTGATCACACCTGTGTGTGACTGGTGGCACTGAAAAGGCATGACACCAGGGAGAAGGGTATAGATGTCCTCATGCCAGCCCTCATGCAAGGGCATGGCGGGGGGCCTCTCCCAGAGCTTTACACAAGGCTGCTGTGTGTGTGTGTGTGTGTGTGTGTGTTGGGAATGGGGAGCAAGGAACGCCCCCCACCCCTTGTCCTGATGTTGTGGGCAGGGCCTGAACTCCTGCCCATGATTGTCACCCAATAAAACTGGATGGAACCTGCCTGGAGTTGCCCTGTGTTTGTCTGGTGGTGGGGGAGGTTGATCATCCCCCAGGCAGATCTGCGGGGAGTGGGGTGCTGTGGTTTTGGCAGGTAAGAGTGGAGTGCGGGGTGGAGGGTCAGTAGGAGCATAGGGTGACCCCCTCCCCCCAGTAGGCACCTACCTAAAATCACTGACACAGGGATTTCCCCTAGAGGATTCAT
>NW_017728947.1:1993235-1994870 GCF_001723895.1 Crocodylus porosus | reverse complement strand
TTAAAAACAAAAGTCCACAGAAATACCAGATTAGTTACTGTGTTATTATAAATCTAAGTATTACATTTAAGTCTAAATGGAAATATTAATATAGAATATATGCAGAATATGACCTATAACTAATGACATCAGAATTTATTGTTAGCATTCTACCAAAATGTAGTCAGACTGGATGCAAGGAAAAATGTCTTTGCAGTGTGTGTGACCAGACTGTGGAACAGACTCCCCGCAGAGGTGGTTCAAGCACCTACCCTGGAGATCTTCAAAAGGAAACTGGGTGCGCACCTTGCTGGGGTTATTTGGCCAGTCTTTCCTGGCCAGAGCAGGGGGGCTGGACCCAACGATCTCATGAGGTCCCTTCCGGCCCTAAACTTCTGAGAATAATGCTAACCTTGATAAAAAACAAGTCAAGTTAGCTGCCTGTGGCAGCTGATATCCTCTATCTCTATGGTGTGAATGCTTACCCATACGCTGGGATCGCACATTCTGCGTCCACTGAATTGGCCGGGATGGTCAGGCAGCATCTCGCCAAGTCATAGAGATGTGGAAACTGATTAGAAACAGACTCCCAGAACACAGACACTGTCAGAGGCCTCTGGCAGTCTTTGAGAAAGCTCATGTAAGCAGTGCGTTCCTGGTCGTGCTCTTTCCCCCAGCCAGGGATTGATTTCAGGAGCTGAGGGTCAAAACTCAGAAAAGGTGCCTGATTGGGATCAAAAATACGAACTGCACTGAAAAAGGAGGCAGCCGGTTGTCTAAACCGTGGGGGCAGTGCTGGATCATACTTGTAGTACTGATTCAGCGTGGCAGCAATGGCCTGGAACAGCTCTTGCCTCCGCTGGTTTTCCTGCGGACCGTCTGCAAGCTGTTGTGATGCCATATCTTCCACCCAACTGATCAGGTCCATCAGCTTGTTGTGCACGTGGTGGATTGTGGCCTGTGGGCTTTCAAACCATGCCAGCACCTCCACAAACCGCACCACATTTTTTGCCACAAACCTCACTTGCTCCTCGAGGTCGCCCTGCCTTAAGAGCTCCTGCAGCCGCAGCACTCCCCAGGTCCCGGGTGCCATCTCCAGCTCCTCGCTCACAAACTGCGCATAGCACTGCATGTGCTTAGCATGGTAACACACGGCATCAAACCATACGCTCCACCGGTTTGACTCTGGCGGGAGTGCCACGGCGGCACATGGCTCCCCACTCTGCTGTGCAAAGGCCTCGCGGTAGCGCAGCGCACGGCCTGGGCAGCCCTTGAGGGCCTTTTTGAAGGCGCCCACTAAGCTGTCCACAGCAGGGAAGCACGCACGCCAGGCCTCGCCAGCGAGTGCCACAATGCGCGCGTTGCAGGCCACGTGCACCGCGTGCGGCATCACGCCACGCAGTACGTCAGAGAACGCCCTGCTCATGTAGGTGGCGTCGTGGGAGAGGAAAGCCGTGACCTGGTCGAAGTCCACCCCGCAGCCCACCACCGCGGTGACCACAGCCCGCGCCACAGTGGAGAAGTTGAGCGAAGCGAGCGGCGCGGGCTCGGCCTGGAAGACCGGCGCGGCGCGGGGGTCCCAGGCGCCAGGCACGAGCAGCACGTGCAACACGTAGCGGCCGCACGCGTCCGTGGCCTCGCTGGCGGCCACGGAGA
>NW_017728947.1:1983677-1992735 GCF_001723895.1 Crocodylus porosus | reverse complement strand
GATGCATGGGAAGGGGGATGCCATAGGGGGAGAGGAGATTCTATATGGGTACATTTGGGAGCAGAGACCCTACAGGGGGTCCATGGTCAAGGGGACCTGATAGGGGGCAGTAGGGGGAGGGGAGACCGTATAGAGGGTTCATGGGGATGGGCGGGGAGGGCTAGGAATCTCATGGGGGCAGCAGAGGGAGGGAAGACCCCGTTGGGGTGCAGAAAAGGACACCTCATGGGGAGCAGTGGGGAGAGGAAAGATCCTATGGGGGTGCCTGGGGGAGGGGAGACCCTGTGGGGGGGCAGGGGGCCCCAAGGGAGACTGTGGGGGAAGGGCAGGCCCCACAGCAGGTGGGGCTGCAAGAGGCTGTCCACGTGGAGTGTGGCCCCTTCCTACAGGGGAAAGAGCTGCTTCCTCAGTGGGGCTGGGCTCAGGGGCATGTTTCCCCACCATACACTTTGGGGAGCAGCATTGGGGGTGCCTGAGGCCAGAGAGATTCTGTGGGCTTTCCCTATACTGAGGGGTAGGGCTGGTAGGAAGGGCAGAAAGATGTGAGGCAGCTGTGCTAGAGCCCTGCCCCAGGCTTGAAACCCCTGTTCTGCCCCACCCTGCCCCCACAGTGCAGCGGGCAGGCGACATTTATGGTTATGATTCTAGGACTGATTCATTCACTTCAAAGCCAGCAGTCGGGGAGCCTGGACGTCTGGGTTCTTTCTGGGCTTTGGGGAGCAGTGAGGCCTGGTGGGTTGGAGCTGGGGGTGAAGGGAGCCAAAGCCCCTTTGTGGTCGGTTTCATTACCTGGTAAAGCTGCTCTGGTGGTAATGGATTCTTGTGTGCTGCCAGGGACCTCTTCTGATCAGATACTTCACACAGGAGACATCTTGCTCAAAGGGTGAGTTGCATCTCTCAACATGTAGCAGGGGATGGGGCTGTCTCAGGGTTGGGATATGGCAGGGGCAGGGATGGCCCCATGTCTTGCTGCTGGACCCAAGGGCTGGGATTATACCGCGGGACAGGGCCATGTCTTGGTGCTGGGTCCCAGGGGCTGGGATAGAGTGGGGGACTGGGGCTGTCTCAGTGATGGGTCTCAAGGCTGGGATATGGCAGGGGACAGAGATAGGGCCATGTCTTGGTGCTGGATCCAAGGGCTGGGATTATAGAGGAGGATGAGGCCATGTCCCAGTGCTGGGATATAGAGGGGGGCGGGGCTGTGTCTTGGTGCTAGGATATAGTTGGGGCCGGGGCCATGTCTTGGTTCTGTGCTCTCAGGACTGGGATATAGTAGGGGACAGGGCCATGTCATGGTGCTGGTTATAGCAGGGAATGGGGCTGTGTCTCGGTGGTGGGTCCCAGGGCTGGGATTTAGGGGGTAGGGGCTGTGTCTGGTGGTTAGGATATAGCAGGGTTGGGTGCTGGAGGAACAGGACAGACATGTCTCAGTGCTGGAGGACCCTGGGGCCTGGGATATATTGAGGGGAGAGGACTGTGTGTTGGTGTAACAGTCCCAGTGGCTGAGATATCCAAGGAGAATGCATCTGTGACATGGTGCTGGGTCCCAGGGCTGGAATATAGCATGGGATTGGCCTGTATCTTGTACTGGGTCCCCCGTGAGACCCTTCCCTCTCTCCCTGTCAGGTTCATCCGGGAGCGAGTCCAGCGCTGTGGGGACTTGCAGGCGGTAGAGCTGGGCCGGGAGGTCCTGGGCAGCCCTGAGGCTTCACTCTGCAGCAATGACACCAAGCGCCTCAGCGAGTGCCTGCGGCGCATCGGGGACGAGCTGGACAGCAACATGGACCTGCAGAGGTGGAGACCCCCCTACCACACACCTCACTCCCCAACCAGGCCCCAGCCTAGATATTGTCTCCCTCACCCTTCCCCCTCCAGCTGCAGGTTGGCTAACCTCCTGGGTTACAGGAAAGATAGCTGGGAGCTCAGACACCTGGGTTCTCTCCCAGCTCTGGGAGGGCAGTGGGCTGTGGTGGGTTAGACCAGGTGGGACAGGAGGAAGGGAGAAGCAGCCCTCTCTCTAGGCCCCAGGGGCTCTTCTGTTCCCTCCCGCCATCTAACTGCCCCTGTATGGCTGTGCAGGATGATCGAGCAGGTGGGGTCACAGCCCCCCAAGGAGGTGTTCTTCCGTGTGGCCACCGAGATGTTCTCCGATGGGACCTTCAACTGGGGTCGGGTCGTGGCCCTCTTCTACTTCGCCTGCAAGCTGGTCCTCAAGGTGGGGGCCACCCATGGGATTCCCGTGGCCTGTCCTAGTTCCCTGTACCTCCCCCACCCTTTCCCGCTCCCCGCCCCTTCCTGCTGCCCTCACACATGCCCTGTCTTGCCACTAGCTAGCATGCCCTGCTCCCCCTCTCCACCCACCTCCATGGAGTGCTCTCCTCTGCCCTGTGGCTCTGCCCATCAAGCCCTGGACCTAGGTGTAGCTTGAGCCTCTCACCATTGTCCTAGGGTCTTAGGGCTCAGATGTAGCTGGGGTATGGGGATGTGTCTAGGTGACACTGGCTTCCTGGGGGGACTGGGGCTGTTCCTTGGTGTCTGAGGTCTCTAGGGCCTGGGATATAAGGGTGGGGCAGTGTGTTGTAGGCAGTGGTGCTTAACTTTTTGGCCCTACAGGCTGGATGAGTAGTGTGGAGCCTGTCTGCAAGCAGGATTGGGCCCTGGGGACTTGGCCCTTCACCCTCCCTGTCCTGGGCCCTGGGTTTGGGCCTTGGGGACACTGTCTCCTCCCTCTTCCCATGTACCAGGATTGGGTCCTGAGGGTCCAATGCTACCTTCTGTGTGCCAGGACTGGGTTTGGGTGCCCGGTACCACCCCCCCTGCCCAGCCCCTGCATGGTTTCAGGGGCCTTACACCACCTCTTTCTGACCCCTGCATGCCACAGTTGGGTCTGAGGGTTGCTGTCCCCTTTGTGTAGGATTGGATCCTGGAGGCCTAGCACTGTCCTCTCTTCTCCAGGCACACTGGGAATGGGTCTTTGGAGACTGACACTGCTCCTTCCTGCCCCTGCATACCAGGATTAGGTCCTGGGGCCCTGGTGCTGTCTCCTTTGGTTCTCATGCACTAGGATTAGGTCCTGCCCAGCCTTGTGTGCTGAGATTCGACACCCGATCCAGCACACTGGGCCTGGGCTACCCATGTATCTGGAGATGTGGCAGCAGGGGAGTGGTGCCTTTGCTTCTCTTACCACCAAATTTTTGGACCTATGGGAACCCCATGGGCTGGATGACAGAGCCCAGGTTTAAGAGACCCCAGGACATCCTCATATGAGCCCCCGGCTGCCCTCTGTACCCCCCTCCCTCCGTAGCTGAGTCTTCTCCCCCACCCCCAGTCCTACCAGGCCGCCACTGCCCCTGACGCATCTCTCTCTGCCAGGCGCTGTGCACAAAGGTCCCTGAGCTGGTGCGCACCATCCTAGGCTGGACCATGGAGTACCTGCGTGAGCACGTCCTGGTCTGGATTCAGGCCCAGGGCGGCTGGGTGAGTGTGGCTCTGGGGCAGCCAGTGCCTGTTCGTGCTGCCTTTAGGTACCTGCGCCACAGCCATCTGTGCTTCCCACCTCCCTCCCAGAGCTGCTCTAACCACTTAAACCCCATTCTCCTCCCAGAGCCAGGAAAGAACCTAGGTGTCCTGGTTGGCAGTACCCCTTTAACATAGGGGTGACCAGCCTGGAGCATGGGTGCCACAAGGGCACAAGCAGCCTCTGTCTGGCATGTGGCAGACAGGACCGGACAGACAGGACCACAGCAAATAGAGCAGGGAGCAGAAAGCAGAGCAGAGGAACAGGATTGGAATGGTATTAGGGGGTGGGTGCAGGGTTCATTTGTGGTCCCCCTGCCAAAAAGGTTGCCCCACCACTGCTTTAACCAGCAGACTCCACTCCCCCCCCAGAGCAGGGGGAGAACCCAGGCATCCTGGGTCCCAGCCCTTTTCCCCACTCCACCTTGCTGCTTCAAGGTAACCCCCTCCTCGGCACTTTTTACATTACTGCCACCTGCTCCCCAGAGCCAGACGCATCTTCCTGCTCCATCAATGCGAGAGTGCGAGCCCTCCCCCCACTGTCCTCCTCACTGATCGCACCCCTCTTTGCCCCTCCACAGGAAGGCCTGCTCTCCACCTTGGGGACCCCCACCTGGCAGACCATCACCATCTTTGCTGCTGGCGTCCTCACTGCCTCGCTCACCATCTGGAAGATGTCCTAGACCCCGGGGCCGGCTGGTCCCTGCCCCTGCCCTGCTCCAGCTGGGCTGCGCTGGCTGGGGTGCCTGGGGCCTGGCCGTTCCTCCCCACAGCGGACTCAGGGGGTGAATATTTTTGCAATACTCATTTTCAAGGGGGACTTTTTTTAAATCCCTCCTTCCACCCCCTCCTGGTGCCTTTTTTTTTTGGTTCTTTTTTTCATACGGAGACTTTTGGGGAACATGTACTTTGGTTTCTCCTTTGGATCCCCACCCCGTCATCCATCCCTGATGTGCCTGGCTCTGGGGTGGAGTGCTGCTGGGTCATGAGACAGAATGAGGAGTCCAGCCAAGACTGTATCCCACCAGGGCGGTCTGCTCTGCACAGAGATGGCATCACATGGACCCAGAACTGCTTGTGTGGGGGGCCTCCTGATGCCCTCCCCACCCTGCCCTGGAGTCCAGCTGGCATCATGGGGTTGCCCCAGCATTTGACAACTTTCCCCCCACCCTAAGCAGAGCATCGGGGAGCTGCAGGCTGGCTCCAGACCTGGCATTAGGGGGGTGCAGCATGGTGGGGGAGGGATTTGTGGGGTTCACTCTGCCTTTCCCCCCCACCCAGACAGACAATCTTGGGTGCCTTCTGCCCCCCATCACTGTGAATTGCCTGCTGGAAGAGAGATCATATGCCCCCATGCAGGGGATGAACCCCCCACCCCTGGCTAGCATCATCAGCTCCCCCTGCTTGTGGGGGGCATGACTTCTTCCATGCTTTTGTGGGGGAGTCATTCAACTCCCCCACCAGTATCTGGGCACCCCTGCTCTGAGCCATGTACTGTAATAGGAGGCTGGGGTGACCCCTTTGCCCCTGGGTGGGGATCACCAGGTCCCCCTGCACCTTCCTCCTCTAACTGTATTACTACTGTGTGTTCTCAGGGGCTGGGGGATAGGGGCAGATCATATGAGACGGCCCCTTTCCTACCCCCAACTTTTCCTTGGTGGTCTCAGCCAGAGGCCTTGTGTTTGGGGGGGCGAGCTCTGTCCCCAAGCAGCCCCACTCTCTTCTTGATGTGGCAATGGGATGGGCTGTGGCTGGTGCTAAGAAAGGTTGTCGCGGGCTGAAGTGATGCCCCATAGTCTCCTCCACTCCCTGAGAGGTGGGAAGGGGCATCAGAAGGGATCCCCTGCTGGCAGGGCTTACTGGCACTGGGGGGATCCCTAACTCAGGGATCAAGGGGGCTCAGTGTGGCTGGGAGCAGGGATCCAGTAGGTCTGCCAATGAATTTAATAACTGTTGGGTGGATCTGTACTTCAATGTGGGGGAGAGGGTGGATATAGGGAGGGTATGATGTCATGGGCATGGGAGACGATGTCACACCAAGCCGGCATGCGTATGTGATGTCACAGGCGCAGGGAGGTGGTGTCACAGAAAGGGGGGAGTCTGATGTCACAGGTGTGGGAGAGGCAGCGTCATGAATAGGGGAACAGCAGTGATGTCATTGCTGGGGCAGGACTGGGTGGGGAGTGTGATGTCATGGCCAGGCAAGATAGCTGCTTTTGGGAAAAGCGTGCTGGTGACAGCAGGAGGAAGTGCTGTCATAAATGATTTTGCACCCACCCTGATCCTTACCCCACACTCCCTTTGTGCCTGGTGCCCCATCTGGAGGGCTGAAGGAGGGGGTGGGGGGCAGTGAGAGACCTCGGCTCCCCAGCCCCATGGGTGTGGCAGGCACCTCCACCTGGGCATGGCCCTGCTGGGTACTTTGTAACGGTTGGAGCCAAGGGAAAAGGGAACTTGAAAATAAACCCGCTGGACCCAATCCTGTGCCTGTCTCTGTTGGGGGTGGTAGGGCTGCAAACTTTCCCCCAGCAGTTTCCCCCTGGCTAGGGGGTGGGGTGGGGTGGGGTAATGAAGTGGAGGGGAATAGGAGTGGGGTGTGCAATCTTCCCTTTGGACAGTGCCCCCAGTTCAGTGGAGGTTGGGGTGATAGGGGTGGGGGAAGACTGGAAGGGGAGGCATTTCCTATGAGGTCATGGCCCTGTGGCTAGAGGGAACCATGTTGTGGGGGGAATAGGTCCCCACAAGCACCCACACACTGGGAGAGGGGTCCCTGCTGCACTGAGCTCTGTAGCCCCCCCATGGAGATCTCAGCCCTCTGCTTTGTAGGTGTCCCCCCCAGACTAAGACCAGGGATTCCTGCCTGGAACTGTGTGGACCTGGGGGGAGGGACAAGCCCAGCCTCACAGATCCTAGCAGGGGAAACTGAGGCACCAGTGGGGGAGAGGGGGAGAGTGCATAAGGAGGTGGCAAAGTTGGGGTAGAACCCAGGAATCCTGGCTCCCAGCTCATGTCTGTCTCCCATCTGCTGTGGCCAGGGCTAGAGGGCCAGGGGGCTGTGGGCCAGAAGTGAAGGGCACTGGTGGTGCTCTGTATGACATGTCCTCCATGATGGGACCCTTGTCACCCAGGACCTCCCATCCAGAATAGGACCCTGCAAGCCCTGTCCAAACTCCCTCACTCATGGGGAACTTGGGGCACTTGTCCATTGCTGGGGGCTTCAGTATCTCCCCCTCCCATGGAGGCACCCTGGGATCTCAGGGGCAGGGGGAGGGTGTTCTAGGCACACAGGGTCCCCAGGCAGCTGCTCCAGGAATGATGTTAGGGGATGGGGGTTCCTCAAGGTGGTGGGGCATTGCTGGAGAGCACGGGCAGCTCTAGACTGCTCTCTGAGCCTGCCCCCCCTGCCGAGACCATACTAGTGCTGGGCTGAGGGGCACGGCCACCTTATTGGCTGGCGAGGCCTGGGAGGTGGCACAGAAGTGCTGTCTGCTCCTTGCCTTCTGCCCCTGCCTGCATCAGACCGTGCATTCAGCCCAGCCCCTGAGGCCTGGCCTCTGTCTGGCCTGGGACCAAGAACCGGAGGTGGGAAGCAGGGCCAGGCAGGCCAGGATGGAGGCTCAGCAGGGCATGGGGCCCCCCTCAGCACCCAGGCCAGAGGGGTCAGGGGCAGGTACAGCTGGAACTTGGGCGTCCGGAGCAGGGCGAGGGGAGATGAAGGATGCTTTCACTTTCCCTTCTCTCCGGGAAGCCACCAAGGGCTGGAGTTACCCACCTTAAAACTCAGTGTGGTGGTGGGGAATCAGCCCCTGGGTTCTGTCTGAGATGCGGCTGGGTGGGGTGTGGAAATTGGGTGGGGTGGGGTGGGGACACTGGGCACCAGGATTCTGGGAACTGAGTTGGGGGGGTGTTGGGAAAAGGTGGGGTCTGGTAGGTAAGAGCAGGGAATGCTGGGAACTAGAACTCCCAGGTTCTCTCCTACTGTTGGGTGGGGGAGTGCAGCGTAGTCTGGTGGGTAGGGGACACTGGGCACCAAGACACCTGGCTTCTCTCCCAGCTCTGGGAGGAGAGTGGGTTAGAGCAGGAGGTGCTGGGAGCCAGGACCACCCGAGTTCTCTCCTAGCTTTGGGGGGGGGGGTCTGGCAGGTGCTGGGTGCCAGGACACTGGGGTTCTACCCAGAGCAGCGCTCCCCCCATCATACCCCTCCCCATCTCTCCAAGGAGCAGAAAGCCTGTCCGGTATCCTGCACATAGGGGGAGCCCTGCTCCGGGGGTAAGTGAGGCTGATTTCCACCCCCACATCCACCAGGCTCTGGAGATGGGGGGAAGGGTCTGGCCCAGACCTGTAGGTGGACTCTAGATCCCCCCACAGTGGGCAGAGGGGACCCCACAGCTACCTCCACCCCCTCACCCCACCCCCATTAAACCCTTCCCTGCCTGGTCTGTTGCAGGTTCATCTTCACCCTCTTCCAGCAGAGCCCGAGCCCCCGCCCAGTGACCATCCAAGAGCTGGGGGGTGAGGAGATCACCCCAACCGAGCCCCCAGTCACCTCCCTGCTGGAGGGGCTGCTCCGGGTCTGGAGGCACATGAGCCGAAATCCTGAGATTGACAGGTGAGTGGGACCCACACATTGTGCCTGCCTCCCAACCTTGCCCCCCCAACCCTGCTGGTGCCCCTCACTCCAGACCTACAGGCCTAGTCTGACCTGCTCCCCCAAACCCTCAGTCTGGTAGGCATGATGTCTGGGCAGCCCCCACTGAAGGCGCTGGCCCAGGTGGCAGAGGAAGTGTTTGCTGACAGCATCAACTGGGGAAGGGTCGTGGTTTTCTTCTACTTCACGTACAGAGTCGCCTTCCAGGTACATCGGGGGAGGGTGCTGGGGTGCCCGGATGCCTGGGGTCTCTCCCTACTCTGGGAGGGCAGTGGGATCTTGTGGACTGGGGAGGGGTGGGGGTGGTCGTCCAGGGGCCTGGACTCCTGGGTTCTGTTTCTGCTTGGCTCCTCTCAGGCTCTGAGCAGCTCTGGCTGCCTCTGGGCTGTGGTTGACTGGGCCCTGGAGTTTCTGCGGGAGAGGGTCGCTGGCTGGATCCAACAGCAGGGGGGCTGGGTGAGTGCAGGGAACCCCCTCCCACAACCCAAGACCCCCCACCCCAGCTCCCACTGGCAGCACCTCTGGGGTGCCCTACATCCCCTTCACAGTAGTGCCCTAGACCCCTTGCTAGGGCAGATTTTTCCACCCCTGCTCCCCTGGGTGCTGGCTTGTGGGGGAAGGACTCTAGCTAATGCCCCCCGCCAGCCCTGCTGGTGCCCCTCACTCCTTCATGGTGTCCTCCCAAGACTTCTCTCTCCCCTTTCCTCTGGGTGCTGCTGGGGTGGGGAGGTGGGGGGCAGGAACCCCAAGCCTCCAGCTAACCACTGACCCCACCTTTCTGCTGATAGGACTCGGCCCTCACCTACCCCCTTGCCTCTGACTAGGGGGCGGGGGGGAAGTGAGGAGACCCCCACCTGCTCCATGGCGCTGAACCACGGACCCAGCTGTGCAGA
>NW_017728947.1:1981919-1983577 GCF_001723895.1 Crocodylus porosus | reverse complement strand
AAGAAGTGGTGGAAAACTTCCTGGTGCTGTAGTGTTGTGGGAGGGAGGAAACCAGTGCCTACCCGAGCTCCTATAACCCCCTTTACCCTGCCTGCCTAGCACAGCCCCTGACAGCCCCCCACCCTATATCCGTGCCCTAGGAGTCCCTTGTCCTGCTGGCTGCCAGCCTACCCCTCCCCCACTATCACTTATTCCTGCTGCAACCCAGCTTCCTCCAGAGCCCTGAGCTGCTCTCCCATGCCCCAGATCTCCACCCCCTCTTCTTGCCCCACCTGCCATCATCCCCAGTAGCTGCCCCAGGTGACCTGGCCCAGGCCTGGGACACAGGCAGACTATAAATGCCCCTCCCTAGAGCCAGCTCTTGAGCAATTAGTAATCCTCCCCCCACGGAGCAGTGGAGGCTGTTTCAACCCAAACCTGGTGGGATGACAGCAAGGACAGGCTGGGGCAATACTAGCCCCCCCCTTACCCCATGCTGGGTGAGATCCACAGACCTTACCCCAGACCAGACACACCAGGGCCCCAGTGTACCCCCTTGTCCCTGACCAGTTTGACTCCACTGTCCCCTGCCAGCCTGTGCTGAACCCTTGCTGGTTGGCTCAGCACCAGGGCCTGGTTTGGATTGGCCCCCAGCCCTGGTCGGGCCTTGCAGGCCTGGCTGCCTGAGCTCAGCCAAAGGCACCTGGTGCATGAGGACAGACAGGGGGGTCCCAGTGGTGTGGGGTCTCCCTGCACATGCCCAACGCAGCCCTCCACCCCCACAGCCAGGGGCGGTGCCAGGCTGGGGGCAGGAACCAGGGTTTGGCGGTGGGAGTGAAGGGCACCACGGGGGGCAGGGGCTACAGGTTGGTGAGGGGCCAGGTCAGGAGCGAGAGGCACTGGCAGGGCTGGATGGCCAGGGAGTGCAGTCGGGAGTAAGGGGCAGCGCAAGCAGGGCGGGGGGCGCGGATGTGGCTCTGGCCGGTCGAAGGCCCCCGAGTGCTGAGTCATGCTGATGCGACACATGCTGACTCAGGCCCTGTGTTCCCCCCTCCAGGGCAAGGCTCACTCTCCCTCCCACGCGGCCCGGCCGCCTGGGTCCCCCCCCGCTGAAGGGAGCAGCGCTGGAGGCCCGGGCTGCCGAGCTTCCTCCCGGGCCCGGGAGGGCCATTGTCCTCTCCCGCTCGGGCGGGGCAAGGGCGGGCCGGGCCGGGCTCGGCTATAAGAGGCGCCGCCTGAGCTCGCGGGCAGAGCCGGCTCTTGCTTCAACAGTGTTTGAACGGAGCCTCCTCCCGCCCCAGCGCCCCCGGCACCAGCATCTGCCCCGGCCATGGACTCCCAGGTGCGCCAGAACTACCACCGCGACTGCGAGGCCGCCATCAACCGCATGGTGAACATGGAGCTGTACGCCAGCTATGTCTACCTGTCCATGGTGAGCCCCCGCGCCCTTCCCTGGGCTGCCAGCCCGATCCCCTGTGCCCCTAGATCCTCCCTTGGGCTCCAGAATACCACACCTGACATCCTCCTGTGCTCTCCAGACCCCTACGCTGCCCCTGACACCCCTAGATCCCTCACCCCTGTGCTCTGCCCTCAGATGTCTCCTACCCCCTCAGATCCTCCCTGTGCCCTGAGAGCACTTGTGTTCCCTGGACTCCCCCACCAGCCCCTTAGATTCGGCC
>NW_017728947.1:1974411-1981819 GCF_001723895.1 Crocodylus porosus | reverse complement strand
CATTACCCTCCTGAGATCCTCCCTGAGCCTCCAGCTTCCCCCACTGCTTCCTGGGATAATCCTCTCCCCCATCCCCCTGCTGCCTCCCTGAGATCCCTGCTGCCTCCCCAGATTCTGCCCCCCCCACTGGGACCTTGTGATCTCCCCTGTACCCCTTCCTGCACCTTCATGGTGAGACTGATTCCCCTTCCCCAGCCATGTGCTCCCCACACCCCAGTGCTGCTGGATCCAGTGCCCCCTGGCTGCAGTACCTTCCCCTGGCCTGGTACTGGTGGCTGTGGAGAGGGAGGGGGCAGGGTGGGGCAGGCTGTGCCTGGCAGGTAGAGATAACTGTCCTGGGTGGGCAGGACCCTGCTCCCTCCCTCCCTCCCTTCCAGTAGCCAGCTCCTGTTCTTGCCTCTGAGAGCAGCTGGGGGAGACCCGTGCCCTTCTCCCTACATAATTCAGACCCTTGTTTCCCTCCCACACACATACGTTGCCCCTAACACACACACAGCTGGGACCTTCCCTGCCCCCTCCTCCCACTCAGAGGTCTTCCCTGGGGTGGTTGGTGCCTTCTGTCCTATATGCCCATGTCTTTCCAGCTGCCTGGGGGAGGGGGATTCTCTGTCCTGGGTGTTGGGGGTGCAGGGGTTGGTTGGGGCCTGAGGTGAGGGGTCAGTGCATCAGATCTGGGAGGGGGGCAGATCAAGGGGTCACAGGCTCTGGCAGGAAGCTGCCTCTTGGGCTGGGGGTCTAGGGATATGTGGGGGTCTGGGGAAACAGGTAAGCAGCTCTTTTCCAGAGTGACTGAGGAGGCTTCCATCTGTAGGGGGGCAGTGGGGGAAGGAACTTGTGGGGAGGGAACTGAGACAGGGCTGGAGGATGAACATGCATTCACTCTGGGGAAACGGACAGGCTGGTGGACATGCACGTAGGCTGGTGAAACTGAGGCAGGGCTGGTGGATATGCATCAACACATGCACGCACGCTAGGGAAACTGAGGTAGGGCCTGACCCTGTCCGTCCATCCCACCCCTGCAGTCGTACTACTTTGACCGTGATGACGTGGCGCTGCAGCATGTGGCCCACTTCTTCCTGGAGCAGTCACATGAGGAGCGGGAGCACGCTGAGCGCCTGCTGCGCTTCCAGAACCAGCGTGGAGGCCGTGTCCTGCTCCAGGACATCAAGGTTAGTGGGCCTGGGGACATGATGGGCAGGCACCAGGGAGGCAGTGAGGTCATGGATCCCCACATAGCTGGGGGTACAAGGAGTGTGTGTATGGTGGTGGTGGGGGTTGGTCTACAGGAGGCAAGGGCCAGGATGGGGTGGGGTTGTGTGGGTAGCAGGGGGCACCAAAGTGGGTGCAACACTGGGGAGGTGCCAGGGGCATCCGTCTACCCTGCCCTTCTCCATGTTCCCCCTCCTCCCACTAGAAGCCAGAGCGAGATGCTTGGGGCTCCACACTGGAGGCCATGGAGGCTGCGCTGCAGCTGGAGAAGACTGTCAACCAGGCCCTGCTGGATCTGCACCGACTGGCTTCCGAGAAGGCTGACCCCCATGTGAGTGGTGCCCCACCTCCTCCATGTATGACACCCCTGGGGACCTCACCTCCCTCCAACCCTGGAGTGATCTGTCCGCCCCACACACACTCTGCCAGGGACCCTCCCATTCCTCCCCTCAACCCATAGGGGCAGCACAGACCCTATCCCTACCATGCTAAGGTTGTGTCCCCCCGGCACTCCAGGGGGGCACAGGACCCATACATGCCCCAGCACCTGACTTTTAGGCTCGACATCTTACCCCCATCTTCTGCCCGCAGCTCTGTGACCTCCTGGAGTCCCACTACCTGGATGAGCAAGTGAAAGCCATCAAGAAGCTGGGCGACTATATCACTAACCTGCGCCGCCTGGGTCCCCAGGGGGGACTGGGCGAGTACCTCTTTGACAAGCACAGCCTGGAGGGCAGCAGCAGCTGAGCCCAGGGGGCCCCCCTCTGAGCCCCACAATCCCCACTGCCCCACCCAAGGGGGCCTGCCTGCTGGCTGGGTGGGTGGCTATCTGTCTGTCTACCCACCTACCCGCATGACTCCAATAAAAAAGGGTTCAGCGTAAAACATGTCTATTCTCCTGTACTGGGGGAGATACTACCAGGAGGGGAACAGAAGGGAAATGGGATTTGGGAGGGTGGCCAACAGTGGGGGCTGAGGTGCTTTCAGGGGGGCAGGAGTGGTCTCGGGGTTTGTGAAGATAGGAGTTCCCAGTGGTACCAGTAAGCAGTGACTGCATTCATGGGGTCTGCCCCCATCATGCCCAGACACAGCTTCCCTTCCAACTGTTTCCTCCCACCCCCCACTCTGCTCACAGAGACACTGGATCAGGCTGAGAAGCAGGGCCCAGAGAGGAAATTTAGCCACTCCCAACCTCCCATTTTGAAATGGAAAATAAAGTGATTTGATTTTCAGGGGAGTTAGGACTAGGCTGAGTGGGAGTGCAACTCCCCCCTACCCCCATGCACACAGCCACAGGGGGCCAACAAAAGAGCTTGGCCAGCATGCAATACTTGGGGCTAAAATGTAAAATTAATAGGGAAAAATTTGTTTATTTTTTTGGAGGTGGGGAGTAGGAAGAAACCATGTCTCTGGATTGGGTTAAGGGAGCAGGGAGTTTTGATTGTAATATAGAAGGTGTGGGGAGGGCCACATCTGAGAAGAGGAGACTACATTTTGGAAACAAATCTAGTTATCCCTCACCATGCAAAAGGGACCAGTTTAAAAAGCAAAACAAAACCTGCTTAAATCACTAAGTCATTTAAAAAGCAAAAAAACAATTTACATCTACCAATATGTCACCTCCAACAATAACAATGTTCAAGTAATGATCAAAAGTATAGGCTGAAACCACTGCAGAAAGTTAAAGCTTGTATAGCAGTAATAAGGGTAGGTTAACGTATTTTTAAAAACCAAGAAGTCTAGCGGTAGAATGGTCATTAAATCATGAACTTGTAAAATAAGGGCTTGTTCAACAGGTCAAAGTTAAAGGATTTGTTTCTTAAATACCAGTAAGTAATTGTTTGTTGGAATTTAATAAGGCCTATGAGGGACATTGTTTAGCATTTAATAAGGAATAATCTACAAGAAAAAGCATGTAATAAGATGTATAATAAGAATCAACTGTTTAGCATTTAAGAAATAACTTATAAGGAGCAAATGTTTATTAGAACGTAAAAAAGAAATATAAGGGATGCCACCAGTTTAGCATTTAATAAGGAATAGTCTATAAGGAACAACTGTTTATTAGAATTTAATAATATAAGAAACCTTTGTTTACTAGCATTTAATAAGGAAGCATTTACCTTGGGCTCACTGAACAAGCCTTATTTCACAAGTTTGTTCTTTATTTATTAGCTCTTAAGGACTGTTTATTATTTCTTGTGTTGGTCTAACAACCATAAAAGAAGGCATTATGAATGCTCTGCCCAAAAGAAGTACACAATCAATCACAGGAAAGTCAGGCTAACAGGGTCCTCAGAAGGAAACCCAGCTTCCAACCCCCACCTCAAAGGAGGCCTGAACTAGCCTAGACAATCATTCCTCTCACCTGCTTTTAAAAACTTTGCAAACAACCTTCACACAGGCCCTGGTCCTGCCGAGGCATGAGATCTGAACTACCAAAACAGAAAGAACCCCAACCCTTTAACCTGCCCCAGGTACAGCGGGGGGTAAAGGTGCTTTCCAACATATACAAGAGGAGGAAGTTAAATAATTCACCATTAAGGGCTAATATATACTAAACCTGCAAAGGCCTAATCAACCAAGCCAATTTCCAGAGAATTTATTATGAAGCTGAAAAGGTCAAGACATATGAAACAAATTTCAAGAGGGATGTGGACAACATGGAGAGGGTCCAGAGGAGGGCCACTCGCATGGTCGGGGGCAGCAGGGGCAGGCCCTATGAGGAGAGGCTACGGGACCTGAACCTGTTCAGCCTCCACAAGAGAAGGCTGAGGGGGGATCTTGTGGCCCGTTACAAACTAGTCAGAGGGGACCACTGTTATTATTTAGATTTATTTTCCACCTTATTCAGAAAGTCTCACAGTGACTTCCAGGAACAACTCGCAGATAAGAAATAACAATTAGCTCTCCAAACATCACCCAAAACTTGTGTTGGGGGTGAGATCACACATGCAGACTCCCTATCACCCATAAAAGTAACCCCTTCATCCTAGAGAGGCAAATTATGGTATGTGTGCAACAAATAGCACAGGCACAGTAGACTGGTGAGGGATAGGCAGGGCAGTAGCAGGTAGGGCAGGGAGCTGAAAGCAGTGCAGATGATCAGGCAAGGAGCAGAAGGCAGAGCAGCAGATCAGACAGGGACATAGGGTGGGGAGCAGAAAGTAAAGCAGTGGATCAGCCAGGGAACACAGGTCAGGGCATAGAAAGCACAGCAGCCAAATAGGCAGGGGAGGGAGATCATAGAGTGTTTCTAGAATCTATTGTTATTGTTGCTATTATTACTGTAAGTGTTCTGATTGTTATTTTGGTACAATAAGAATAATAATTGGTACTTCTCAGTGCTGGGAGGGAGGGGGTGGTGATGCACCTAGCTCTGCTGTTGTCCATGGCAAGTTATGCACCTGTTTGAGGAGAAATCAAGTTACTGGTATCCAGAAGAGAGTGATAGACTTGGAGCATGTTTTGTAATGCATGTCTGTGAGTCCTAGCACAGCAGTGGCCACTTCAGCACAGAAACATCCCTGTGTCCCTCTTCCCCCTCCCCTCAAAAAAAAAAAATCCATCAATCCAAACAGCTCCCAAAGGGGGCTGACTCCAAGCTGGGGATGGATGGCTCGACTGAGTGAACAGATGTAGGGATGGGGAGGACGTTTTTGCTGCTTGCATCAGTGCAGTGAGATGGAGCTTGCAGAAGCCAGTACCAGGGCAGCTTAAGGTGTGCACCCACCAAAGACCAGGGCTGCACCCCAGAGGCAGCTGCATCTCAGTGGTGTGTGAAATGTCCCTGTACAAACAGCCCCCAGTGTGCCCCACCCCAGAAGGGGGTAAAAGGCCCTGTTTCAGCCTCCCACATGGCTTTTCAACCCCATCCTCATGCCAGAAGTCCATTCCCTCCCCCGCCTTCCCCTGAGTATCCATCATCCCCTTCATATTCCCAGAGGCACCATGTACCCTTGGAAGAAGCTGGAGAGGAACCACAAGCTATTACAAGGGTGGTAAATATAATCAACTCTAGATTAGCCTTCAGGGTACCTATGTTCCCTACCTCAGTTTCCCTAACTAAAAAGTGAAGATGGAAAGGCCTCCACAAATTCTTTCCACTAGGAGCTTTTAGGATCATTTTTTCAAATAGGCCTTTTTTTAAAGCTGTTTATAGAGCAGGGAAAGGGGATGCCATGTTTATCTCTGAATTCAGCTAGCAGTTGAATAGGGGTGGAGCTGTTTACACAGGCTGGGTTAGTCCAGTTTAACTGGCATCTAATGACAAACTATGCCCCGTTTTTATCAGCCATAAACCTTTATGAGAGTCACAGGACCAGAACAGGTCTCCTGGAGCACCTAGTTCTGCTAGCACTGGCAACTGTGTCACATGGCCCCTCTTTGCCACTGGGTAGGTCCCACTGAAACCAGTTCCCCCCCCCCCACCCCGTCTGACTTGGAGGCTACTTCAGAGCCTATAAACTTTCTTATGACTGGGAGATATCTATGCATTGACAAGTATTGTAGCCCAGCTTGTGCCCAGCTGGCAAGTGCTCCTATGAACCCCTGAGTTTTGCCCAATTTCTGCTGGATTCACCCCCCAAACCCTGCTTGGTTTTCCCAGACTAAAAATTGCCCATCTGTCTAACCTGCTCTTGAAACTTTCCAGCTTAAAAAGCTTGTGTGACTTCTCTCCCACCTTTACAGCTGGTTGCAGACAAGCCCCAAAAGACAACCTTTTTCCTGTGAAATTAAAAACAAAATAAAACAAGTGCTTTCTGGTCAGCCACAAAGAAAAATCTCTTTTTTCTTTGTTTCTGAGGTACTTTTAGACTTTTTATTTAACCATCCTGTTTGTTTTTAACCTAGGACAGTTTCAAAACAATTAGCTCGTTACTAGCCCGTTCACCCCTCTGATTTGGTTAAGAACCTTTGTGACTGCTTACCTGATCAGTGCAGTACTTTATTTAATTTCATAGTTTCATAGTTTCTAGGGTCAGAAGGGACCTGAGTAGATCATCTAGTCTGACCCCCTGCCATGACAGGAAAGCGTACTGGGGTCAAATGACCCCAGCAAGGTATTCATCTAGCCTCCTTTTAAAGACCCCCAGGGTTGGAGTTTTCACCATTTCTCTTGGAATTTGGTTCCAGATCCTAGTCGGCCTGACAGTGAAGTAGCGCCTCCTGATGTCTAGCCTAAATCTACCCTCTGCCAGCTTGTGACCATTATTTCTGGTCACTGCTGGTCTTTACGGGGGAACAGAGACTCCCCCAGGAGTAGACTTCTTAAATATTGTCAATCATAGACATTATTGTTGCTGTTATTATTAGTGTTGTTATTGCTCTTAATTCTGGCATAATACAATTAATAATCAGTACTTCTCAGGGCTGGAGATGCACCTGACTTTACTGCTATCCATGGTGAGTCATGCTGCTGTTTCAGGAGAAATCAAGTTATTGGTATCCTAGGTGTGTTACAGCATGTTTGTTGATGCATGCCTGTGAGTCCTAGTGCAAATGTAGCCATCATCTGCACAGAAGCAACCCTGTTTCCCTCCCCCCACCCAAGAAAAATCCTCCTCCTCCAATCCAAACAGTTCCCAGAGTAAGCTGACTTCAGGCTGCGGATGGCTGGCATGCCTGGGCAAACGGATGCCAGTCAGTGACGTGTGGGGAAACCCTTTGCTGCCTACAACAGTGTGGTGAGCTGGAATATGCATCACAGAAATCAGCACCAGGGCAGCTTGAAGCATGCTCACATCAGAGGCCAGGGCTGCACCCCAGAGACAGCTGCATCTCAGTGCCCAGTGAGGAAGTTCCTGTATAAACAGCCCCAAGTGTGCCCCACCCAGAAGGGGGCAAAAGGCCCTTTTTCAGTCTCCTCCAGTGGCTTTTCAACCTCATCCTCATGCCAGAAGTCCGTTCCCTCCCCAGCCTTCCTATTTCCAGGGCATTCATCGTCCCCTTCATATTCCCAGAGGCACCCTGTACCCCAGGAAGAAGCTGGAGAGGAACCACAAGAGATTACAAGGGTAAATATAATCAACCCTAGATTGGCCTTCAGGGTACCTGTGGTCTTTGCCTCAGTTTCCCTAGCTATGAAGTGAAGATGGGGAGGTGGCAGAGGCCTCCAAATTCTTTATCTCAAGGAATTTTTTAGATAAATTGTCAGCCGGCCCTGACAATCTGCACCCCAGGGTACTCAAGGAGCTGG
>NW_017728947.1:1969846-1973081 GCF_001723895.1 Crocodylus porosus | reverse complement strand
GACGTAAGTCCGAGCCCCCAAGGTCTGGAACAGTCTGCCAGCGGAGGTGGTTCAAGCACCTACGTTGAACACCTTCAAGAGTAAATTGGATGCTTATCTTGCTGGGATCCTATGACCCCAGCTGACTTCCTGCCCTTTGGGCAGGGGGGTGGACTCGATGATCTCCCGAGGTCCCTTCCAGCCCTAATGTCTATGAAATCTATGAAATAAGAAAGTGCCATGTAAGATAGATAGATAGAAAAAAGAAACCCCAGGCCTGCTATTTATAGAGCAGGGAAAGGGGCTGGCATGTTTAGCTCTTGATTCAATCAGTGGTTGAATAGGGGCAGGGATGTTTACACAGGTTGGGTTAGTTCAGTTTAACTGGCACCTAATGTCAAACTATGCCCCCTTTTTATCAGCCATAACTCTTTATGAGAGCCACAGGACCAGAAGAGGGTCACCCAGTTCACTCCCTGCTAGTACGGGCAACTATGTCACATAGCCTCTCTTCACCACTGGATAGGCCTCACTGAAATCAGTTTGGGCTCACACCTCCACTGGACTGACTGGGAGGCTATTCCTGAGCCCATAAGTTTTCTCATGGCTTGGAGATATCCGTGCATTGATAAGATTTCTAACTCACCTGGCAAGTATTGCTATGAACCTCTGGGTTTTGCCCAATTTCTGCTGGATTTACCCTAAAACCCTGTTTGGTTTTCCAAGCTGTTTTCCCAGATAACATTGTTAAAATGTAGGTCCCCTCCCACCTCTGACCTAGACTCAACTGAAATTAAATAGAGATAAGGAAAGTTAATTTTCCTATGGCAAAACCATATGTCATAGTAGCATACAGTCATAGAAAATTAGGGTTGGAACGGACCTCAGGAGGTCAGTTAATCCAACCCCCTGCTCAAAGCAGGGCCAGTCCCAACTAGATCATCCCAGCCAAGGCTTTGTCTAGCCGGGGCTTAAAAATCTGCAGGGATGGAGATTCCACCACCTCCCTGGGTAGCCTGTTCCAGTGTTTTACTGCCCTCCTAGTGAGAACGCTTTTCCTAATATCCAACCTAAACTTCCCTTGTTGCAACTTGGGAATATTGCTCCTTGCTCTATCATCTGCCACCACTGAGAACAGTCCAGCTCCACCCTTGTTGGAACCCCCCTTGAGGTAGTTGAAGGATGTTATTAAATCCTGTCTCAGTCTTCTCTTCTGCAGACTAAATAAGCCCAGTCCCCTCAGCCTCTCCCTATAAGTCATGTGCACCAGGCCCTTAACCATTTTCTTTGTCCTCCCTTGGACTTTCTCCAACTTGTCCACATCCTTTTGGGGGTGGGGGGGGCAAATCTGAACACAGTACTCTAGCTGTAGCCTCACCCCTGCCAAATGGAGGGAAATAATCATTTCCCTGACCTGCTGGCAATGCTTCTAACCCAGTATGCTGTTAGCCTTCTTGGCAACAAGGGCACACTGCTGGCTCATATTCAACGTATTGTCCACTGTAATGCCCAAGTCCTTTTCTGCAGAGTTGCTGCCCAACCAGACAGCTCCCAGCCTGTAGTCATACATGGGATTGTTCTGTCCTAAGTGCAGGACTTTGCACTTGTCCTTGTTGAACCTCCCGAGATATCTTTTGACCCAATCCTCCAATTTGTTGAGGTCACTCTGAATTGTAACCCTACCCTCCAGCACTTCTCTCCTGAGCTTGGTGTCATCAGCAAACTTGCAGAGGGAGTGCTCTGTCATCTTCCAAGTCATTGATGAAGACATTGAACAAAACTAGCCCCAGGACCAAACCCTGGGGCACTCCACTTGACACCGGCTGCCAACTAGACACCGAGCCATTGATTACTACCCTCTGAGCCTGATGATCCAGCCAATTTTCTATCCACCTTACAAACCATTCACTAAACCTATGCTTCCTTAGCTTGCTTGTAAGAACGCTGTGGGAGACCATATCAAAAGTCTTGCTAAAGTCAAGGTACACCACCACATCCACTGCTTTTCCTACATCCACAGAGCTGGTCATCTTGTTATAGAAGGATGTTTGGGGAGGGGGAATCTGTTGGTTGCAATATTAGGTGTGGAGTGATGGTGTTGCCATGATGGTCCAGATAATACAGTACTGGCAAGTGCAGGTTCATTTTGGTACTAGTTTTTAATGGACTGGATACATAGTGGGGAGCAGCTCTTAAGAGTAGTGATTCTCAGCCAGGGTGCCATGAGATCATTTTATTGTGGGGTGCCAGGCAGTATTAGCACCATCAGGGGTGCATTCACCTACACGATTCACAAAATAAACCCTGACACTTCATATAGGAATCTCAAGTGTCAAACACATGCTGACCTGTTGCGGGGTGTGCTCTTTGCAACAGAAGTATTGCTCTAGTATTTTTCTGTAGCCAATCTATAGATTCAAGCTAAGAGCTGGGATTTTTCTGAGAGGGGCCTCCAGTTTCACTAAGAGTGCCCTGAGTCTAATGAGGTTGAGAGTGGTTGGGCTAAAGACATACTTGAATGCAAGCCAGCTGAACTACTTCCATAAAAGGCAATATTCACATTTAATGGTAAAGAGATCCCATCCTTTCCTCCCAAAACACAGGGGCTAGAGATTTCCAGGTTTTTAATAGTACAAGTTAATTTCTTGCCAAAAGGACTGTTTTATATTTGAAATTATGTGGTACTCCTTTCCACGTGATTTCACAGGATCATAGAAAAAGCAAGGCTGGCAGGAACTTGAGGAGGTGGCAGTCAGGCCAAGCCCCTGCTCAAGCCAGGATAAGGAGCATCTGAACCACCCTAGGCAAGTGCATGTCTAATCCAGTGATTCTTAATCAGAGTGCAGGTGCCCCCAGATCCTGCAAAGGGTGCCAAGAGGTGAGGAGATAAGCAGATAAATGGAGTCTCAGTCTTGTCCCCCCCGGCCAACCCCCCACAGCTGCAAGGGGGTAAGCATCGTAGTGTGTACAGTATTTAACTGATTCCAAATTAAGATTTTCCCCACTCATTTAACAGGAAGCAGCAGGGAGGGGCCAGGTTGTTGCAGATCCAAGCTGGGGCTGTGCTCAGAGCCAGCACCACTTCACTTGGAAGTTGGTTCCAGATCCTAGCTGCCCTGACAGTGAAGTAGCGCCTCCTGATGTCTAATCTGAATTTACCCTCTGCCAGCTTGTGACCATTATTTCTGGTCACTCCTGGTAGTGCTTGGGGGAACAGGGACTCCCCCAGTGCCTGCTGGTCCCCTCTGACTAGCTT
>NW_017728947.1:1964529-1969411 GCF_001723895.1 Crocodylus porosus | reverse complement strand
CCTTCTAGTGTGCCCACGTCCCCCCACATCTTAGTGTCATCAGCAAATTTGAACAGGGTGCTTTTTACCCCCTTGTCCGAGTCACTGATGAAAATGCTGAACAGTGCGGGCCTGAGGACTGAGCCCTGGGGGACCCCACTGCCTGCATCCCTCCAGGTTAAAAATGACATATCCACCATCAAAAATTACCATCCACCACCATTGATCTCCAGGGTTCAAATTACAGGGGAGCTAGGCGGTGGGGCTGAACTCCCCTCATAAGAGACAAGAGCCCCCCCTGTAAGTTTTGAAAATCATAACCTGGGGAGGTCTCCAATTTTATTAGAGCATCATGATGGGCAGCCCAATTTTTTTGCAGATACCTCCACCCACCCAAAGTCAAAGTGTAATTCAAACCCTGTTGATCCTCACATGCTGGCTGCTGTGATCCAGCCTGCAAGCTCAACTGAGTTCAATACCCTCCTCATCTGACCTAGAATTAATGACTTTAGAAACAAACTTCACACTCAGCTCCACACTTCTCTCTCTCTCTCTCTCTACCTGGACAGAAGCCAGGTGTCCAGCTCCCAGCCTCTCTGTTCTAACCCATCAGACTGACCCTTCCCTCCCCTCCCCAAAGCTATGAGAACCCACATGTCCTACTGTCAGGCTCCCCACTTCCCCCAACACACACACAACTACCAGGCAGGATGCCCAAAAGGTCAAACATCAGGTAAAGCTGGGGGAAGAGGGTCTGGCTCATGTCCCAAGGCTGCAAGGACAAGAAGGAGTTTGTTAACATGACCAAGATTTCACAGATTTCACAGATATTAGGGCTGGAAGGGACCTTAGAAGAGCGAGTCCAGCCCCCTGCCTGAAGGGCAGGAAGTCAGCTGGGGTCATAGGATCCCAGCAAGATAAGCATCCAATTTGCTCTTGAAAGCGTTCAATGTAGGTGCTTGAACCACCTCTGATGGCAGACTGTTCCAGACCTTGGGGGTTCGGACAGTAAGACATTCTTTCTTGTGTCCAGCTTGAAATGTCTTGCAGTTGTTTATGACCCTTCGACCTCGTCATCCCTTGGGGTGCTCTGGTGAACAAACGTTCCCCCAGACACTGGTGGTCACCCCTGATAAACTTGTAAGTGGCCATCAGATCGTCCCTGAGCCTGCACTTTTCCAGGCTAAAGAGCCCTATGGCTCTCAGCCTTTCATCATAAGGTCTGTTTTCCAGAGATCCAAGGAAAATAGCTATTCCCCCCCACACCCTGGCCAAATCCAAGCCAGTCGGATGGAGGGGGGGAGTGTTACATTTCTTCCTGACCCCAATATAGCAGTCAGGCTGCCCCTGAGCAGAGGGCAAGACTCCCCAAATATATGGCATAGCATACAAGTGCCTTTCTTTTAACCCCAAAGCAGGGATTCTCTAGACAATCACATGACTCTATGTGTTTGGGTATTGAGAGACCTAAGGGGTAAACGGGACCCCACTGCACAATGCCCCCATAGGGATGGGATGGGCCCCAGGGATGGCCACAAGGAAGTGGCCAGGGCCAGAAGCCAGTCTCAGGGACATGAGGACTGGCTAGGGAGCATGTCCCCCAGCACAGGCCCTGACAGGGCTCAGTGGAGGACGGGCAGCTATAATATAGGGGTGCCAGAGAGGTGCATTATTATGGGACAGCCACAGAGTGGCCAGGGAAGGGGAACAAGAGAACATGAAGAACCCAGGCGTCCTGGCTCTCTTACCACCCTTGGCTGAATCTAATCCACTGGACCCCTCCCAGACCTGGGAATGAGCCCAAGCATCCTGTCTCCCTGTCCTCCCAGCTCAAAAACAGTGGACCCCACCCCCCTCCCAAGGCTGAGAACAAACCCAGGCATCCCGGCTGTCAAACCCTCCCCTCACTCTCATTTCCCAATTCCCTCACCCCCATCACAGCACAGACCCAACCAGCTCAGCAAGCCTGCCTCCCATGGACACCTCCCCCAACCTTGGGGGAGGGGGCATTAGGCAGGGGTACAGGGAAAGCCACTGTGGACCCATTCCCTGCACAGCTGAACTGGCTCCAGCCAGGCTCCCATGCACCCCCGTGCTCCCGACTGCATCTCAAACCCATGACTCCACATCCAGGGTCTAAATAACAACCCCCACCCATGACCCAGCACATGGGAACTGGCTCAGACCAGCAAAAACAGGAACTGAAAGTCCGTGCAACAGCAGAGAACAGGGGAACTGCAAGCCTCGGCGCCTGGGGTCTCAGCTCTTGGGGGAGGGGGCTGGGAGAGGCAGGTGGGAGCCAGGACGCTCGGGCTCCAGCCCTAGGCAATGATCGGGGCAGCTAGGCACCAGGTCACCTGGGTCCCATCCCGGGGGGGCGGTGAAGGGCATCTCGGTCCTGGCTCTATTCCAACCCCGGAGGGTTATTGCTGCTGCGTCACGAGGCGCGGGGGGCGGTGGCGGTCGTGAGCGGAACAGCCGGGAGGCGCCTCGTGACCGGGGGGCGGGGCCGGGGCCGGGCGCTGAGTCAGGCTGAGCCTGCGGGTTGTGCCGAGTCACGGTGAGGGCGGCTGGCCCTGGCACCCCGACTCCGCCCTCGCGGGGCTTCAGCACTAGCTTCTGCTCGCAGCGCCCCCTCTCTTTTCCCCAGTCCAGGAGAGAGCCCAGGCGTCCTAGCTCCCAGCACCCCCTTCCGCTTCCCAGGCGTCCCAGCTCTCGGCCCCCTACTCTCACCCTCCACCCCCAGAGTTGGGGGAGAACCCAGGCGTCCCCGATCCTTCCCATTGCTAGGAGAGAACTAGGCGCCCACCTCCCCTCAGGATGGAGCCCAAGCTCCACCCCCAGCCAGGGGTGGGGTGTCCTGCGCCGGGAAGAGCCAGGCTATAAAGGCCCCGCGCCGGGCCCTGCCCCCGTCCTCGCCTCTTGCTTCAACAGTGCTTGGACGGAGGCAGGCCGGTCGGCACCATGAGCTCGCAGATCCGCCAGAACTACCACGCCGAGAGCGAGGCCGGCCTCAACCGCCTGGTCAACCAACTGCTGCATGCCAGCTACTGCTACCTGTCCGCGGTGAGCAGAGCCCGGCACCCCCGGCACCGGCACGGTTGCCCCCTCTCTCTGCCTTCCGCTGTGCCACTAGCCATACCTGGCCCCTGCTGTGTTGTGGGCATCAGATGTTGCCCCCTCCACCTGACCCCTGCTGCCCCCGTCCCTCCCCCCCATGTCCCACCCCTTGTCCCCTGGTCCCTGCTGTGCTGTGGGTACCAGGTGTAGTCCCCTTGATCTGCCCTCTGCCCTGCCCCGCTTCCCCGGGCTCCCAGATGCCACCCCTCATACCCCAGTTCCTGGTGTGTTGCGGGCACCAGGCATTGTCCCCATTGCTTGCTGTGTGCACACCTCCCAGGTGCCACCACCATACCTGGCCCCTGCTGTGTTGTGTGCACCAGGTGTTCCCCTCTCTATCTGCTCCCTGCTGCCCTCATCTCCCACAGGGCATCACTGCTGTCCCTTCTGGCACCAGACAGTGCCATCTCCACCCCTCTTGGCACTGCCAGCGCTGCCTGCAGCCTTCTCCCTCACAGTGAGAGCAATGCCTGTAGGGAGGCGCCACAGCCCTTCTTGCCTGCTACAGGCACAGCCCCATGCCCTTCCCTCACCCATGGATGTGGGCCCCTAGGGTGCCCATCTCCCCCCTAAGCCGCCTCCAAGGGCACTATGCAGACGGGCAAAATCCAGCCTCTGTTTACCTTCCCACCAGACAAAGAGCCTTTGACCCCCCCCAGGTTAATCATTACCCCCATGCCCAGCCCAGGGGGCTACAGGGGAGGGGCAGTTCCTTGGGGAAGGGGGGTTCCCTGGCTATCTCCTTGGGTGAAGTGGAGGGGGGTATCTTCCCCAGGGAGGCTTTGAAGGGAGCAGTGGGTTTGGGGGGCACCTTGGGAAGTCTGCATGTTGGGGGGGCATCAGATGGTTTGGGTCTGATGTCTCAGGGCTGGAGAAAGCTGCTCTGTGTTTGTAGGGGGCAGGGGCTAGTTGGGAGAAAGACATGGGAGACCTGGGTTCTCCCCCAGCTCTGGGAAGTGAGTGGGGTCCAGAGGGCTAGTACAGGCATGGCCCAGACTCCTGGGTACCCTGGCTATCCAACTTAGGGGGTGTATCTCACTTCAGGGTCTTAGCTGTATGCAGGGGAGCCCCATCCATTTTAGGGGACCCCCTACATGGACAGCAAGGGGACCATAGGGAGTTCCTGTCAATGGCTGGGGAGCTATCTACAGTGGGCCCTGTGCAGTGGGGGGAGCCCCAAACCCAGGCCTCCCCCCACCCCATCTAATTCCCCTCCAACCTTCTCACCAGGGCTACTTCTTTGACCGTGATGACGTGGCTCTGTCCCGCTTCTCCAAGTTCTTCCGCCATGAGTCTGAGGAGAAGCGGGAGCAAGCTGAGCGCCTCATGGGGCTGCAGAACCGCCGGGGGGGGCGCCTTGTGCTGCAGGACATCCAGGTGAGTGGGGCAGGGCCAGCTAAGGGGGTGGGGGGCTCGGTTCCTCTGAGGTATGGCACTAATGCCCCCCGCCTTCTCTTCCAGAAGCCTGGGCAGGATGAGTGGGGCAATGGGCTGGCTGCCATGCAGGCGGTGCTGCAGTTAGAGAAGAGCATCAACCAGGCCCTACTGGACCTGCACCAAGTGGCCACGCGCCACACTGACCCCCACGTGAGTATACCCCCATTGTCCCTGCTAGGAAACCCAGGAGTCCGAGTCAAGCCTGTGCTATGGCAACTGGACCTCTTCCCAGAGCTGGGGCAGGGCTGAAAGAAACTTCCAAAGGTCATCCAGTCCTGCACTTCAGCCTTTTTTTTTTTTTTTTTGTACTAGGACCCATTTCTAAATGGCCAGTCCTGACCCAGTG
>NW_017728947.1:1955606-1964429 GCF_001723895.1 Crocodylus porosus | reverse complement strand
ATATATTCTTGCAACCTACTTTTGGGTTACGAGGCATGGGTTGAGAAATGCTGATCTAGTACAAGCCCTGTCTGACGCAGGATCAGCCCTATCCAAACCATCTTGTAGAAATCCATCATCTAACTTTTTGGAAAAACTAGGGTCAGCCCTGACACAACACAACATATCACATCCAAACCTGCCACAGGTAGAGCCAGGAGAGCAGCCAATGTCCTGCTGCTGGAAAAAAGTTGTTAATATACACTCAAGAGATCCCAGGTAGAGGCCATGGGCCTGCTGCAGAAGAAGCCTAAAATTCTCAGGGTGCACACCAATCTGACAAGGGAGAAAAATTCCTTCCTGACCCCTAGTGTGGGAATCAATTGGACCCTCAGCAAAGGGGCAAGACCCTCTTTAGGGGAACCTCCGGCTTTAGTCCCAGCAGGAGCACTGGCATAGCCTAGGCCAATCCCCAATGCCTGTTCATCCTGTTCTTGAACCCCTCCAGGGATGAAGAATGCACAGATCCCCTAGGCATGCAGTATACTGCCCTAACACTGTCCTCCCACCATTGTCTCAGGTCTCTCACTTCCCAGGTTCCCAACTCCCTGTCACATGCCAGCACCTTGCAGGCTCAGCTAAAACCCACAGACACCATCCCCAACTCCCCTAGGCATAGGGACCTTAGGGCAGGGGCCTGGGAAGAAGTAGAAGGAAGCTCCCAGGAGAATTGCTTCCTTCTCCAAGCCCATGGGGTTGAACCCATTGGGAACTACCTCTCCGTCCTTCCAGAGCCAGGAAGGAACCCAGGTGTCCTGGTTCTCAAGTTATCCTTAGTCTTAACCCAGCAGAACCCACTAGACCCTCTTCCTATTTCCACAGCTGCAATAGAACCCAGGAGTCCTGGCTCCTAGACTCTGTTCTAACCCACCAGACCCACTCCCTTCCCAGGGCTGGGGGTAGAACCCAGGTGTCCTGGCTTCTAGCACCACCCCCCTGCTCTTGTCCACCAGACCCCACTCCCCTGCCTGAACTGATAGAACCCAGGTGTCCTGAGCCCTACTGCTTTTCCCCCTCCCCACAGCTGTGTGACTTCCTGGAGACTCACTACCTGGATGAGGAGGTGAAGCTCATCAAGAAGTTGGGTGACCACCTCACCAACCTGCGGCGTGTGGGGGCGCCCGACTCTGGCTTGGGCGAGTACCTCTTCGACCGTCTCACCCTAGGCGAGAGCAGCGACTGAGCCCTGTGACTGTCCGTCTGTTCTGCAGCTGTGCTGGCCCTTCAAATCTAAACGGGGGGGGGCACATCCCCCCCCCCCACACACACACACATTCCAGTGCAACAGCAAACCTGCAACCCCCAAGGGAAAAACAAATTAACTGGCATCCAATAAATGCTTGGCATTAAGATCGAGGCTGGGTCTTTACTATCTATATTACAGGGGAGGAGAGATGTTAGAGAAATGGAACCCATGTATCCAGGCTCCCCACACTCCTCTCCCCACAAACCTGGTGCTCTAAACCCAGTCTCCACTGCACTCTCAGAATCAAACCAGGCCCTAGGAGTCCTCAGCCCCAGCAGCACCATCCCGAAATCCACCAGATCCCACTCCCCTCCACATTTGTGGAAAGAACCTAGGCATACAGGCAGAGCACAGCTGGAAGCCAGAGTCCAGAGCCAGGAGAGAAGCTGGCATCCTAGCGCTGATCCTCCCTGCCCTAATCCATTATATCCAAGAGTTGGGAAAGAACCCCAGAGACTGCCTGTTTTGATCCTACGCAACCCCATTCTGCCTCGCAGAATCTTTGGGAGAGAACCCAGGTGTCTGTGCTGTTATCATTTGGACTTTGGCTGAAATCCAGTTGTGGGATCGTCAGAACCAGTGTGCCCGACTCCAGAAACAGCTGCGTTTCCCATCCAGGCTATGCCTAACACCATCCCTGTACAAACCCATAAAGAGCAGCTGGAATAACCATCTTGAAATCCCTTTTTATTCTGATATTGGATGCATTTGCCCCTGTCATGATCGGGGATGGACAGAAACAGTGTGACATGAGCCCAGCTGTGTGTACAACATCCATAAATAAAAGCTGGGTGGGAGCAGGGAGCTGCCTGGGATGAGTTTGCAGTGGGGAGAATACAGGACAGGAGATGGGAAGGGGTGGGTGTGGGGAAGAGACAACACAGCTTCACGTACCAACTTCCCTTGCTTCAGTGGGGAGGGGCTGAAGCCTGTGCCTGAGATCTGCAAATGAACAAACTCTTGCTCCACCCCAGAGGTGGCTGCATCTGAAGGCTTTCTCCCCAGAAGTAGCTGCCTGGCCCCAGGACTGCATCCTCGAGGGGTGGGGGTGGGGTCTAGTAATGTAACCCAAGCCCTGAAGAAGCTGGAAGCTCCCAGCAACATCCTTGAGTAATCCAGACCCCGCTATTTCCAGCTATGCACAGTTCTGGAGAAGCTCGGGCCCTCCCCTGCAGCCAGTGATTGAGAGCCACAGCCCAGGATCTAGAACTGTACCAGCCTCAATATCTGCAGTCTAAAAGGGGCTCTAACCAGCCTGATGGGAGGGCAGCTAGCAGGTCAGGCCAGCCTTGCTGCCACTCATTATCTAGTCTGAAACATGGGTCAGACAGGTCCATGGCCGTACCTAGATTATTGCTTCTGGCCCCTGGTTTTGCTAGCCCATAGGCCGCTTCCCCAGAACTGGTTCTAGCTGGCTCATCGAGACCCAGCAGGTACTAGGGTGCTCTAGAGCAGAGGGTTAGGCTGGAGCACACATGACTTGTGCTAAATGGCTTAGCATGCAATGCTCTGGCCAGGGCACCCCTCCTTCTCCCAAAGAGTTCTAGAGAACCCCCAGAACCTGTAGACAGGGTCGTGGGCTCAACCTCCAGGCCATGCCCAGAACCAGAAATTTGGTGGCAGGAGAGTGGCGATACCATTCCCCTATTGCCAAATATCCAGACCCATGGGGAGTCCCAGGCCCTGTGTGCTGGATCTGGCACCTGATCCCAGCACACAGCAATGGGTAAGGGCAGGGCCCCTGGCACCCAATTCCAGCGTACAGGGGACAAGAGGGGCCAGGGCCAGTGCTGGTCCTCCAGGACCCAAACCCAGCATGCAAATGGGCCAGAAGGGTTGGTGCCACCCCTCCAAGGACCCAGTCCCAGCACATAGGGGAGGGTACATGGCCAAAAGGTTAAGCACCCGTGCTCTAGAACAGGAAGGCTCACACAACATCGGGACACCCCACAACCCAGAAACAAGGGCCATTCCAGAGCACCCCAGACTCCCAACACTGACCCACTAGCAACATTCTTTGCATCCCTGAGCTGTAGTTCAGACCCAAATCCAGACAGACCCTTAATTATGGCCCATTCAGAAACAACCCTGAGCCTTACTGGGGCTTAAACCTCACAGCTGAGACTCACCCCCAAGCACTCAGGAGCAGGCCCAACTCTAGACCAACTGAGAACAACTCAACCCTGTTCCAGACTCATCCAGAACCATATTGCTTGAGGCACTCAGCAACCATCAGATCTGTGTTCTGGAGAGCCGGACCCTTCCCCTCCACCCTCCATCCTGGCCTGCTTCAAGCTTCCCCAGGTGGGCACTGTATTTGAAGCCAGTCTAGAGTTGTCCTGTGGAGTGAAGCTCTGGAACAGTGCTCTAGAGCAACCTGCACCTCTGTTTGTGGAGGGGGCTCCAAGTTAAAGTGTTCCCCACAGTACAGCACCAAACCACAGCCCAGACATCTCCAGAGCCCTTCCATTGTCCAGCACATTCTAGAGCAGCTTAGAACCTCCCTCCCAAGTCAACACAGGTCCTGATCTAGAATGTCTGAAGCTGCCTGGGTCCTGCAGCCTCTTTGAATGATTACAGAGCACAACCCTCCTGCATGCAACCAGGTTTGTGGTCCCCCAACCACCTTTGGCAGGGAAGGTCCCTGAGCAGCAGGGTTCTAGATCAGGGGTGCTCAACCCCTGGCCTGTGGGTCAGATCCAGCCCCTGGATTCAGCTCATCAGGCCTGTGATGCTTTCAACAGGTCTGAAATGTGGCAGTGGAGGAGTGGCTCCCGTTCCCCCCTGCTGTCAACCTATGAAGCCACAGGGAGCCCGTGGGTTGGACACCCAGCTCTTGTGTGTTAAATTAGTGGCATAGATCCCCCTGGGCTGGGCCGGGGTAGTACAGGGCCCAATAATTCTAGTACATGGGCCTGATCCTGGCACACGAGACCCAATGTGGGCATACAGAGGCTGGCCAAGGCCATGTGGGGCCTGATCCTGGCATGTGGAGCCCCATCCAGCCCAGGGATCAGTCCCACCCCACTTCTCTGGCCCATAGGCTGGAAAGGTTGAGCATCCTTGGTATAGACTGCAACAAAGCCTGGCAAGCCTGGGATGGGGGCATCACAGGGGAAAGCCAAAAGCAGGAGGATGGGATGGGATGGGGCCTAGAACCATTCCAATGCGGGGCGCTGGCCGCCTGTTGTCGAGTGGCCCCCCAGGGTCAAGAATGATCTGGAAGGTGTCTAATTCCGTTCCTCGATGATGGAGCTGCCAGGGCTGCTGAGGTCACTGGGGCTGCTGGGCAGGGTAGGAGTGCTGGCATTGGAGGAGGTGCTGGCCTCACTGGACGGCTTCTTGGGCTGCTTGCGCCAGTCAGGGACAGGGCCCATAGTAGCAGGTGGCTTGATGTTCTGGCGGTCCTTCTCTGCCTCCTCATCCTCATCATAGCGCTCGTCATCCTCTTCTGTCTCGCTGTGGTGGGGGCTGGAGTGGCGGGAGATGGAGGGAGATGGAGGCACTGAGGCTGGGCGGGGGTAGCGGAAGCCCTGGGCCTGGGAAGGGCAGAGAAAGAGAGGGAGACGTCAGTCAGTGCTGGAACAAAGAAGTGGCTGGCCCTGGGGTGAGGGGCATGTTAGGGGTTGCTTATACAGGGACCCCTAACTCAGCACTGAGATGCAGCCAGCTCTGGAGTAGGGCATGTTAGGGGCTGGTTATATAGGAACTCCTTGCCCAGCACTGAGATGCAGTTGGCTGGGGGGGGAAAAACGCGTGGGGGGTGCTGGGGACCCCACCCTGCTTCAAGTGGGTCTTTCTGGGGCACTTACCGCTGTGGGCTCGTGAGGTTCATAAGTGAAGTTGTCTGGGAAGGCCTTGGCCAGTGCCATACGGCGGGCATACATGTAGTACTGTGGGGGGGTGGGGGAAGGAAGAGAGACAGGTGCCACATGAAGAGGGTTAAGGGACTCCATGCCTGGGTTCCCCCTCCCCCATAGCAGCCCCCCCAATCCCTGAAGACCACCCTGTGCCCACAGGGCCTTTCAACAAGCCCTGGGACTGGTTAACCTCTCACTGGGCAATGTATCCAATTGGGGCTGAAGGGGATATATTTCCCAGTGGAGGAGGAGCTGATCCAAACACCCTGAAGAGAAGAGATGGGGGGCAGGCAAGTAATGGGGTCACTCCTGGAGCAGTGTGGACAAGGCTGGGGTGTTGCGGTCTCATGCAACTTGGGGGGCGAGGGGGAGGTTAAATTGGAGGGAGCAGCAGGTCCCTCGCTCCAACCCCACCCCCATAACCTGTCCCAATTAAATCCCCCAGCTTGACCTCTACCTTGCCCAGCTCCTGGCCTGCTGCTTCCCAGTGCTTCAACTTCTCACCCCACTGCCCCCACACGTGGTTTAGCCCATCCCTTCCAGAACTCGCCTGACCCAGCTCTTCCCACTAGTCATCCCCTTCACTACTGCCAAGCCCTAGCCCACCCCACCCTCCTGGTACAGACCCGGCCCAGGTACTTCCAGTCGAGCAGGTCGGAGAGGCGCTCAGTGCGGTTGCGCTGGATGATGCGCTGGCGTCGGCTCTGCTGGCAGAAGCTGTACAGGAAGGAGGTCAGCTGGGTGCACGAGTCGTCCAGCGAGCGGAACCGCCGGTCCAGAATATAGATCCCTGTGGGAGGTGCAGTGTCACAGCCTGGCCTGGGAAACCAAGCGTCTGCCTGCTCCCCCTTCCCCACCAGAGCCCAGCCCAGGGATCCCAGGCACTCAGCCCAGCCCAGGCAGCTCCACCCCAGTCAGGTGAAGAACCAAAGCCTGCACCAACTGTCAGGTGTCTCATCAGCCCACCCTTTGCCTGACCAGCCTGGGAAAGGACCCCAGGCATCCTGGCTTCCAGCCTCCCCAGGGTCCAAGCCAAAGAGAGAATTCAGAGGCACCCCAGTCCCCAGCATCCAGACAGACCCAAGTGTCCTGGCTCACAGCCCACCCCTGTTCTGACCTAACAGACTCTGCCCCTCTCCCAGAGCCAGGATAGAACCCAGGTGTCCTGGCTCCCTTCCCCTTCCTGATTCTAACCCACCAGAGCCTGCTCCCCTCCCAGAGTTGGGAAAGGACCCAGGTGTCAGGCCTCACCCCACTCCATTCTCACCATATGCAGAGGGGTCTGCAATGTGCTCTTCCATGAAGCAGCCAAATCCTGAGAGGTTGGTGGAGATACTGGGGATCCCCATGACAGTGCATTCAGCTGTGGGGAGGAGAAAAGGGGGCAGGTGAATCCTACAGCCATGGGGCAAGCAGGGCCCTCCAGGGGTTACATCTAGCCCAACTCCCGTGCTTGAGGCAGGATCAGCCCCATCCAAATCCTGGTCCAACCTATTCCTAATACTATAGTACCTCACAGCCCTGTTGCACAGCTACAAGGCTACTGTCCAAGGATGCTGAGAGCCCTTGAACCTGCCCCAGAATGCAGGGGGATGAGGGCTGGCAATGTCTATTCACTGCCAGGTTGTTACACACACTGGAGAGACCCAAAAAGGAGGGCCCCACACCTGCTACAGAGGAAAGCAACCCCCCCCACCCCCTCTCCACACATACACACAAGTCTGTACTGATCTGACCATGAGGTAAAATTACTTCCTGACTTCAAATGTAGCATTGGTCTGACTCCAAGCAGGGGGGTAAGACCCTCTAGCTCAGAGCCTCTGGCTTGAAGTCCCAGCAGGAGAATTGGCACAGCCCAGTCTCAATCCCCAGCCTGAGCTACAGTCAATACCCAATGCCTCAGAGAGGCTTAAAAACACCCTGATACCTATAGCAACAGGAGGAGGTACAATTCCTTCCTGGCCCCACGTGGCCACCAGCAAAGTCAAGAAGCATAGGGAAACACCAGGCATCTGCACTCTGCTCTTCACACTGGGGACACCAGTGGGTTGAGCTGTGGTACGGTGGTACTGAGCTGTGATACACATTAGGACTCCCCTACTCTGTGTCATCCTTCCCCACTCCACAAACTTGTTCCAGATCTTTTCCTGTTCTGCTGTAACTAGGCAGGCTGTGGTTCTTCACTTCATTCTCCTTGCTGCTCCAATAGTCACCTGCTCTGAGCTGCCACAGAGGTCCTGAGACTCTTGTGGGGGGAGGGTGTATCTGGCCCCTAAACTCCCCCCTTACCATGCCACAGCTCAGCGCACTGATGTGTGGCCCATGGAAACATGCCTGCTGTGGGACAGGGGCTGGACATGCAGGGACCCCTCACCTGCCATGGAAATGCAGACCCTTCTGGACTGAATCAAAGAAGCAGTGAACAGGAAAATGGAAACCCAGGAGTTTGGTGTCCCCAGCCCACACTACCTCCCAGAGCTGGGAGAGAACCCAGGTGCCCAGCCCCGCCTTGTTCCCAACCCACCAGCCCCCACTGCCTCCTAGACCTGGGATAGAACCCAGGTGTCCTGCTTCACAGCCCCCACACCCTCCCTCAAAACACTCCAGAACCCACTCTTCTCCCCTCCAAGAACCAGGAGAGAACCCAGGTATCCAGACTCCCAGCTCTCCCTATTCTAGCCCACCAGACCCCACTCCTCTCCCACAGCTGGGATAGAACCCAGGAGTCCTGGCTACCAGCCTCTCCTGCTCTACCCCACCTGATCCTCCCATATTCCACCATACAAAGCATCCAGGGGATCCCTACCTGGTGTGTATCCCCAGGGCTCATAGTAGGAGGGGAAGACACCTAAGTGACACCCACGGACAAACTCTTCATAGTCCACAGGTAGCAAAGGACTGGTGGAGGAGAGGAACTCGGGGTGGAAGATGACCTGGGGCACAGAGGGGTGGAAGGTTACCTCAGGACACCACAGAACCCTCTCCCACACAACAGGCTTCCCCCACCCCCAAGCTCCTCCCCTCCCCTGCTTGCTCACCTTGACACGGTCAGCACTGCTGTTGAAGAGCCCAATGCGCCGGATCGTGTTCAGGATGGGGTCCGTGGAGTCGTCCAGCATATTGTGAGTGCATATAGGGGGGAAGGAGTGACGCTGCAAGGAGGGGATGGACAGACAAGGGTCAGCCCTCAAGAGGTCCACCTTGAAAGGACTGAAACCCAGGCATCCTGGCTCCAACCCACCAGCCCTCCCTCCCCTCCCGGAGCTGGGAGAGAACCCAGATTCTAGCCCCCACACCCTTCCTTCTACCAGGCCCCACTCTCCTCATACACCTGGGGGTAGAAGCCATGTGTCCTGGCTCCCAGCCCTGAGCCTGCTCTAACCAATAGTCCCCACTTTGTTTCCAGAAATAAGATGAACCCAGGCAACCTGGCTCCTAGCACTCCCTGCTCCAGCCCACCAGCCCCCACCCCTCCCAGACCAGGGACAGATTCCAGACATCCTGACTCCCACTACCCCATGCTCTAACAACCAGTCCCCATCTCCCCTCCTGGGACTGAGAACGAACCTGTGTGGCAAAAATGGCCCTTTTCATCATAGTGAAATCCTCCTTGTCCAGCATCTTGTTCATGTCTGGGAGGTTCCCTCTGTGGGCAGGAGGGAATTTTTTTTTTTTTTT
>NW_017728947.1:1952782-1955506 GCF_001723895.1 Crocodylus porosus | reverse complement strand
CAGTGTGGGGGCAAGGACAGAGCCTCAGTCTGGATCCCCTCCCCTGCGCCCCAGGGACCCTACAGTACCTGCTCTGCCCAACCTAAGCCCCCAAACCCTTCCCCTTTCCCCCACAATCCCTGCCTCTTGATCAGATCCCCCATTAAGCCCCTTCCCAGCTAGAGAGGACAGCAACAGGCTGGCACCGCCCCCAACTCTGAACTCCACTGCTCCAAACTGGGGGAGCACTTACACTAAGAGAGACTCATAGAGCTTCTTCCCAAATTTCTCCTTCACAGCATTTGCTGTGTCCCTGCAGAAAGAGAAGAAGCAGAAAGAAGAAGAAAGAAGAGAGAGAAGGTGGTCACTGCAGGGAAAAGACAGGTGCCTGGGGTCCACCCCAGCTCCAACAGGGGAATGGGCTGTACCCCACTGCACCTGGGGAGGGTGGGAGTCCAGACCTCTGGGTTCTTCCTTTGACTTTGGAAATGGCACAGACTCCAGCAAACCACTGAACGGGGAAAGGGCAGGAGCACGGAAGCCTGCGTTCAACCATTGCTGTAGGAGAGTTCTGGAGTCTAATGAATCAAAGACAGCGGGGGATGGGTGCCCAGGTGCCTGGATTCTACCCCTGGATGTGGGAGGGTTGTAAAGTCCAGGGAGTCAGAACTGGGGAAGTGTGGGAACCTGGATGCCTGGGTTCCACCCCTGGCTCTGGACGACCTGGTGGCAGTCTATCAGGACATAAGGTGTGTGCATCAGGAACCGGGAGAACATCTGTTCACCAGGGCACCCCAAGGGAAGACAAGGTCCAATGGTCACAAACTCCTGGAAGACCATTTTAGGCTGGACATAAGGGAAAACTTCTTTACTGAGTCCCCAGGGCCTGGAATAGACTCCTGCCAAAGGTGGTGCAAGCACCTACTCTGGACACTTTCAAGAAACACTTGGATGCCTATTTTGCTGGGACCATTTGACCCCAGCTGACTTCCTGACCCTTGGGCAGAGGGCTGGACCCAGTCTTGCGAGGTTCCTTCCAGCCTTAATGTCTATGAAATCAGGTTGTGGGGTCTAGGGATTTAGAGCTGAGGGAAGGATGGGAGCCCAAACACCTGGGTCCTGGGAAGGTATTTTGGGGGTGGGGTTTGAAATGCTCACCAGAGCTGCTTGCGCACGGCCTGCCCCTTGAGGGTCTCCACATTGAAATTGTTGGTCCGCGCTGGCATGATAAAGAAGGCCACCACTGTGCTCTCGCTGCCATTCACCTGTGCAGAGCACCAGAGCAGTGGTCAGGAGGGGCAAAGCTTCTACAGTGCAGTGGCGGGCACCCTCCAGCAAGAGAAAGCGGGGAACAGCTGAGCCCCCATTCTTCCCCAAAGGACTGGACACCCTACACCACCTTTAGCAGATCCCACAGCAATGCCAAGGAAGAGTCCCCTACTTCCAGTCCAAACACCCCAGTAAGACCCCCCAGAACACAGACTTCTGGCAGCACAAGGGACCCCCTCCCCCTAAACCAGCCTGACTTAAGGGGACACCCATAATCTGCCCTTACCCCAACCTCACCCGCAGCAGGTAGTTCAGGCGGGCCAAGGCCTCCAGGAAGATGTCAGCCCCCTTGTTGGAGAACTCATAGCGCCCAGCAATGAAGAAGAAGAGGGTTTTATCGAGGTTGAAGTCCAAGTGTCTACAAGGGGGGTGGGGCATGAGGAACTTGTTAAAGACAGCCGGCCAGCGTGCTCCACCCCAGATGTGGCTGCATCAATGCTGAGCAAGGCATCTCTATATAGTAACCGCCCCACCCAGGGGCAGCTGCCTCTCTCCCCATATCTCCCAGTGATCCCAGTGGCAGGTGAGTGGGCACGGGGCTGTCTGCAACCCATGATTTCCCTGAGTTAAGACAGCTGGTGTCTTTCCATTACCAACCAATAGGGGCACCGGAGGGGCACTCCAGCACAAAAGAAGAGGGGTGGGGCCTGGTGGGTTTGAGCCGGGACACCTGGATTCTCTCCCAGCTCTAAGGGAAGTTGGACTGGGGGTTGGAGCAGTGGGGGGCTGGGAACTAGGACAGCTGGCTTCCACTGTGTTTGTGAATGGGTTCCAAGGGGGTGAGGGATGGGAATGGGAATCTATGACTCACCCATAGAAATGCCCCCGGACAAACTCCTGGATGCGGGCTTTGCTTTGGGCGTGCAAGTTCTGGAACTCATGCATGGCTGAGAATTTCTTCACATTTAAGCCATTGGGGGTCACCAGGTCTGGGAAAGTGCAGGGACAGGACAAGGCAGAAGCAAGGTGAAGGTCAGAATCACTTTGCAAGGATAGGATCTGCCCATCCTTTCCCTTCCTGTTCCATGTCATGTTCCTGTTCATTATTGTTCCTATTCGTTATTCATATATATTCCATGTCCATGTATGCTCCTGTTCATTCCTGAGGTCAATATGAACATGGGACAACAGTGTGGGGATGCGGTCAGGAAGGCCAACCATACCTTGTCAGGCATCCACAGATGCATCTCAAGCACGTCCAAGGAAGTGATCCTCTCCCTCTATGCGACACTGGTTAGGCCACAGTTGGAGTATGCATCCAATTCTGGGCGCCGCATTTCAGGAGGATTGTGAACATCATGGAGAATGTCCAGAGGAGGGCCACTTGCATGATGAGGGGGCGGCAGGGCAGGCCCTACAAGGAGAAGCTAAGGGACCTGAACCTGTTCAGCCTCCACAAGAGAAGGCTGAGGGGGG
>NW_017728947.1:1924422-1952661 GCF_001723895.1 Crocodylus porosus | reverse complement strand
GCACTCCCAGGAGTGGCAAAAAATAAGTCACAAGCTGGCAGAGGGTAGATTCAGGCTAGATATCAGGAGGTGCTACTTCACGGTCAGGGCGGCTAGGATCTGGAACCAACTTCCAAGAGAAGTGGTGCTGGCTCCTACCCTGGGGGTCTTTAAAAGGAGGGTGGATGAAAACCTGGCTGGGGTCATTCGACCCCAGTACTCTTTCCTGCCGTGGCAGGGGGTCAGACTTGATAATCTGCTCAGGTGCCTTCTGACTCTACCAACTATGAAACTATGTCCCCAAGTAGATCATCTCTTTAAACTAGGTTTGCCAGGGGATGGAGACCAAAGCCCTGAGGTAAGCGGGGAAGACCTGGAGGAAGAGCAAGGAGGAGGGGGCAATAGGGAAGGTGCTCTCATACTTCCAGAGAAATCAGGGAGATCAACTAGTTACCTCAGGTGCCTGTATAGGAACGCATGGAGCCTGGGAAATAAGCAGGAAGAACTGGAAGTCCTTGTACAGTCACAGCACTGTGACATCATTGGAATAACAGAGACTCGGTAGGATAGCTAGCATGACTGCAGCATGGTCATGGATGGGTATAAACTGTTCAGGAACAACAGGCAAGGGAGAAAAGGAGGAGGTGCACTTTATGTAAAATAGCCATATGATTGCTCAGAGCTCCAGTATGAAGCTGGAGACAGGCCTATCTGAAGTCTCTGTGTTAGGGTCTGAGGAGACAGCAACAAGGGTGATGTTGTGGTAGGTGTCTGCTATAGACCACCAGACCAAGAACTGGTAGATGAAGCTTTCTTCAAACCACTAGCAGAAGTTTTCTCTATTTTCAAGAAGTGGAGGAAGGATGATCCAAGTAATTGTAGGCCAGTTAGTCTCACCTCTGTCCTTGGAAAAGTCTTTGAAAAAATTATTAAGGATCATATTTCTGTGAGTCCAGTGGGAAAAATAATGCAGCAGGGCAACCAGCATTGATTCGTAGCAGGTAGATTATGCCTGACTAATCTGGTTTCTTTTTATGACCAAGTCACAAAACGCTTAGACACAGGAGTAGAGGTGGATGTCATTTTCTTAGATTTTAGGAAGACCTTTGATACCGTATCTCATCCCATTCTCATAAATAAAGAGGCTGTGACTTAGACGATTACACAGTCCGGTGGGTGGCAAATTGACTTGCGGGGTCACACCCAGAGGGTGGTGTTGGACAGATCAGTATCAACCTGGGAGGATGAGGACAGTAGGTTCCCACAGGACTTGGTCCTTGAACCTGTGCTCTTCAATGTCTTCATTAGTGATTTGGATATGGGCATGAAGTGTACTCTGTCCAAGTTTCTGGATGATACTAAATTGTGGGGTGAAGTGAATACACCAGAGGGTAGGGAATGATTGCAGGCAGACCTGCACAGGTTGGAAAAGTGGGCAGAACACAACAGGATGCAGTTTAACAAGGACAAATGCAGAGTGCTGCCCCTAGGGCATAAAAATATTCAGCACACCTACTGGGTAGGAAATGACAGAAGCGGAAAGGGATCTCACAGTCATAGTGGACTCCAAGATGAACATGAGTCATCAGTGTGATGAAATTATCAGCAAAGCTAACCATACTTTATCATGCATCAGATAGAACCAAGGAGGTGATACTTCCCCTCTATGCAGCATTGGTCAGACCGCTGTTGGAGTACTGGGTTCAGTTCTGGGCACCGTACTTTACGAAGGATGTGGATAACCCTGAGAAGGTCCAGAGGTGAGCCACTTGTATGGTTAAGGGTATGCAGACCAAGCCCTATGAGGAGAGACTAAGGGACCTGGATCTCTTCAGCCTCCACAAGAGAAGGCTGGGAGGTGACCTTGTGGCTGCCTACACATTCATTAGGGGGGTGCAGCAAGGAACGAGAGATGCTTTGTTCACCAGGGCGCCTCTTGGGGTAACAAGGAACAATGGTCACAAACTGACAGAGAGCAGGTTTAGGCTGGACATCAGGAAGAATATCTTCACAGTAAGGGTAGGTAAATTTGAAATGGGCTTCCAAGGGAGGTGATACTCTCTCCTACCTTGGAGGGTTTTTAAGAGAAGGCTGGATAGGCATCTGGCTGGGGTCATCTGACCCTGACACTCTTTTCTGCCCAGGGCAGGGGGTCAGACTCAATGATCTGTTGAGGTCCCTTCTGACCTTAGCATCTATGAATCTAAATTTCTAGATCACAGTCCTGTTTCTCATGGCAGACTCCAATGACACTGATATCTGCTGGGAGGGCAATACAGTAGTGTGCAGGCAATCTAAGAAGTTTTTGGATAGTACTGGAGACAACTTACTGGTTCAAGTGCAGGAGCAGCTAACTAGGGGCCATGCTCTTCTGACCTGCTGCTCACAGACAGGGAAGAATTGGTGGGGAATGTAGTAGTGGATAGCAACTTGGGCAGCAGTAACCACACGATGATTGTGTTCAGGATCCTAAGGAAAGGAAGGGTAGAGAACAGCAGAGTAAGGACCCTGGACTTCAGAAAAGCAGACTTTGACTTGCTCAGGGAACTGATGGTCAGGATCCCCTAGGAAGCCAGTCTGAAGGGAAAAGGAGTCCAGAATAGCTGGCTGTCCATTAAAGAAACCTTACTGAGAGTGCAAGAATAAACCATCCTGAGTTGCAGGAAGACTTGCAAGTATAGCAGAAGACCAGCTTTGCTTAGCAGGGAACTCTTTAGTAAACTAAATCACAAAAATAAAGCTTATAAGACGTGAAAACATAGACAAATGACTAGTAAAGACTATAAGAACATTGCTCAAGCATGCCCGGATAAAGTCAGGAAGGTCAAAGCACAATTGGAGTTGCAGCTAGCAAAGGACGTGAAGGGTAACAAGAAGGGTTTCTACAAGTATGTCACAGCAAGAGGAAGATCAGAAGTATGGGTCATTTACTGAATGGGGGAAGCAACCTAGTAACAGAGGATGCAGAAAAGGCTGATGTGCTCAATGCCTTTTTTGCCTGTCTTCAGAAGGCAAGATCTGCTCCCAGACCATTGCACCAGGCAGCACAGTTTGGGGAGAAGATGAGCAGCCCTCAGTGATGAAAGAACAGGTTAGAGACTACCTAGTAAAGCTGTATGTGTACAAGTCCATGGGGCCAGATGGGATGCACCCAAGGGTACTGAGGGAGTTTGGCTGATGTGACTGCAGAGCCCCTGACCATCATCTTTGATGACTGGATAAGGGCAAACATACTTCCCTTTTTTAACTATGGGCAGAAGGAGGATCCAGGGAACTACAAGCCTCACCTCAGTCCCTGGAAAAATCATGGAGCAGGTCCTCAAGGAATCCATTTCTAAGCACTTGGAAGAGAAAAAGGTGATTAGGAACAGTCAGCATGGATTCACCAAGGGCAAGTCATGTCTGACCAACCTGATTGCCTTCTATGATGAGGTGACTGGTTCTGTGAATGGGGGGAGACCAGTGTGATATACCCTGATTTTAGTAAGGCTTTTGATACTGTCTTCCACAACATTCTCACATGCAAGCTAAGGAAGTATGAACTGGATGGATGGAGTGCAAAGTGGATAGAAAACTGGCTGAAGCATCAGGCTCAGAGAGTAGTAATCAATGGCCCAGTATCTAGATGGCAGCCGGTATCAAGTGGAGTGCCCCAGAGGTTGGTTCTGAGGCTGATTTTGTTCAACATCTTTATCCATGACCTGGAAGATGGCATAGAGTGCATCCTCAGCAAGTCTGCACGTAACACCAAGCTGAGAAAGTAGTAGACATGCTGGGGGGTGGGGCTAGGATTCAGAGTGACTTAGAGAAACTGGGGGATTGGGCCATAAGAAATCTCATAAGTTTTAACAAGGACAAGTGTAAAATCCTGCTCTTAGGACGCAACAGTCCCATGCACCAGTACAGGCTGGGGGCTGACTGACTGGGCAGCAGCTTTGCGGAAAAGGACATGATGGTTACAGTGGACAAAATAAGTTGAATATGAGCCAGCAGTGTGACCTTGTTGCTAAGCAGGCTAACGGCATGCTCGGCTGAATTGGTGGGTGTTTCGCTAGTAGGTTAAGGGAAGTGATTTATTCATCTCTATTCAGCACTGGTGAGGCCACATCTGGAGCACTGAGTTCAGTTTTGGGTCCCCCACTACAGAAAGGATGTGGACAAATGGGAGAGAGTTTACTGGAGGGCAACAAAAATGGTGAGGGGGCTGGGGGACATGACTTATGAGGAAAAACTGAGGGAACAAGTCTTATTTAGTCTAGAAAAGAGAAGACTGAGATGAGTTTTAATAGCAGCCCTCAACTACCTGAAGGGGGTTCAAAAGAGGATGGAGCTGGACTGTTCTCAGTGGTGGCAGATAACAGAACAAGAAGCAACTGTCTCAAGTTGCAGCAAAGGAAGTTAGGTTAGCTATTAGGAAGAATTTTCTCACTAGGAGAGTAGTAAAACACTGGAACAGGTTACCCAGAGAGGTGGTGGAAGCTCCATCCTTGGAGGTTTTCAAAACCAGAGTAGACAAAGCTTTGGCTGGGATGATCTATTTGGGGATGGTCCTGCCTTGAGCAGGGGGTTGGACTAGATGAACTCCTGAGGTCCCTTCCAACCCTAACTTTCTATGATTCTATGAGGCTGTTTAGTAGCCCTTGGTCCCACCCCAGAAGTGACTGCATCTCAATTCTGCCTGAGAGGTCCCTGTATAAACAGCCCCTTAACGTGTTCTACTTCAGAGTTTGCTGCATCCCAGCACTGGGGAAGTGGTTCCAGCAAACAGACTTGCCCCAGTCCCAGCACCCTGCAGACCTGGTTTCCTCTTGAGCAGGTGCTCAGCTTCCACAGCTGTGATCTGGGACACGGTGGTGAAGACATGGGTGCAATGGATGGCAGCACGCTCCATACAATAGCGGTGGTAAATCTGCCGGTCGCCAGCCTCTTTGTCCACATTAAACTGAGTGGGGAGGGCAAGAAAAAAAAAGAACCAAGCAGGTAGGTTATTAGGATCCAAGAAAGTAGATGTCAGGATGCCTGGGTTCTATCCCAACTCTGGGAGGGAAGTGGTGAGTTAGAGCAGGGGGGCTGAGAGCCAGGACAGCTGGGTTCTATCCCAGCTTTGGGAGGAAAATGGGGTTTGGTGAGTTATGAGCAGGGGGGCCTGGCAGCCAGGACGCGTGGGTTCCAAGCTACCATCCCAGCCACAGCAAGGCTAGACAGTACATGATTTAGCTACCTGAAAAGCCACAGCCCTCCCTGCAAGTGCTCTGGACTCCTCCCCATCTGCTGCTAGTGATGCCCTAGTTCAGTGATTCCCAACCTCTTTTTTCCGTGCCCTGCTGCTGGAAATAAAGTTCAGTGGTGGTGGCATGGGGTCGGGGGAGTTCCCGGCACACAGCATGGCTCATTTTTTCTGTGCAGCGCCATCAGCATCGCCCCCGCAAAACTCATTTGGGCCGTGACCTGGGGTTGGGAACCACTGTCCTAGTCCTTTACCCATCAGCCTCTGGAGCCCCTTGTGCCCAGATTCCCCTAGATCCTTCCCATCACCCCTGGAGCTCCTGCCAAGCAACCCCAGCCCCTCCCCAACCCTGGTGCTCACAGTCTGCAGATTGTTGTAAAAGTCCACACTGCCAGCACAGAGGTAGCGGCCCAGCAGGGTGGCATGGGTGGTGAAGATGGTGGCCACAGGCAGCTTGCGGATGCGGCACAGGAAGAGCCCGACCCCGGACAGCCACTCATGGAAGTGCCCGATGATAAATGGCTTTTCCTCACACTGAGCTGTGAACTGTAGGGTGGGAGGAAGCGGGGAGGGGAAGAAAGCACATTCAGGACACCTGGGTCCCATCCCTGCTTTGAGTGGGGAGTGGGACCCAGTAAAGCAAAAGGGGCTGGAAACCAGGATGCTGAGGTTCTCTCCCTGTTCTGGGGGAAGGGAAGGTGGTCTAGTGGGCGAGTGTGTCTGACAGCCCAATTCCTGGGTTCAATTTCTGGCAACCAGGAGACCAGCAGCTCGACCTACTGTCCAAGGGCTCAGTGGTGAACTCACGGCAGTGGGGCAATCTTCCAAAGACCCTTCCTAGAAAACTGAAGTTAGGGGGGAGGGCAGAAAATGGGGGGCACTTCCAGCCTCCTGACAGCTGCTTGTTACCTGCCCACTTCCACACCAGACCCTATCCTGTGTCACATCCCTGCCTACTCCTTAAGGCTGCTCCCCATGCCACAGCCCCCCCTCCCAACAGCACAGAGACCTGATATCTGCAGGGGGCGGGGAGCGAAGGAGAATGGCACCCCCTCTTTGATTCCTGGTCCAGACAAAGTTTAAAACCAACTGCCTGGCAGTAGCGGCAGCCCTTTTAGTCAAGTAGTGCCAAGGAAATCAACTGACTTCATGGCTTGTTATAATCTACCTGATCCCTTCCACAGGTGTTAACGACCCTCTCTCCTTTTTAATGGTCTTTCATGGTTCTCCTAATCAAGCTAGGCTTTCTTCTGCAGTTCTGCTGTCCACTCTTGGTAACATAGCTCCTACATCACAGCCCAGCAGACTGTTTTTTAACTCTAGCTAGAAACAGTCAGTCAGTTGCAGTAGCGTTAACGCAACTGAAGGTTACTCAGGTGGCAGAAATAGGTGCAGCCTTGGAGGTCCGATCAAGACACTCAGGAAGGCTAGACTTTGTTCTGTGTATCTGAAAGAGATGTACATTCAATTCCAGTAGCTATGGGACTAATTAAATGGCACCTTTTGAATATTGTCTAGCTTGTTGTTTTTTTAATACATTATATGACACAGCTAATGAATGCTCTATTCAGTCTATTAAGGTTTACATTTTTTTTTGGCTTCTATCTTAAACACAATACCACAGCCCTAGGTCCCCCTAGTGTACTAGTAAAGCTTCTTGGTTCTTTTCAACTGGAGCAAAAGATGTGTTATGTTATATATGAGGATACCCTACAATATCTGTACTCGTTTTCAAAATCCTGGCTCAGCCCATACCTGATACCCCCACTTCCCCCACCTCTTAGGCAGAACTGAGCCTCCGCCTACAATGAAGTTCCTCTTCTTACTGCCCCCCTCCTTTGGCAGTCACAGCCCCAGGCAATAAGAAAGCCCGCCCCCCAGAATGCCCACATGGGGAGGGGAACTAAAAGACCCTCCCCTTGAGGTATACAACTGGCCTCTGCCACGAGGCAACTTCCCCCTTGGCATGGGTCAGGGTTTCTGGCCCTGATGAGGGCTCCTCCCCACATGGGCTCTGTCCCCTCTTCACTCACTGTGTTGGGTGCCCCCTCTGCAGTGGCCCCATCTCTTCAGATTCTTCACCCCCTCCCTGAAGGGTCCCCTGGTTGAGGTGCTACATCCATGGCCCCATATCCTGTGGGTCACATCCTATGGGGTCCCTGCTCCCCCCTCCCCAGGTCCCCACCTCTCTGCCCTGTGGGGCATCCTCAGTCCCCACTGTCCCTGTGCTCCCACTCCCCGCTCCCACTCCTCCCCCCGTACCTCTCCGAGGAACCAGGCAGTGAGGAAGCCGAAGAGGACAGCGTCGTTGGCCTCGCGGTCGTACCAGGGCACCCCAATGGTGCAGCTGTCCCATAGCTCTGTCTTCCAGCGGTCCAGGCTCCAGGCCGTAGCTGTGATGTCCAGAAGCACCACATAGGGGCCCCCCTCAATGAGCCAGCGCCCAAAGTACACCTGGGACAGGGAAGGCAGAACACCCCTGAGCAGGGAACACCCCATCCTCCACAGGGAACTCCCACCCCCTAGCCCCAGCTCACACCCCAGGGAGTAGGAAGAAAACGGGGGGTGGGGGGAGTTTGCTCAATGTTATGGAGCATTATACATCTACCCTAATCAAAATGGGATCAGAGGAGGAGAAAGTTGAGGCATTGTGGGTTAGGATACATGGAGGTCGGAGGGAAAGGGACTTGGTCGGGGTCTGTTACAAACCACCACATCAAGAGGAAGAGCTAGACTTGGAATTCTTGAGGCAACGTACAGTCTAGGGATGTGGTTGTCATGGGGGACCTAAACTACCCTGACATCTGCGGGAGGAGCAGTCAGCCATATCCAACCATTCACGTAGGTTCTTAACCTGTGTACAGGATCTTCACTTAATGCAGGAGGTTCTCCCCACTAGGGAGAATGCCCTACTGGACTTGGTGTTGGCTACAGGGGATGACCTGGTAGGGGAGCTGCAGATTCTTGGTCACCTTGGGGACAGTGACCACCATTCAACAGAATTCACCATACAGCATAGGGTAGGTAAGATAACTAGTAGGGTGGAAGTGCTTGATTTTAGGAAGGCTAACTTCATTGTGCTCAGGAGGTTAGTCAATGATGCACCACAGGATAGGAATATTGGAGAGATGGGAGTCCAGGAAGGCTGGTTGTTCCTAAAGGAACTCCTATCCTGCAGTGCGTCATTGACTAAACTCCTTCGGAAGCCGTGGGAGACGATCCCATTGCAAGGGAAAGGGGCCAAAAACCCTCCGTGGCTAAGCAGAAAAATCCAGGGAAGTCTAAGGGCAAAAAAGAGGCATATAGGCAGTGGAAGCAGGAGAAAGCTACCAAGGAGAAGTATACCTACTTGGCCTGCACTTGCAGGGAGGCAGTTAAAAAGGCCAAAACAACTATGGAGCTGAGGCTGGCAACAGAAATTAAAGACAACAAAAAGTCTTTTTTTTTTTTTGTTTAGGTATGTAGGGAGTGAAAGGAAGGCACAAGGCAGCATAGGACCCCTACTGAACAAGCAGGAGCAATTAGTGACAGAGGTGGGGACAACACTAAGCTCTTCAATGAGTTTTTTTCCTCAGTGTTCCTGAACAAGGATCATGACACATCTTCTAATGGCTTCTTAGATGGGCATCAGAGGGACAACAGCCCATCAACTCCTGACACTGACTTAATGCAGTCACTTGGATAGACTGGATGGGTTTAAGTCAGCAGGCCCGGATCAGCTGCATCCAAGGGTGCTGAAGGAACTGGCCAGTGTCCTAGTAGAACCACTGGCAGGACTGTTTGAGCAACTGTGGTGCTTGGGTCAGGTCTCGGAGGACTGGAAAAGGGCCAGTGTGGTCCCTATTTTCAAGAAGGGGAGGAAGGAGAATCCAAGTAATTGTAGGCCAGTTAGTCTCACCTTTATCCTTGGAGAAGACTCTGAAAAAATTAAGAATCATATTTCTGTGAGTCCAGTGGGAAAAATAATGCAGCAGGGCAACCAGCATGGATTTGTAGCAGGTAGATCGTGGCTGACTAATCTGGTTTCTTTTTATGACTGGGTGACAAAATGCTTAGACACAGGAATAGAGGTGGATGTCATTTACTTTGATTTTAGGAAGGCCTTCAATACAGTATCTCATCCCATTCTCATAAATAAATTAAGAAGCTGTAACTTAGATGATTACACAGTCCGGCAGGTGGCAAATTGGCTTAGGGGTTGCACACAGAGAGTGGTGGTGGACAGGTCGGTATCGACCTGGAAAGATGTGGGGGCAGTGGGGTCCCGCAGGCTTGGTCCTTGGACCTGTGCTCTTCAATGTCTTCATCAGTGACTTGGATGTGGCTGTGAAATGTATTCTGTCCACGTTTGCAGATGAACTAATTTGTGGTAGAAAGTGAACACACCAGCGGTTAGGGAATGATTGCAGGCAGACCTGCACAGGTTGGAAAAGTGGGCAGAACACAACAGCATGCAGTTTAACAAGGACAAATACAGAGTGCCACACCTAGGGCATAAAAGTATCCAGCACACCTACTGGCTAGGAAATGACAGAAGCAGAAAGGGATCTCAGAGTCATAGTGGACTCCAAGATGAACATGAGTCAGTGTGATGAAATCATCAGCAAAGCTAACCGCACTTTATCATGCATCAGCAGATGCATGACAAAAAGAACCAAAGAGGTGATGCTTCCCCTCTATGCAGCATTGGTCAGACCTCTAATGGAGTACTGCATCCAGTTTTGGGCGCCATACTTTAAGAAGGATGTGGATAACCTCAAGAGAGTCCAGAGGAAAGTCGCTCATATGGTATGAGGAGAGACTAAGGGACCTGGATCTCTTCAGCCTCCACAAGAGAAGGCTGAGAGGTGATCTTGTGGCTGCCTACACATTCATTAGGGGGGCGCAACAAGGAACCAGAGATGCTCTGTTCACCAGGGCGCAAGGAACAATGATCACACACTGACAGAGAGCCGGTTTAGGCTGGACATCAGGAAAAACTTCTTCATGGTAAGGGTGGCCAATATTTGGAATGGGCTTCCAAGGGAGGTAGTGCTCTCCCCTATCTTGGGGGTCTTTAAGAGAAGGCTGGATAGGCATCTGGCTGGGGTCACCTGACCCCAGCACTCTTTTCTGCCCAGGACAGGGGGTTAGACTCGGTGATCTGTTGAGGTCCCTTCTGACCCTAGCATCTATGAATCCACATATACACTGGGCACCCCACCCCCCATACTGGAACCCCTCCAGCAGGAACCTTCACCCTCAGAGTGCGCCAAGGCCCCTTTCCACACCACAGCCCCCCTAAGCCATTATGGAAGTCCTAGGGGTGTCCCCCCACTACATATACCCACCTTCCAGCAGGGACCTGCCTGTGAGCCCTCTTCCCTCATCTCCCCCAACAGCTGCTGCTCCCCTGCTTGGCCCAAGGGCAAAGCATGCTGGGAATAGCTCCTGATAGGAGGGGCTTTGGCCCTCCTTCCTGGGGGAGGGCTCTGGTGCCTCCCCACAGGAATCCCCCCTTTGGGGAAATGGAGGGGCAGATATGAACGGGGAAGCCAACTGGGGTGCGCAGACGATGGGGGGAAGAGAGACACCCCCTCCCCACTGAGGACAGTCACCTCCTCCCAACCAGCAAGCAGAGCCTCCCACACCAAAATGTTCCATCTTACCCCCATGTATGACCCTGGCTCCCACACCTGGGGCTGCCCCAACTGCCCCCCTTCCGGTGCTGGAACCCAATTGTCTCCCAGCCCCCCAATTCCTGAGACCTGACCCCCTACACTAAAATTCAACCCCAGCCCAGTTCTCTCTTACCTCTCCCACCCCAACTAGACCCCAGCTGCTCCTTCCTCCCTATGCCATATCTGCCCCTTCCCCCCTATCCCCAGGGATATTTCAGGTCAGCTATTTTGGGTGACAGAGAAAAACATCAGGTGAAAGAAGGCAGCGGGAGGGGAGGAGGCCTGTGACCTTTCTTGTTGGGGGGGGGGAAAGAAACATGAGCCCCCAGGGCTAAAAATATCCCTCCTCCTGCAGCCTGGCTGGGGTGGGGGTGGGGGTGGGGCAGGGACTTGGGCCTGTGGGCCCTGGAGCTGGCTGCCGCAGTGGAGGGAAAGTGGGCAGCCCACAGCACTGAAGGAAGTGGCAGCACCCATGTCATAGCAAGGGGGGGGAGTGGGGCGACTGCCCCAGGCACCGAAGAAAAGGGGTGTGAATAGGTGCTGCCCAGACAGGGTGGAGCATAGGACGGAGCCACGAACAGCTCATTTGGCGGGCATGGGGAGGACAGCTCCCACCACTGCATGCTCTCCTGAGCAGACATGGGAAGGGCATGTGCCCCCTGATCTGTGTGTGGGGTGAGGGCAGGCTGCTGCTATAGGCTTTGCCCTGGGCACCAAACCTCACTGGTATGGCACTGGGCAGCACCCCCCACCCACATTTAATTTTGGGTAGCCTAACCCAGGATGCCTGGGTTCTCTTACCCTAGCTCTGGGAGGGGAGTGGGGGCTGGTGTGTCAGAGCAAAAAGGGGCTGGGAGCCAAGACACCTGGGTTCTCTCTCAGCTGTGGGAGGTGAGTGGGGGCCAGAAGCCAGGACACCTGGGTCCTATCCCAGCTTTTAGAAGGGTGTGGGGGCTGGTGGGTCACAGCTGGGTGTCTGGGTTTCCTGGGTTCTACTCCCTGGCTGGGGAGACAGCAGAGAAATTGCTGGGGTCTAGAAGTGGTAACCCCAATATGGGAACTCCAATAACCTCTCACACCAGAAGGGGCAGCAGGTTGACCCAAGCCCCTCCTGCCTCAGATCGCAGGATAGACTCTCAACCAAAAAGCTATTCCAGCACCATGTCTAGTAGGTCCCGGATACCTGGGTCCTCTCCCCACCTACCTAGGATCCCACCTTTCATTCTGTATTGGCCCTGGATACCAGGTCCTCTCCCTGCAGGCTGCCAGGTGGGGTGAAATGGCAAGGAAAGGACCAGCACCTGGGGCCCTTCCCTCCCCACACTGCCCCCAACTGCACCTCACCAGCTGTGGCCTCCCAGACGCCTGGGTCCCCTCCCTGGCTCAGGGTGGTACCTTGCAGCCTTTGGAGTTCATGGATTCAATGGTGCGCCGCATGGCTGGGTTGGGCGGGTCGATGAGCTCCACCTGGGTGCGGACGTTCTGCTCCATGTAGGGCCCGATGAGGAAGTAGTTCTCGCCCCACTCATCTGACGTGATCTTGGCCTTCGTCTGGATCACCGTGTAGATGCCACCCACTGCTCCCCAGAGCACAGGGAGGTTTAGCCATGCCCCTGCTGCCCAGGGGTGGGGAAAAGAGGGCACCCTCCCTCCCAGCTCACCTGACATAGACCCCGCCACAATGGGGCTGCCCCAATGCATTGTGAGACTCCCCAGGGGCTCTCTCACAATGCGCTACACATGCCAAGCGGGCTACTTTAAAGGGAAGCAGTGCATTGTGGGTTTGTTGGCATACATATCCCATAATGCAATGGAATGACCTGACATGTATGGCCAGTGAAGGACTAGTGCAGCACAATGCACTGTGGGACTCTATACATGTGCATCCCATAATGCATTTCACTCTTGCTCCCAGAAAGCAGTGGCCTAGTTGAGACAATATACTGTGGGTCTTCTGGTACATGATACCACAATGTACTGTACTTCTGCTCCCAGCAAGGTTGGGGCCTCGTGGGACATAATGCATTGTGGGTTCCACAGCATATGTATCCCATGATGCACCACAGTCTTGCTCCCACTGATCAATGACCTAGTGGAACACAATGCATTGTTGGCTTCCTGGTATATATATCCTATATACTGTGTTCTTTCTCCCCACAAGCAGTGGCCTAGTGGGATACAATGCACTGTGGGACTCCCAACAGTCAATCAACTCCTCACCTGATGAGCAACTGTCCCACCCCCAGGGCTCTCCTGTCCCCAGACCCACCTCCCCTATCCTCCCTCCCCCATCTCCATCCAACCAGCCGAGAGAACCCAAGCCAACAGTGCCCACCACCCAACCTCCCACCATGCACAGACGGAGGCTGACACAAGCAGCGCACACCCTGCCCCACACCAGCCCCGAGGAGGGAGCAGGAGCCTGCTTAGGCAGAAGCTGAGAGCTTCCGTTTATTCCTCTCTAATGACAGGACAAGGCCCAGTCACTAAAAAAAACTTTGGGACAGAAGCCAAGAACATTTAAGCACTGAATGGAGCTCACAAAGGAAGCACACAGCCCCAGGAGAACTTCTGGGAGTTTTTCTCCAGGGGTGAGATGCAGCTGCCTCTGGGGTGGGGCACTGCAGGGGCCTATTTATCCAGGAACCCCTCAGCCAGGTTGAGATGCATCTGCTTCTGGGATGGGGTGTATTGGGGAACAGATTATACGATGATCATCCCTCACCCAGTGCAGAGATGCAGCTGCCACTGGGTGGAACGTGCTGGGTAGTTATACAGGGGTAGTTATACAGGGCCAATTCATCCACCACTGAGATGAAGCTGTAAGAAGCAAAGACCATCCTGGCACTTCCTATCCCTACACCTCTAGAGAGAGAACCCAGGCAGTAAGGGAGCCCATAACAGCCTCTAAGCTGGAAAGGGCAGGGCACCAGAGCTCTGGCCCCAGGGGGCCAGGGCAGGATGCCAGCTTAATGAAGCTGCTTAACAATGAAGATCTCATATAATGAGGCAGAAGGGAAAGCTTCTTATAGCCCAAGGGAGCAAGCTGGGCACTTGTGAGGTAGGGCAGGCTGTACCCAGCTACTTTTCCTGCTACAGGCTCTGTTCTGGCTAGGGAGACGGGGGTGGGAAATCAGCCCTCCAACACCTGTCCTCCCCATCCAGCTAGTTATACCCCCTCTCCACCATGATGCATTGAGGGAAGGGGATGTGGGCAATGGTCTAACTGGACACAGTGCACTGTGGCATTCCCAGGGCCAGTATCCCATAATGCACTGTGCTCTTGTTCAGAGAAGTGAAGTGCATTGTGGGAATCCTAGTGCACATACCCCATAATGCACTATGCTCTTGCTCCCAGCAGCCCATGGGGCAATGCATCATGGGGCAACTGGCACATGTATCCCATAGTGCCCTGTGCTCTTGGACCTCAAGAGTGCTAGGGGCTTGCAGTGCATTTTGGGATAGAGTCAGGAGTCCAACAGCCATTTTCTTCTTCTAAGTCACTCGTCAAGGGCATCAGGGAGCCCACAGTGGAGGTCATCAGGCGCCCAGTCTCTGTGACCTCAAGGAGAAATCCACATGGACCAGTCAGGGCAGAGCTGGGGAGAGGACCCAGGAGTCCTAGCTCTCAGCCTTCTCCCACCCCTCCCCAAAAGCACCTCACTCTAACCCACCAGCCCTCCCCTCCTCTTCCCAAGGAGTTAACCCAGGCATCTGGGCTGACCTTTGTTGGCCACCTCCCAGGCCACTTCGAAGAGGACCACGTTCTCCAAGTCGACCTCATCCTCCCAGTCCTCCAGCCCAGTCAGGGAGGTGACGGAGAGGCTGCGAGCCAAGGGCATGGTGCTGGTGAGGGGTGCCGTGCCTTGGGATGGAGTGTGTGGAGGCCTCTGGGCCCAGGCACCAGGCTGGAGGGAGACAGACAGATGTGGGAAGCATGATGGGTCGGGGGGGGTCACTTTGCTGTTACCTGCCTGGGATCCCCCTTCCCCAACTCCAAGGGGCAGACACCTGGGTGCCTCCAGGCTGCAAAGGGGCACAGGTGGGTCAGGAGGCTGGTGCCAACTGCTGAGTGGGGGAGCTCCCCCTTTACAGGTTGCATTCACCCCCTTTACAAGTGGGGGATGTCCAGCTGAGCTATGGTGGCAACTGGGGCAGGAGCCAGAGACCCATGGGGGGAAGGGGGGAGTCCTGACAGGGGAAAGGAAGAGGACACAATGTGGGGGAGGGCTAGTAGGGGGAAGCAGTGACCCCTAAAACAGATTAGGGGCCAGTGGGGAGGTTGGAGGACCCCTGGCAGGGGGGGGGAGTGGTCTTGGCCTGACTAGGGAAACGGTGACCCCCTAGGATGAGGTGGAGGGCAGAGATGAGGCAAAGGGACCGTGGTACAGGAGTCCTGGGCTTGAGGGGGGGCGACTCCTGACAAGTGTCGGGGCCAGTGGACCCGTAGCTGGGGGTGGCAGGAGGGGGGACACCGCAGGAGGCGATCACAGCTTGGCTGGGGGGGCACTGACCTCCAGGGCGCAGGGGACCCGGGGGAAATGCCCCACCCCCACTCACCTCAGCGACGCCTCCCGTCCCGCCGCGCGGTCTGGCCGCCCAGAACCCTTCCTCCCCAGCCTCGCTCAGCTGGGCTGAACCCCGCCCTCCCGCTCAGGGGTGGGGCTTCCCAGCACCCCGCCCGCCCCGCCCCCAGGTCCCTATTGGAGCGCTCCGCCGGGCCCAGTGCTGCGATTAGGTGAAGCGGTCGCTGACGGGCAGGAGGAAAACACGTGGGGCAGGGACCAGGCAAGGGCTCGGCGGGGGGGTGGATCTTAAAGGGGAAGCGTCAAGCTTTCCAGGAAGGGGTGGGGGAAGGGCAAGGAGTCGCGGAGCGAGAAAGCTGAGACGGGCCGCGGGGGAGGAAGGAAGCGGACAGTGGGGCGGGACGGGGTGGGGTGGCAACCCCTTTCAGCAGGGGAGGTGCTGGGGGCGACCGGAGGACCACGAGCCATAGAGCAGCACCTAGAGCGGTTGCCTCAGTCCTCCGCGTCTTGCTCCCTCGATTTCCGGTTTGTCATTTCCGGGCCGCGCCGGGCGGTTTGTGTGAGCATCATGGCAACCACGGTGAGCGCCCCTGCGGGACCGGGCCCAGTCCTGCGCGGGGGGGTGGGAATCAGGTCCGAGATCCGGGCTGTTGGGGGAAGGGGGGAGAATGGCGCCGGGCCGTCACATGGGGGAAGGGTGGGGTCAGGACCCCCCTGACCCCGTCTCTCCCGCCCCAGACCACGAAGGTGCCCGAGGTGCGCGACGTGACGCGGATCGAGCGCATCGGTGAGTCCAAGGGTGGGGGGTGGGAGTTCGAACCAGACCGTCTCCATGGAAACCGTTGCTTGGCAGCGGGCCTGAAGGGGGAGCGGTGGGGGGAGAGAGGGGACTCCCCCCTCCAGACCCTCATCGACCTGCCCTATTGCCTCCCCCAGGCGCCCACTCTCACATCCGGGGACTGGGCCTGGACGATGCCTTGGAGCCCAGACAGGTACTGGGAGAGCCTCATGGAGGTGGGGCTGCACAGGCAGAAGAGGAAGGGGCTGGGGGGTGGAGGCAGTACTAGGGGTGCTGGTGGACACTGTGTAAGCCTGGGGGTTTGTGGACGCTTGAGTCGGAGGGGGGAGCCAGGAACTGTGTACGACTGGGGGGAGCAAAGGCAGAGATGGGGGGGCAGTGATGGGCATTGGTAGGGGCTGCATGAGCCTATGGGGTCCATGCAGTGCTATGTAGGAGTGGGAGAGGAGCAGGGGCATGGGATAGCTGTAGGGGTGGAGACAGGGGCTGGGGTCATGAGGAACATTGTTGGGACTACATGAGTGGGAGGGGGGGTACGGGGCAGCCATGGCAGGAATGGGGGCAGAGATGAGGTCTTGAGGGTTATGGGGAGCCTTGGCGGGAGCCGGGAGCTGTGTGAGCAGTGGGGGTCCATGGGGGCAGCTGTGTATGGGGAGAGGGTCTTTGCCAATTCCTACCTCTCACATCCTGTCCCCGCAGGTCTCGCAGGGCATGGTGGGGCAACTGGCTGCCCGCCGTGCCGCTGGCGTCATCCTGGAAATGATCAAGGAGGGAAAGATTGCAGGCCGGGCTGTGCTCATCGCTGGCCAGCCAGGAACGGGCAAGACTGCCATCGCCATGGGTATGGGCCTGGGGCAGCCTCAGGATCTGTCCATATCCATGCCCTGAGTGGGAGGGATCTTCCCTGTATTCCTATACCATATGAGATCAGGGTTCATCTGTCTTCTCCTGCCCCATCCTGGGGTCTGGCTGCCATGAGAGGCATCTCCTCACTTTGCTGTCCCTGGCATTTGTATCTTCCCCAGGACCTGCCCCGTCTCCACCTGCAGGTCTCTCCTAGGCTTCCCCACCCTAAGATCTCACCACCTGGGGGGTTCCTTTCTTACATGGGGAACTGTGGCTGTAACCATCCTGAAGCTCTGGTGCCCGTGTAGGGGGGATGGCATAGTTGTACAACCTCTGATGTAACCACAGCCTTCGTTCTATCTCCCCAGGCATGGCTCAGGCCCTGGGGCTGGACACCCCATTCACAGCCATCGCTGGCAGTGAGATCTTTTCCCTGGAGATGAGCAAGACAGAGGCACTGACTCAGGCCTTCCGGCGCTCCATCGGAGTGCGCATCAAGTAAGGATGGGCCCGGATACCTGGGTTCTGTCCCTTCTCGGGGAGTGGGGAATAGTGAGGTGGTACAGGGAACTGCAAGGAGGACGCTTGAGTTCCATCTCATCTTCGGGAGGTAGTAGGGATCTGATGGATTAGAGCAAGGGGACTGAAAGCCAGGACTGCTGGGTGCTGTCTCTAGCTCTGGAAGGGGAGTGGGGTCTGGTTGGTTGGAGCTGTGGGGGGCAGGGGCTGGAAGCCAAGACTCCTGGGTTCTATCCCTAGCTCCAGGAAGGGAGTGCAGTCTGATAGATCAGTCACAGCAATTGCAATCACCTCTCCCAGTCAGGGGAAGGGAGCAGCTTTATCCCCACAGCCCTCCATATGACAGAAGCAGTGGGGGTTGGGGGTACACTCTTGACTTTTCTCTGTCCCTCATCCCTGCAGGGAGGAGACAGAGATCATTGAGGGGGAAGTAGTGGAGATCCAGATCGACCGCCCAGCTACTGGCACTGTAAGTGGCGATTGGGGCTGGGCAGGGGCTGTCCTATGCTGGATCTGAGCTTCCCCCATAGGAATGTGACTGTGAATCCCCTCAGCTTGGCATATATGGGACAGGGTTGGTTGAGGCTACCCTTGCAAGACCCTTCCTGTACCTATAGCCAGGTCAGGTGTGATGAGTAACTGCGTCCATCTGTCTATCTGCAGGGTGCCAAGGTGGGGAAGCTGACACTGAAGACAACAGAGATGGAGACCATCTATGACCTGGGCACCAAGATGATTGAGTCCCTGACCAAAGAGAAAGTCCAGGCAGGGTGAGCATGAATTCTTCCCCTCAGGGTGGTATATAGGCTGGAGCACACCGGTGCTGATGTGGCAGTGTGACACACACAGAGACACACACACACACAGACACACCAGCGACCCTGAGCACTGCCGGATGTCTTCCCTCTAGTTTCCTTGAGGAAGTTGGATGTGCTCCCACCTCACTTCAGCACACATCCAGGGGTGACCTTGCCCCCCTTCTCTGAGGCAGCCAGGCCTGAGCCCTCCCTCCTCCCACAGGGACGTCATCACCATTGACAAAGCCACGGGCAAGATCACCAAGCTGGGACGCTCTTTCACCCGAGCACGGGACTATGATGCCATGGGTTCCCAGGTATGCAGGAAGTGGGGGCAGTGGGTGCCTCTGGGTACCAGAGCATTTTGGGGGGGTGGGGCCCCCAGGTTCTATTGCAGTGGGGTGGGAGGATCCTACCTCAGGCAGGGAGTTGGACTAAATGACATCTGGAGGTCCCTTCTGGCACAACTTCTCTATGATTCCAGGGGCTAGGGCCTAGAAGATGTGTTTTTTAGGTACTGAGGCTTGAGCAAGATGGGGGGCTACTGGGTAAGGTGGGGTATAGGCAGAGCTGTGGAGTGGGGACTTCTGGCTACCAGCTGCAGGAGCCAATAGGGAAGGGGGCTCCCAGGTGGCATCAGACAGGCTGAGCTCCCCCCTAACACAGAGGACTTTGGTGTGGATGTAGAGCTGGTGATACCAGCCCTGAGATCTCTCCTGCTGCCCCATCCCAAACCAGACCAGATGCTGCAGTGGAGGGGTGCAGGCAGGAGTCTGAGTTGTTTGCCACACATGCAGTGCAAGGGGAGGGGTAGTGGGGTTGGGGGGCAGGGAGTGGGGGAGTAGGTGAGCTCTGAGCTCTCTACTCCCCCCCAAATCCAGACCAAGTTTGTGCAGTGCCCAGATGGGGAGCTGCAGAAGCGCAAGGAGGTGGTTCATACGGTATCGCTGCATGAGATTGATGTCATCAATAGCCGCACCCAGGGATTCCTGGCTCTCTTTTCAGGTACTACCTGACCCCCACCCACACCAAGGCTTCTTCCTCCTCCTATGGCTGCGGCAGACCTACCCCCAGAGGGGGTTTGCTCTTGTCCCTGGGGTATTTGGATCATGAACATCTCCCTCTCACCCCACACAGACATGCATACAGGCATGCACACACAGACATTCTCTGCCCACAGGGGAGGGTGGAACCTGTGTGTGTCCCTTACGGGACTGTACTAGGGGAGGGATCTCCATACATGAGCCCCTCCCTTTCCCACCCCAGGTGACACTGGCGAGATCAAGTCAGAGGTGCGGGAACAAATCAATGCCAAGGTGGCCGAGTGGCGTGAGGAGGGCAAAGCTGAGGTCATCCCAGGGGTGAGTGTGCAGGTTGGTGGGCACTGGAAGGAGGGGAGGGGGGTCTTCCCTCCAGAAAGAACCCCACAAACCCTGGAAGTGGGGAGCTGGGACTAGGAGTGGCAGCCTGGGGTAAGTATGGTGGGGGCGGTACTTGAGGCTGGGCCACCTTTTGGGGGAGCAGCAAGCAGGGCACAGGACTGTGGGGTAAGGGCTGGGATCAGGGGATTCCTAGGGTGACCCCATGGTGCAGTTTTTGGGAAAGGGGAATGTTAGACATTAGGGCGGCACTAGGGTGATCCATGGCTCCCAGCTGTGAGGGACTGGGGAGAGGCCACAGTAGGTGTCCACGGGTACCAGAGTAAAGGGGAAGGGGGACCCCTTCATCGTGCCCCATGCTCTCCTCCCCCCCACACACTACTGACCTGCTTGTCTAACCCCCAGGTGCTCTTCATCGATGAGGTGCACATGCTAGACATCGAGTGTTTCTCCTTCCTCAACCGGGCGCTGGAGAGCGACATGGCGCCTGTGCTCATTATGGCCACTAACCGCGGCATTACCAGGTCAAGCATGGCAGAGTGGGTGGCGGGCATGAGACTTCAGCCTTAAACACCTGCTCTTGTGAGGACCCCCTCTAGGCCTAATCAAGCCAAGATCAGCCTTAGCTACCCTTCACTGTGCCCATTCCAGTCCAGTTCATCTCACGTGGTCCCAGGAACTGAACCTGGTATCCCAGCACCCTCTAAGCTCTCCATCTCTCTGCTAGGAAGATCTTACAGACCACACCTCCAACCCCTATACACTGACCACAGGCTGCTACTTCTAATCCCAGCTCCCCGCTTCCCTCCAGGGAGAATCCCATGACCCCTGGAAGACACCCCCATCCTACCCCTGTGTCCCCCAACATGGGTACTATACAGTCATATTCTGGCATTGCCACTCTCCTGATCCTTCCCATCAGGGGAGCTCCTGGTTTAAAGCAGATACTTGTACTGTTGCAGAATTTGGCGTTACACGCTTGAATTTTATTCCCACCTGATTGCTCCAATACATCCCACAGGATATTTTGATAGTCTTTGTGTTGGCAGTACTCCACAGGCCTGTGCTGTCAGCCAGACCCCTGCTTCTTGTGCCTGGACCACTAGCAGAGACAGGCCCATGGCTTAATCATTGAGGAGCTGCTCTAGTGTCCCCCTTCCCTTCAGCTCAATATGTCCCCTTTCAGTCCATCTCATAGCCACCTCTCCTGGAGTCCATGCCTCACAGCCAGTTGGCTTGTTTCTGCCCCCTGGAGTGATGTCTGGGCAGATGTGATCTCCAGTGTTACCCTGAGCTGGGAAAAGACATTCTCTGTTGCAGGTCCCAGCTGGCCCCTGGAGTAGACAAAAGCCTGCCCCACACCCTCACAGTGGGACTTAAGCCCTTGGTTAGGGGGTGGGACGGGGCAGATTAGGTCATCAAATGGGCAGGCCATCCCTTGGTTAGACCACCAGAGGGGTGGGATCTGGGCAGGGCATCACTTGGTGGGACGAAAGGATAGGGGTCAGTTAAATCATTGATTGGAGGCCTGCACAAGGGCAGGGCACTGCATGATGGGCATGGATGGGGGAGCATGGCAAGACCCCAATGCCCTGATGCTTCCAACTCCTTTCCTGCAGAATCCGTGGCACCAACTACCGGAGCCCCCATGGCATCCCCATCGACCTGCTGGACCGGTTGCTCATCATCTCTACCTCGCCCTACAGCGACAAGGAGACCAAGCAGATCCTCAAGATCCGGTGAGGCCAGGGCCTCCCAGTCACGGACCCCTCTACCCTTCCCAGTCCCTCAGGAGTGTTTCCCCTGCATCACAAACTTTGCTTCCCCTTTTTAGCTCCCCAATTGGAAGGTTCTCCTCTGCACTGCAGACCTTTTTCCCCACCCCCCTTCCAAGCTCCCCCATAGGAGGGTTCATCCCCCTCAATGGCAGGGCCCATCCTGCCAACTCCCTTACATCAGGATCCTCTCCTCCCTTCCCCTCCTCTTGCCCCCCTTCCCCCCAGCACCTAAGGCTGCCCGCAGGGCCCTTCAGCCCAACAGTGGCTCCACACCCCCCAATTACAGTACTGGGACCCCTGGAGGGAAATGTGATCTACCACAGCTTGGGGGAAAGGCAGGAGGGGACAGTGCCCCCAGGAGGGAAATGTGATCTACCACAGCTTGGGGGAAAGGCAGGAGGGGACAGTGCCCCCAAGAGCTGCTAAGGACAGCCAGCACTGCAAGTTTTCTTCAAGCAGTGTCTGACCACCACGCAGGTGTGAGGAGGAGGATGTGGAAATGAATGAGGATGCCTACACGGTGCTGACTCGCATTGGGCTGGAGACCTCGCTGCGCTACGCTATCCAGCTCATCACTGCCGCCAACCTTGTATGCCGCAAGAGGAAGGTCAGTCCAGATGCCTGGGTCCCACCCCAGGAAGGTGGTGGGCACTAGAATGGAGCTGGGAGCCTAGGTGCTCTCGCAGCTCTGGGTGGGAAATGGGTAGAAGAAGGGGTGGGAGCTAAGACTCCAGGCTTCTGTCCTAGCCAAGTGGACAGTTTGGTCTGGAGGGTTACAGCAGGGGAGCTAGGATGCCTGGGTTCTTCACTGCTCTAAGGCAGTGAAATCTGGAGCTCTGGCAGGGGAGAAGGTGGATGCATGGGTTCTTGGAGAGGAGTGGGGTAAAAGCAGGGAAGCTGCAACTTCTGGGATCTCTCCCAGCTCTGGGAAAAAGTGAGGGTAAGGAGTCAGAACATGTGGGCTCCCTCCCAGGCCTACAAGGCAGAGTGGGTAACTCCCTTGTGGCTCTGGTGACTAAGCCAAGTGAGAGGAGTTGGACTGCAGGGGGCTGGTCCTGGCACAGGATCCCTCCACCCTACCCTCCACAGCTGACACTTACCCTGCTCCTCCCTCAGGGTACAGAGGTTCAGGTGGAGGACATCAAACGGGTCTACTCCCTCTTCCTGGATGAGTCACGCTCTACCCAGTACATGAAGGAGTATCAGGATGCCTTCCTCTTCAATGAGCTCAGTGAGTGGTGGGTGGCAGGGGGTATAGGGAGAGAGGAGAGGGCATAATACAGCCCCTTCCCCTTGGACTCTAACCTTCTCTTCTCTTGCAGAGGGGGAGAACATGGACACCTCCTGATGGACCCAGACCCCCTTCACTCCCCCTCAGCTCAGCCCTTGGCACCTGTTTTTCAATTAGTTTAGGGTTTTTTTATAAAATAAAATTTTTTTTTTTTTTGGGAGAAGATCGGCTGGATGCTGGAATGGGGAGGGAGCAGAATGCTTGGATTCTCCTGACTGGGAGTTCAGAGCAAGGGGAGAAGGGGATACAACAGGGGAAGATGGGATACCTGGTTCTCCCCTGGCTGGGTAAAGGGAGTCTACTGGTGTTTGGGGGCTAGGATACATGGGTTTGACCCAGCTGGGAGCTGTAACACTCCCAGCATGCCCCGATGCTCTTCTACTCCCTCCCCACTCACAGCCCAGGGCTCCCACATATTCATCTCCTGGCCGCATGCAGAAGCTTCTACCTGGAGTTTGAGGGTGGCTGCTCAGCTCCCTGTGGCCAGCAGGCACTGAGCAGAGAGAAGGGTCCACTTGTGTCCTTGCCAGGCTTCACCCCAGGCTGGGCAATAGGCGCCATTGGCACAGGATCCACTGTATGCAAAGGACTGGGTCAGAGGCCAGTGCAGTAGCTCTGTGTAGCTTATGGAGGTAAGAGGGTACTTGTGCAAATGAGGCCACACAGCTGATGGGGACCAGAGTCCTCATGCAACACTAGCCCTTGTGCAGCTGATGAAGGGGAGAGTCCATGTGACAGGAATCCTTGTGTGACATGGGGCTGTGGGCAGCTCCTGGCAGCAGAAGCCTTCATGCTTCACCCTATGCCATTGAGCACACAATGTGAAAAGAACTCCCAGCCACATTTACACAAGACAGCTTAATCTGGATTAAGGTAAAGTAGGGGTGTGACTGTACAGCTGCATGGAGCCCCTAGTGGAGCACAAACCTATTGGGGCTTGGCCATGGGGCTCAAGGTTAAGCTCAGTGAGTGTGCTCAGATGCTACTGGTCCTCCAGGACCTTCCCATAATCCATGAATAGCTCATCTCATGCAGTGCCCCTGAAGATGACCAGAGGCCTGATGAGGCAGGGGATGTACCCAACAAAGGGCAGATTTCCCCCATCTTCACCCTGTCCCACTGTGGCCCTGGTGAGGACCAAGCTTTGAGCCTCTGCCCAGGCAGCTGCAAGCTGTGGTCTGGGGGCAGGAGGTTAGATACCCCAAACTACCAAACCAGTGTTGAAGGGCAGGGGGCACTACCAAGCATGGATATGCCTGGTCCCTGGCAATGCCTCCCCAGCACAGCCCCAGTAGATCATATTATCTGCTCCAGCAACTTCCTACAAGTGCCCCCTCCCCTGCTAGGAAAAGAACCCAGGTGTCTGGGCACCCCCATTGAGCAGTTGGAGGCCAGAACACCTGGGTTTGGTCACAGTGACCCTAGATGGGAAAGACTCTGTGCCCCACCCCACCCCTTGAGGTGGCTAGTGCCCCCTAGTAGGGAAGGCCCTGCCTGGGGTAAAAGCACCAAGGCCGAGGTCTCTTGTATCTCTTTATTGGCATCTTAAACAGTAAAAGCCCCCAGTTGTGGCACAGTGCCATCCTGACCAGCAGGGGACACTGGATCGGGGTGGGGGCCAGTGGGGGAACAGGGCAAGCCAGGCCAGGTGGGGGCTCAGCCCTCAGAGAACTGGCGGTACAGTGCAGCCAGACGGGCATCAGGGAAGCGCGGTACAAAATGCACCTGCAGGATCTGGGAGAAGCCCTCGCTCAGTGATGGTGCCACGAACTTGCTCCTAGGGGAGAGGAGGGGCTCAGTGCTGTGAGCTTCCCCTAGGCAGGGTCTCCCCTCCTGCCAGCAGTAGCCCTGCTGCACTCAGGATTACTCTGCCTGCCCTCCCCACCCCACATTGTGCAAGCTTCTGCCCTAAGGTATGGCCTCTGCTTCCTGGCACTGCAAACTTGCCTACAGGCAGGGAGAACTCTCCCTTGCACCCCATGGAGTGCTCCCTTCCCCAGCACTCACTTGTAGGTGTTGAGGACAACATCGGTGACAGAGACATGCCCCGTTTCTGTCATGTCCCGGAACTGAAAGGACAGATGAGTTCTGGTTAGTGGGGGATGAGACCCTTCCCCTCCATAGGGCACTGGCCCTGATCTGGACCCAGGGCAGGGGTGAGGCAGTGGCCTTTTCCCACTCTGGGGGGTCCTCACTCACCCTGTTGTTGTGTTTGGCCTGCTCCAAGGAGGCAGTGAAGAGGAAGCAGCGGCAGGGAACCCCGGCATCCTGGGCACATTCAATGTACCTGGTTGGGGAAGTAGGGAGAGATTTACAAGGGGAGAGGGGGACTGGAGAACCTCTCCTAGGTACCCCCCCATCCCCAAGGTCACAAGGCAGTTGGGCTGGAAGGGACCTCACAAGGTCACGGTGAGTCCAGTCTCCAGTCCTGCTCAGGGCAGCATCATCCCTGAATACACCATCCCAGCCAAGTGTCTGTCCAACCTGCTCTTGAAAACTTTCAAGGAGGGAGATCCCAGCTTTTCTATACAGCCTGTCCCAAAGCTTGACCACCCTCAGTCAGGAAGCTTCTCCTCATCTCCAACCTCAATTTCCTCTGCTGAAGCTCATCTATTACTCCTAGTCCTGTCCTGTTCCCTACAGCCACAGAGAAAAATCCATCTCAATCCTCTCCACAATAGCCCTAAGTCTTCTCTGGGTTAAACAGTCTCAGCTCTTTCAGCTTTGTAAGTCCTGCTTCCCAGGTCTCTGATCATTTTTGTTGTGCTCTGCTGGGATCTTTCAAATCCACCCACATCTTGAAATGCAGGGCCCCAAACAGGACCCAGCGCTCCAAGGAAGGTCTCCCCAGTGCTGAAAAGGATGGAAATGTCACTTGATTTGCAAGGGGGACTCCATTCCTAGGATTATAGGAAAGTCAGGCTGAAGGGAACCTCACAAGGTCACATCTAGTCCAGCCGTCTGCTCAAGACAGGATAATCTTCGACTTAAAACCATCCCAGCCAAGCGGCTGCCCACCCTGCTCTTGTAAGCTTCCAAGAATGGAGATCCCAGAGTTTCACTAGGCAGCCTGTCCCAATGCTTGACCACCCTGATAATCAGGAAGTTCCTCATCTCCAACCTATATTTTCCCTGCTGCAGCTTGAGGCCATTGCTCCTTGTCCTGTCCCCACAGAGTCAAGCCCATTTCCATCCATTCTAGACCCCAGTCCTAATATCTGCACCTCTACCCAACTTGAGCAAGATGCAATTCATTCCCTAATCTGAATCATTCATTAATGATCCAGACTGATGTGGCCAATGTGCACACGCCCTGAAGACAGAAGTGCACTGGAGGATATGCCTAGCACCTTTGACTAGCCCCAAGCCACCTGACCCACCTTAAAAGACAGGACCCTAAGAGACCCGACTAGTGGAACATTAAGACTATTAAAAAGAGAAAGTTGTTAACAGCTGTGCAATGAAGCGTGTAGTAAAGATCAGGGAGACTGAGCTATGAAGTCAGTTGACTCCCTCAGTCAAGAAACAGCATTTGATGTCTCCTCCCAACTAGACATTAAGCCATGGATGCTACTCCTCAAGTACAATGATCCAAACAGTTATGTCTCCACCTTACAGTGGGATTATTTACCTAATACAGGGGTTGTCAACCAGGAGTATGCACCCTTGGGAGTACTTGGGAAGGCCCAGGGGTATGCAGCAGCAGTGTGGAGAAGCAGAGGCACTTCTGGTTTCACTGCTGCGCACAGGGGAGCCCTGGGGCTCATTGACTGGCTGGGATACTTGCTGCTTCTCAACCAGCTGCCAGGGGTACACCAACCAAAAGGTTGAAATCCCCATACCTAACAATTCACTCCAGGGCAATGAACACCCCCGAGTGGAAAGCAGCAGTTGATGAGGCTGGTTCTAATTTAAGCTATGTACAAGCAAAGCAGGACTAAGAACTGAGGTTTTGTGACTAAAACTGCCCTCTGAAGGGAAGTCTTTGATCCTTCCTTTTTGTACATGACATGGGATCTTAGTTGTCCACTTGCCACAGAAAATTGCAGAAAAACAAGGATGTGTGCGTTTTTTAAACAGAAATTTTCTGCTTTTTTTCTTGCAGACCACTAAGATCCCTGTAAATGGCTTCTGGGGGGTCCCTTTCAGCCTGACTTCTCTATGATTCTGATTCCTGCTTAAACAGGACACAAAAGAAACACGTTATCATCCATGTCAACACTTTCCTGAGCTCTCACTGGTCTACAGCAGGGGTGGAGGGCACCGCCTTCGATTTCTGATCCACCCAAAGTTTAAAACCAACTGTGGGGTAGTGGCAGCAGCATTTCCAGCCAGGCAGTGCTGCAGAAGTCAACTGACTTCTTGGCTCATAATCATCTTCCTTATCCCTTCTGAACCCTTCATTCCATAGGTGTCTCTCCTTTTTAAATGGTCTTGCTGCTCCACCAATCAGGCTGTCTTTTGTTCTGTAATGCCATTGTGTGATTACTGCTGGTAATGAAGCTCCTATTTCACAGCCCAGCAGATTGTTTTTAACTCTTTGCAATGAAGTTGTATTTGCTTCTGCTTCAATCCTAAATGAAATAATACAGCTCTGGGCCCCCACGATGTTAGGGAAGCTTCTAGTTTATTTTTAACTGCAAAAAAATACCTGCTGTGTTAGACGTGATGGGACCCCTCAGCACGTGCACCCCACTTTTCAAAGTCCCAGATCCACCCATGGCCTCAAGCCTGCACCGGCAGTCTCAGCATCTCCCTCCCTCCCCAGCCCAACCTGCGACGTGACTCCAGGTCGGGATTGGTGTTGTCCACAGCGGCACTCTTGCCTTGGCGCAGGGCTGCTGTGCAGGCTGCCACACACTTCTGCCAGGAGCCCAGTGTGTCCTGGGGTAGAGGAGGGGAGGCAAGAAGGGCTCAGACCTGCACCACACAAGGGAGATGGAGTCATGTCCCCCTCACCGTGCATCCTCCTTACCCGGTTGGCATACGCATAGCCAGCAGGCACTAGGTGGCGCTTCAGGAAGGTTGATTTGCCAGCTGCAGGGAGAAGAGATGGGGTCAGTGCTGGGGGTGGGGGCAGAGGGGAGACTTGGGGCTGACCAATGGGATCATGGCAGCACAGGGCTTCTGGGGGCTGGAGAGGCTGTGCCCCTTTATGCTTATGGGCAACCAACACGAGTTCATTAGAAGCAGGTCCCGTCAGACCAACCTGGTGGCCTTCTACGACCAGGTCACCAAATCATTAGGTGCAGGGGTAGCAGTGGACATAGTCTTTTTGGACTTTCAGAAGGCCTTCAACACTGTCTCTCACCACCTTCTCATTAAGAAACTGGGGGACTGTGGTCTACACAGTCAAATGGGTTGCCAGCTGCCTGGAGGGCCACACCCAGAGAGTGGTGGTGGATGGGTCATTTTTGACCTGGAGGGATGCGGGCAGT
>NW_017728947.1:1918205-1924322 GCF_001723895.1 Crocodylus porosus | reverse complement strand
GGGAGGCAGGTCTTAATACCAGGCGGTCACTGCAAGAGAAATCCTTCTTCTTGTGCCCAGGGGCCCAGTTCGGGGGGCGTCCAGCTGCATCTGGGTGAGACAAGGAGGTGAGACCGCCCCCTCCACTCCAGCCCTACTACTTTCCCCATAGTGTAGACCAGTGTCTGCCCTATCATTTCCAAGAGGGGCTTTGGAGGGCAGGGAGCTGGGGTGGAGTAGAGTAGGAGACACTGGCAGGGCTGTGTATCGAGTGAAGAGGAGAAGGTACCCAGGAGTTCTGGAGTAAGAGCCAGGCACCACCGGGGTGGGAAACTTGGGGCAAGGGCACTATGGATCAGGGGTGAGGGACTCCAGCAGCTCCCAGGGTAAAGGGTTTTGGAGTAACCTGTCACTTTCCTCCAACTTCCCCAGAGGCCTCCCACCCTCACAGCCTAGTCTGGACTGCCTCCCCCACCCCAGAAGGCAGAGCCTCCTGCTTCCCCCTCACAGGCCCCAGTACCCACCCCCCATCCCAAGCTCATTATGGCTGGCAGGGCAGACAGCTGCTGTGTCCCCAGACTGGGGAGGGGCTCTCCCAAACCCAGCCTTGAGGCCTACCCCCTATCCCACACCTGAAAGAAGCTGCCCCCTTCCCCCACACTCACCTCCCACATACAAGCTGTGCTGTACGGATACAGACAGGCCCCCGTTTGCCTGGGGAGTGGTAGTAAGAAGGGTAAATGCCCTGCCAATCCCTCATCCACTCCACTCTCCCAGCACCACCCACACACTCTGCCTGCCCTTCACCCTAACCCACCCCACAACCCTACCAGCTCCCACCCTACTGCCTCTTCCCCAGTCCCCCCAGCCCACATTCCCTCTACCCTTCAAGCCTGTTGCCCCTCCCCCACACACCCTTAACATCCCCTCCCCCCAATCCCCTTCCATGCACACCCCTCTATCCCATAAACCCCTGCTGCCATCCCCTGCAAGGGTACCTTTTGGCACAGATGGTTCCACATGCCCAGCACAGGTTTCCGGTAGATCCCAGTACCAGTGGCAACCAGCACCTGAAACAGGAAAGGGGGTGGCTTGTGCATGTGTGATGTGGGACACAGACAGGAGCAGCCTCACCCCCACCCCAAGCCAGCCCATCTCAAGTGCCTATATACTAATCCCAGGAGCATGGGGAACAAGCAGGAAGAGCTATTCCTCCTACTCCCTAGTGTGCATTATGATCTTGTAAGGATTACAGAGACCTGGTGGGACTCCTCACACAACTAGGGCCAGTTGGGGAAGAAAGGTGGTGGCATTGCTTTGTATGTGAAAGAGCCTCTTTGGAGGCTGACAACAGTTCCAAAAATGAACATCTAGAAACCCTCTGGGTTAACTTGCAGGAGCACAGTGAGAGAGACCTAACTGTAGGTGTATACTACAGACCACCAAACCAGGGGGAGGAACTTGATCTGGAGTTCACCCAAGAACTGATTGAAGCCACTGTGCATGTGACATGGTGGTCATAGGCAATTTTAATTATCCAGACATCTCCTGGGAGGAACACTTGGCCAAGTTGGATTGGTCACAATCTTTCCTGAACTGTCAAGGAGCTCTTCCTGACTCAGGAGGTGCATGGGCCAACCAGCGATGACACTGTGCTAGACTTGGTCCTGGCCAAAGGAGACGACCTGGTGACCGACTTAAATATACACAGAAGTCTGGGCAAGAGTGACTATGAAACCATCATATTCATTGTTCAAATGCAAATTCCAACAAGCTTAGGTCACCAGGTGCTGCAAGACCAAGGACCGAAGGTGAAAGGTGTGCACGAAAAATGGTCGTCCCTTAAGGACACGATCCTTGAAACACAAAGGAAGTCCATTCCCATGCAGAGAAAAGGTAACAGAAGGGCTGGAAAGCCCTCTTGGCTAAACAGGGAAATCACAGTCCTCTTAAGAAAGAAGAAAGAGACTTATAAACAATGGAACCTCAGTGCAGGCCTCAAGGAGGACTATTCCATGATGGCCTGCATTTGCAGCGAACAGATAAGAAAGGCTAAAGCAGTGACCAAACTTCGATTAGCAATCAGAATTAAGGTCAACAAGAAGTCCTTTTTTAGATGCATAGGGAACAGAAGGAAGACAAATGGGAGTCTGAGGCCATTGCTCAACAACTCAGGAGAGCTGGTCACTGGCACCCAGGAGAAAAAGCTGAACTCCTGAATGACTATTCTGCCTCGGTCTTTCACAGGACCAAGGGGGAAAAAACTCCAGGTAGAGTACAAGATGAGCACGGTAGGAATAATCACCTTCCTACTATTGCTGTAGAATTGGTGCATGACCAATTAAAAAAATTAGACATATACAAGTCAGTGGGACTGGATGCTCTTCCTCCAAGACTGCTGAAGGAGCTGGCTGAAGTCATTGCAGAATTCCTGGTGAAATTCTTCCACAACTCGTGGCGCTCTGGAGAAGTACCTGAGGACCGGAAGAGGTCCAGTGTTGTGCCCATCCACAAGAAGGGCCAGAGGGAGGCCCCGGGTAACTATGAGCCAATCAGCCCAACTTCCCACCTAGGGAAAATCCTAGAAAAGTTCATCAAGGAGTCTATCTGCAATAAGCTTGCAGAAGGGAAGATTCTGAATGACAGCCAGCATGGTTTCAGCATGGGCAGGTCTTGTCTAACCAACTTCATCTCCTTCTATGACCAGGTAACTCACCACCAGGACACGAGAGAGCCAGTTGACATTGTATACCTAGACTTCCAAAAGGCCTTTGATCTCATATCCCATGATGTCCTTGTGAGAAAATTGGGTTATGGGCTTAACTCTGAGAAAGTCGGGTGAAAAACTGGCTGCAGGATAGGACCCAGAGAGTTGTAGTAAACAGATCTGTGTTTTCCTGCTGAGAAGTGGGCAGTGGTGTCCCACAGGGGTCAGTGCTTGGTCCAGCACTTTTCAACATCTTTATTAACTATTTGGATGCGGGGCTGAAGAGCTCACTGGCTAAGTTTGTGGATGACACCAAGTTATGGGGGAGTGTGGTCATGCTTGAAGATAGACTACAGATACAGGCGGACCTAGACAGGCTGGCAAGTTGGGCGGATCAGAATCTGATGAAGTTCAGTGTCAAGAAATGTAAAGTGCTCCACCTTGGGACAAAAAACCCCCAACACACCTACAGACTTGGCAGCACCAAACTGATCAGCACCACAAATGAAAGGGACTTGGGGGGTAATAATAGACTACAATATGAATATGAACTGGCAGTGCGATGCTGTAGCCAGTAGGGTAAATAATATTCTAGAAGTAATGGCCACAAGTAATGCTCTAGCATGCATCAATTGATGCACCTCCAACAAAACCAAGGAGGTGATTCTTCCAGTCTACTCAGCGCTGGTGAGACTGCAGCTGGAGTACTGTGTCTAGTTCTGGGTACCACACTTTAACAGACACGGACAAACTTGAGAGAGTCCAAAGAGGAGACACCTGTATGATCACAGTCTTACATGGCAAGCCATATGAGAAAAGGCTGAGGGATCTGGGACTCTTCATCCTGAAGAAAAGGCTGAGAGGGGACCTGGTAGCAGCTTACTGCTACACTAGCAGAATACATCCAGGGCTAGGTGAGCAACTATTCACTGGGGCAACCGAGGGGAAAAACTAGAAGTAATGGCCATAAACGCCTGGAAGACTGATTCAGGCTCAACTTTAGGAAAAACTTCTTCACAGTCAGGGTGTCCAGACTGTGGAATAATCTCCTGTCAGAGGTGTGCAATCACCTACCCTGGAAATTTTCAAGAGGAGACTAGACAGTCACCTTGCTGGGGTCACCTGACCACCAGTTATCTGTCCTGCTTGGTGCAGGGGGCTGGACCTGTTGATCTTCCAAGGTCCCTTCCAGCCTTACAATCTATAAATCTCAAAGCTGGCCATCATGGACCACACACAGCACTGGGGGCATCTTTGAGCACTAAGGGGGGCAGGAGCTGGACAGGTTCCAATCCCCTTGCCCCCCAAACCCCAACATCCCAGGTTCCAACCCCATCCCTGCTCACCTGTATGGGCAGCTCCAGCCGCTCCACCACCGCCTCCACTTTGGCCTTGAAGACTTCGGGGCGCAGGCGGCCTCGGCTGATCCCCAGCTGGTTGGTGAAGATGATGATCTGGGGAGACAGTAATGTGGGGGTCAGTGGAGAGGCTAGGGGAGGGAATGGGAGGCAGGGGCTGAGGCAGGGGGGGCACAATACCTTATACCCTTCTCTCTGCAGTTGCTTCAGCTTCTGGGGGACTTCAGGGTACAGGATCCTTGAGGGGGGAAAGGGAAGAGACAGGGGTTATCCCAAGACATCGCATGCTGGAAACTGCTGGGATCCCTCACTTCTGACCCACAGCCCCCTGCCCACAGCCCTGCCAGTGGCTGGCTCTTGCTCAGAACTCCTGGGTTCCTTCTCCATCTCACTCTACACAACCCTGCCAACATCTCCCACTCTGCCCCAACTTCCTGCCCTGCAAAACCCTGTTAATGCCCCCCACACCTGCCCCCAGGCAGCCTAGAGCTGGGGGAAGCCCAGGAGTGTTGGGGTCCCCCACTGCTGCCCCAGCCCTCAACACTCTCCCTCCCTCCTCCCCCACAGCTTCATAGTGCCCCTCACTCCCAACCTGCCCTCACCTCCAGTCGTCCGGACTGGTAGGGAAAACCTTTCCTGACTGAGTGGTGATGATGGTTCCATCCAGGTCAAACCCAGCGACCTGCAGAGACAGGGAATCAAGGGCCTGGAGTTGGGGAGGAGCAGAAAAGTTCACCACTCTCCCCACAGCCCCAATCCCCCAGCTCCCAGAGGTATCCTGTCCCTTTCCACCAGGGGGTACCTTGGTGCTGGGCACAACACCCTCCTTGGTGAAGACCAACAGCTTGCCATGTTGCTCCCAGGAGTCCTGGGGGTGGGGGGCAGCCCCACTCTTTGCTCCCTGGGACTGGGCAGCTGTGTCCTGCAGCTGATGCAGTTTGGTGGCTACAATATCATCCTCCTCCACCTCCTCCTCAGAGGGGCTGGGAGCCTTCAGTCTCTTGTGGGGATGCTCCTCATCCTCGTCCCCCTCTGGCTGGGGCTGGCGTTTGGAACTGAAGAAGTCCAGCAGGGTCTTCTGGGGGGAGTGGGCCGGGGGCAGGAAGCGCAGGCCATGAGGGTAGTTGCGGTTTACCAGCCACAGTGTCTGCCCCTCCCTCAGGGTGGCGCTCTTCCCCTGCCCCAGCTCCTGGTTGTCCACTGAGGTGGGATTTACACCCAGCTGCAACAAAGGGGGGTGCATTAGGGAAGACCACCCAAGAGGTGGCTGCATCTTAGCCCAAAGGGAGGGGTGGCCACATAAGTAGCCCACAAATTGTTCCGCCTCAGAGGGACCTGCAATTCAGCACTGAGCAAGGGATCACTGAATAACCACCCCCCAAGGCACCCCCACCCCAGAGGCAGCTGTAGCCCAGTACCAAATGAAAGGTCCCTGTATAAATAGCTCACAACGTGCCCCAATCCAAGAAACGGCTGCATCTTAGTGCCAAGCAAGATGCCCCTGTAGTAACCAGCTTTCAAGGTGCTCACCCCAAAGGCAGATGCATCCCAGAACCAGGAGAGGGGACTCTGTATAACCAGGCCCTGACACATTCTACTCCAAAGGCAAATACATCTCAGTACTGGGTAAGAGATCCCTGATGTGCCCCAACCCAAAGCCAGCTGTATCTCAGCACCAGGAAAGAGAACTCTGCATAAATAGTCCCAGACACACTCCACCCCAGAACCAGCTGCATCTCAATGCCAGGCATGGGGTCCCTGTATAAACAACCCCTCTACAAACCTGCTTCTGGGCCCCTGTGCCTGACTTCACCCTTTACCTGAGTGACTCTCACTGCCTGCTGTTTGTAGTCAGCCAACAGCTCCACTGCAAAAGAAAACAGCAGGGAGGGAATCAAAACAAGCAACCCCCATGCTGCCAAATCCAGACACCGTAGCCCCCCTGCCACTCCCCAGACAGGATACTCTGGGATGGGGGAGCAAGCAGGTTTGGGAGGGCTATGCCTGGGTTGGGGGAAGAGTTACACCCAGTGCATGGAGACTAGGGCGAAAGGTTAGTTGAAGGAGTGCTGG
>NW_017728947.1:1915413-1918105 GCF_001723895.1 Crocodylus porosus | reverse complement strand
GTCCCTGCTCACCTTGCTTCCGGGAGCACTTCTTGTCGGCCACACGGGTCTCAGGGCCACGGCCCAGCACCACGGCAATGCCATTGGGCAGGGGCACGGGGTCATGCTTCCCGTCCTGGCTCACAAGGTGGCAAGCCATGGCTGCAGGTGAAAGAAGAGGCACTGGGCAGGGGGTGAGAGATGGCACCTCCAGCCCCATCTCCTGCCCCACCCCAAAACAGCTAGCCCCATTCCCTTGCTCCTTCCCACTGTCCCAGCCACCCCCCCATCGCTTCCTGCCCCCCAAAACAGTTAGACCCCCCCCATGGCTCTGCCCCTTCCCCTCATCACCCTACTCCCCACAACACCGTGGATCCCTGGGGCAGCCCCCTCCCCCCAGTTGCCCCCAGCCCCTAGTGCCACGAGGTAGTTTCACCCTGGGGGGCCTGATCCACCCTTGGGAGGGTTGCAGGGGGGCCAACGGAGAGAGGGACCTCAGCTGTCCCCACGGCCGGGGTGTGGTGGGGGGGAGTGTCACACCTATTGCAGTCCTCCCCCCACGGAAGTGGCCCCTATGTCCGTAACCGTGAGTGGGGAGGAGCAGCGGCGATGGCTTCTCTCGCTCGGGGGAAGGGGGTGTCCCGCCGCAGCGGCGGGACTTCCGGTGCGGGTGCCACAACCACTTCTGGCCGGCGCGCGCACAGGACCCGGCGCCGAGGGTTCCGGGGCATTTTGGTTCGTAGGGACGGTACCCAGAGCCTCTAGCAGGGGGAAGGTCTGTGTGGCACGCGGCCCCCTGCTTGGTGGGGGGCCTTGCTGGCCTCTGTCCCGCTGCATGACTCAGAGCTGTGCCCTAGTACCTGGTCCCTTACCTGCCGCGTCCCAGGTCCCCAGTGAGTGCTGCCCAGGATTGGGGGACCCCCTGATGCAGCCCAGGACACCATGGAGGGGTGGTGCTGTGGCCCAGACTAGGGGTAGAAGAGGCGTAGACTCAGCCAATTATGGGTTGTGCTCAGAGGATGCTGCCAAAGTCACTGGAGATCTGAGAGATTCAGTAGGGGGTGGCTATGGGGCCCCCAGAGCCCTTGGTGTGTGGGAGAAGGGATGGGGGAACCAGAGAATGGGAGTGCCCGTGAGAGTTTGCCTGGGGAGGAGACAGGGGGCCTTGTGATGGTGGGAGGGGTCACTGAATCATAGAAAATAAGGGTTGGAAGGGACCTCAGTAGATCATCTATTCCAACCCCTTGCTCAAAGCACGGCCATGCCCAACGTGTGCATGGTTTTTTAACGTGATCGCCGGGCAGGCCCTGCAGCCTCTCCCTGGCCCTATGTCCTCCACAGGAGGTTTATATTGAGCAGATTCTTTTTGGTATTGGTTGGTGGAACCGGAGCATGCTCCGTCCACTCCATGCTATTGCAGTGCTTCCAGGACCAGTGCAAAAAAAAAGGTTTCTTAATGTGATTTAAAGTGTGTGATAGAAAGTTTATGCTAGAGGATGTATATATACAACTATGTATATATAGAATTATATTTTTTTAAAATCCCAGCTAAAGTTTTGTCAGGCCAGGTCTTAAAAACTACTCTAGGGATGGAGATTCTACAACCTCTCTAGACAACCTGTTCCAGTGGTTTACTACCCTCCTTGTAAGATTTTTTTCCTGATATCTAACCTAAATTTCCCTTGCTGCAACTTGAGAGCATTGCTCCTTGTTTTGTCACCTGTCACCACTGAGAACAGTCCAGCTCCATCCTCTTTGGAACCACCCTTCAGGCAGTTGAAGACTGCTATTAAATCCCATCTCTGTCTTTTCTTTTCCAGACTAAATAAGCCCAGTTCCCTCAGCCTTTCCTCAGAAGTCATGTGCCTCAGCCCCTGAACCATTTTTATTGCCCTCCACTGGACTTTCTCTAATTTGTCCACATCTTTCTGTAGTGGGGGCCCCACAAATTGACACAGTACTCCAGATATGGCCTCACCAGTGCTTAATAAAAGGAAATAAACATTTAATTCAGTCTGCTGGCAACACTCTTACTCCTGCAGCCCAATATGCTGTTAGCCTTCTTTGCAACACTGTTGCTCATATTTGTTTTGTCCACTGTAACTCCCAGGTCCTTTTCTGCAAAACTGCTACTTAGCCAGTTGGTTGCCCACTTGTATTAGTGCATTGTTCTATCCTAATTGCAAGACTTTGCACTTGTCCTAATTGAACCTCATGAGATTTCTTTTGGCCCAGTCCTCCAAGTTGTCAAGATTTCTCTAAATCTAAACCCTGCTCTCCAGTGTATCTACTACTCCCCCCACCTTGCTGTCATCTGCAAACTTGCTGAGGGTGTATTCTATGCCATTTTCCAGGTCATTGATGAAGACACTGAACAAAACTGGCCCCAGGACTGACCCCTGGGGCACTCAGCTTGACGCTGGCTTCCAAATACTTGTTGAGTCAGTGATTACTAGGCTCTGAGCCCAATGATCCAGACAGTATTCTGTCCACCCTACAGTCCATTCATACAGCCCATACTTCCTTAGCTTGCCTGTGAAAATGTTATGGGGGACCATATCAAAAGCCTTCATAGTTTCATAGTTTCTAGGGTTGGAAGGGACCTGAGTAGATCATCTAGTCCGACTCCCTGCCATGGCAGGAAAGAGTACTGGGGTCAAACGACCCCAGCAAGGTGTACATGTAGCCTCCTCTTAAAGACCTCCAGGGTAGG
>NW_017728947.1:1912609-1915313 GCF_001723895.1 Crocodylus porosus | reverse complement strand
AGCTTGCCCAGGATCGAAGTAAGACTAACTGGCCTATAGTTTCCTGGGTCCTCCTTCTATCTACCCCTTTTTGAAGATGGGAACCTTGCTGAAGTCAAGGTGCATCACTTCCACTGCTCTTCCCGCATCCACAGAGCCAGTCATCTCATTATAGAAATGTCCTCAGGCACACACCAGCATGGGGGAGGGGGTCCAGGGAGGGAGGGGCAGAGTGGTAGGTGGCATAGGCAGAAGATACCCCGAAAGCAAGGCACCCTGAGGCCAAGGGAAAGTCTAGGGGGTCCTTGGGGGGGGACCATAGGGATGCATAGCTGCTCTGGAGCTAGGGAGAGGCACATGAGGATTTTGGGTGGAGGCAAAGTAGACTCTGTAGGGGTCTTCTCATGCCCCCAGGCTAGCTCAGAGTCCTGGGTTCCTGTACCCAGGGCACCCTGCTGCTGGGCCTCTCAGGGTAAGGGGTGCTAGTGGCAGGGTATGAGGGGTTCCCAGCACAGGATCCTGGCATGGGGTGGGGGGGTCCCACTTCACCCAGCCCCTGCCCTCCAGGCCTGGTTCTCATGGTGTGCAACAATCAATATTTATTTAATCAAAGTATTCAAGTCATTCAAGATCCTGAGGCTCCTGCCAGAGTGGATGGAGGACAGTGCTGGGGGCAGGATACCCCAACTTCCTTCCTCCCTCTGCTTCTCCCTTCTCAAAGGTCCTTTGGCACCCAGACACCTGGGTCTACAGGGATGGGGATCCTGGATGCCAGCCCCACAAGGAAAGTCTCTGGTAGGTGGACACCTGGGTTCCCAGTGCAATGATGAGGGGGAGAGGGGTTCCAACTCCAGCCCCTCAGAAAGTGCACAGCACCCAGACACCTGGGTTCATAGTGAGGTTACAGGGGTTGTCCTGGACTCCAGCTAGTCCCGGGTGCCTGGACACCTGGGTCCTCATTTCTCCCATCTTCTCACTGGTCCAGGCAGAGTTGCAGGGGTGGGTCATTCTGGTGGTGGGGAGGAGAAAGACAGAATTAGGACAGGCAGGAGGTGGTCACAGAGCAGCTTGGGGGGACACTGATATATGAAGGAGCCAATTAACCCCTTCATTTTTGCCCCACCCCCAGAGGGGCCTGGTTCTTAGGGTGGGAGTAGGGGGGCTGCTTATGGGAGGGCCCTGTCTCACGGTTAAGGGGGAAGCCTGCATCCAAGGCGGGGGGTGCAGATTGAGACTGGGTAGTAGGGGACACCCTGGGAGCCCAGGGAGGACAGGGGGAGAGGGGGTAATTTACCCTTTCTGAGCATGGGGGGGTCTCGGTGCTTCTTCCCTAGGTCGCTCTGAGCCAGGGCATCCACTACCCAGGAAAGAGCCTGGGTGCAGTACTCCATCTGGGGGGGTTGGGTAGGTCAGAGGTGGGGGCAGGGCTTCGGTGCCCCCAAACCCACTTTACCCCCCTCCCTCTGCCCCTTATACCCCCACTGCCTCCAGCACCCTCTTCCCTGGGACCCTAACATAAGGAGCCCCCTATCCTGCCCCCTCAACCTTCCCCTCCACCCAAGATGGGGTCTTTCAGCCCCGACCCCTCTGCCACCCCAGTACCTGGTTTTCCAGGGATTTGAGTCGTCGCTCTGACTCCCGGATCTCAGCCAGCTCTTTCAAGGCCTGGTCCATCCTGTGTGGGGGGGAGGGAATGGGGGTTACTCAAGGGTCCCCCAGCCCCTCTACCTCAGAGCTTCTGCTGCACCCCATCGCAGGCTCCATCAGTGACCCCCATTCTTTCCCCACCCCATCCATCATCTCCATGTCTCCCCTGGCCTGGGGTTCCCCCTGCACCCCACTTTCCACCCAGCCATCCCTAGCCCCCCTCCCTCGGTGTCCCATATCCCCCCCAATCTCCCATAGCCCCCCCCCTCACTTCTGGGAGGTGCGTTTCAGGCGCTCGGTGTCACTGTCACGTTTCTGGCGCCTCAGCGCTACCAGGTGGTTCTCCTTCTGCACTGCCTCCCATGTGAGCAGCTGCCCATCCTGCTCCTCAGATAGCTCCAGCGCTGCCAGGGACCCAGGCATCCGGGCCAGGGGGAGAGGGACCATGCACATACTTAAGAACCATGCAGGCAGGGCATGGGAGCTCACATGGGGAAAGGGGCTGAAAGTAACTTACAGCTGGGTGTAGTTTAAAAAGCCTGGGACTTCCCAGGGCGTGGGGTGGGGATGAAGCATGAGGTTGGGGGGTGCTGCAAGTTCACATGAGGGTGGGGGCACAGATGTGTGCATTGGCACAATAGCAGAGACTTGCATGAGGGGGAAGGCACAAGATATGTGCCAGCTCGCACAGTGTGAGTGTGGCACTTCCAAGCTCGCTCAGAGGGGGCAAGGGCACGTGAGTGTGCAAAGTCGCACAAGGGCAGGGGTACAGATGTAGGCTGGCTTGCACAGCTCAGGCATGGGCTCATGTGCCTTTCCAAGCACCCCTGTGCTTGAGGGTGGGGGACTGTGAGCTCGCATGAGAAGGGGGGTCATGTGCATGAGCTTGCATGGGGACATGGGCGCACATACATTTCACATGGGGAGGAGGAAGAGCAGAACCCAGGGAAGGGGGAGCCGGGCTGAGAACAGTGTCAGGGTCAATCAACCCAGTGCCTCCAACCCTTCAGTGAGATCCCCAATGCCACCCCCTCCCCTCCCCAAGCTCCCCTTCCCCTCAAACTCCCCTAACCCCAGC
>NW_017728947.1:1899587-1912509 GCF_001723895.1 Crocodylus porosus | reverse complement strand
TGCTCCCAGCTCCCCTGACCCTGTGCTCACAGAAGTGCTGGCTGTGGGAGCATCGGGTGCGGGGGCGCAGCAGGGTGTACAAATGGCTGAGCAGGATGAAGGGGGGCGCCAGGGCAGGACGGCTGAGGTACTCCAGGATCAGGTTGTAGCGCTGTGACCTCCAGTAGATATCGCTGTTGCCCTGCACCTTGGAGAAGGTGTAGCTGGAAGGAGGGGGGTGGGGGAGTTAGGTGGAGGAGGACCCCCTACCTCCCTGTCCCCCATGCTCATGGGCCCCTCATACACCCGTGACCCACTGTGGTGCATGAGCCCCTTGTGTGTTTTTAGGGCTCTCACATGCTTACAGCCCACAGCACCCACCAGTCGTGATCCATCGCACCCATGTGCTAGTGCTGTGAGCCTGTTGCATACTCACTGCCTCACTGTACAAACACACGTGTGCTGTCTGCTTGACATGCTCCCTACCAACAGGCACTGACACCTCGGATCCTTGCATACATGCCTTACACACAAGTGCCCAGGGACTTTCAGGCAGCCATGCTATACATAAGGCCTTGGGATCCTCACACACAATGCACAAAAGCCCGGGATCCTCACATACTCACCTCATGCACGAGGGCTTGGGATCTCACATTTACCCTGTGTACGAAGGCCTGGGATCACTGCACAATTGTTCTGTGTAAGGTCCTGTGTTTTTCACACACTTACTTCACACATGGCCCTAGGATCCTCACACACATGCCCTATCCACAGTTGTCTGAGATCCTGTCACATTTGTCCTCTGCACAAGAGCCTGGGAGCCTTGCACACTTGCCCCAGACCCGAGGGCTTGGAATCCTCACACACTTTTCACTCCACATGCAAGGGCCTGTGATCTTTACATGCATGCCTCATACACTCTCACCCCACACCCAAGGACCTGAGACCCTTTCACACTTACCCATGCACAAGGGCCTTGGTTCCTTACACTTGCCCTGTGCACAAGGGCTTAGGATCCTTGCACACTCACCCCATGCATGAGGGCCTGACCTCCTTGCACACCCATGCCCTGCACATGCATCTCCTTCCCCCTCCCACCTCAGCAGTACCTGAACATGGCGATGAGAAGGTTGAGCAGCAGGATGTTGGCAACAAGGAGGAAGACAACAAGGAGAACCAGCACCAGCCAGTTGGCATAGGTGCTGGCACAGTCCTCTGCTGCACTCCCGGTGCAGTTGGTGGCCTTCATCAGGGCCGCTGTGGGGAGGGGAATGGGGGTCAGTAGCCCACAGTGACACCCCTGAGTCCCTCATTAAACTCAAAAGAGAAGCCTACACCAGTTGGAAAATGGGAAGCATCACCAAAGAGGACTACTCAGCACTCACCCGCACCTGTAGGGAGTGGTCCAGAAAAGCCAAGGCACAAACTGAACTCAGGCTAGCTATGGGGATTAAGGACAACAAAAAGTCCTTCTTCCGATATGTGGGAAGTCAAAAAAAGAAAAAAGATAGCATTGGGCCCCTGCAAGATCAGACAGGACAGTTGACATCCAATGCCCAAGAAAAGGCCAATCTCCTAAATGACTTTTTTTGCATGAGTTTTTCACCCTCCCAAGAGAATCACACTGTTAGAAAGGACATGAAACATCCTGGGAGCAGGTGGTGGGCCCAGAATTGATGTGGATCAGGTGAGGGAACATCTTGAGAAACTGGACAGTCAGTAGTCCACGGGCCAGGACGGAATGAACCTGAGAGTCTTGAAGTTGCTGGCAGACTTCATTGCACCCCCCTTGGCAAAGATATTTGAAAATTTTTGGTGCTCGGGCAAAGTCCAACAAGACTGGAAAAGAGCCAACGCGGTCTGTGATCTTCAAGAAAGGGAGGAGAGTGGATCCGGCTAATTATAGACCAATCAGTCTGAGGTTCATCCCTGGAAAAATCCTGGAGAAAATTGTTAAGGAATCCATCAACACCATACTAATGGAAGGCAAGCTTCTGAATGCCAGCCAACATGGCTTTGTGACTGGCAGGTCTTCCCTGACCAGCCTCACCTTCTATGACCAGGTAACATATGCCCTGGACGAGGGAGATGACATGGATGACATATATCTGGATTTCAAGAAAGCCTTTGACCGAGTTCCCAACAACGTCCTTGTGGCTAAACTGGGGAACTGTGGCCTTGATCATCTTATGGTCTGATGGCTAGGTAACTGGCTATGGTGTTGGATGCAAAGAGTACTAGTTGACAGGAGTAAATCAACATGGTGCAGGGTGACCAGTGGAGTCCCTCATCAGGGCTCAGTACTTGGACCGGTACTCTTTAACTTCTTCATTAACTATCTGGAGTCAGGAGTCAGATGCGAACTGGCAAAGTTCATGTATGACACCAAATTATGGGGGAGGGTGGTCACACTGCAGGACAGGGTGGGGATAGACGCCGACTTGGACACACTTTCAGGGTAGGCTGACCAAAACCTGGTGGCCTTCAATGTAGAGAAGTGTAAGGTACTGCACCTTGGTAGGAAGAACCTTCAACATACTTACAAATTCGGCAGTGGTACGCTCGCTAGCACCATGACCGAAAGAGACTCGGGGGTCCTGATTGACCACAAGATGAATATGAGTCACCAGTGCAATGCTGTGGCTGGCAAAGCTAACCAAATTGGCGTGCATCTACTGATGCATCTCAAGCAAAACCAGGGATGTCATCCTTCTGCTTTGCTTGGCCTTGGTGAGGCCACATCTGGACTACTGCATCCAGCTTTGGGCCCTCTGCTTCAGGAGGGATGTGGAAAAGCTTGAGAGAGTCCAGAGGAGACCCACTTGTATGATCCAAGGCCTGGAGGACAGGCTGTATGAGGAGAGGCTGAGGGATTTGGGAGTCTTCAGTCTGGAAAAGAGAAGGCTCGGGGGGACTTGGTAGCAGCCTACAATTATATAAGAGGAGTACATCAGGACCTGGGAGAACAGCTGTTCATCAGAGCTTCCCAAGGGATAACAAGGTCTAACGGCCATAAACACCAGGAAGGTCTGGATCACTTGATCCCAGCTGACTTCCTACCTATGGCAGGGGGGCTGGACTCTATCTTACGAGGTCTGTTCCAACCCCTAATGTCTAGGAAAACTATGAAACCCCCCCACCAGGCCAGTGCTCCCCAGCCTGGGGCTGGATCTGTCCCCACAGAGGCCCTCACCATCCATCTCTTCCTGGGGGATCTGGCCAAAGATCTGGAGGTAGGGGCGATAGAAGACGCGGCGGAAAATCCAGGGCAGACGCTGGTCATGGGGGTGCAACAGCCCCTCCGTGGTCACCCCATAGGCTACCAGCCACACACCCAGGAAGAAGAGGAACAGGAAGACATCCTTCATCTGTGGAGGTGGGGTGGGGAATCAGAGCCTGACATGGGACCCCCCAAATCCCCATGGGATGCCCAGTCTCCCAAGGGAACCCTTTAAACCCCCACATAACCCTCATAGCCCCATAGAACCCCCCTGAAACCTCACAGGACCCCTCTTTCTCCCATGGGATCCTCAGAGCTACCATTAGAACCCCCAAACGTTCAGGAGACCTTCTGATCCTGCACAGAACTCCCCCAAACTGTCACAAGATCCTCAGAGCCCCTCAAATTACTCCAGGACCCCCTGAGACCCCTCAGAACTCTCCAAACCTTCACAGGACCCCCCAGAGACTCCATGGGACTCTCAGAGCCCTGATGGGACCTCTCAACTCCCCACATGCCCCTATGGGACCTCTGGAGCAGACCTCATAGCATCCCCACAAGCCTTCATGGCCTCGCTGAGACCAGGAAACCCAGCCCCAGCCTGGGAACCCCCCACAGCCCAGGGTGCCCCTTCCTAATCCCCACCCCCACAGCACACAGACCCCCTCACTGGCCCCAGCAAGGGACCCTCCCAGCATCCCATCCTGATTGGGATCCCCCTGTATCCCCTTACTGTAGGGCACCCAAAGTCTCCCCATGGCACCTGCTCCACAACACCCATCAGAGCCCCCTTTTCTGGTCCTCTCCAAACTGCCCCACTCCTCACCATCTTGCCCACAATGATGAGTTTGGGGCCCAGGTTCTTGTTGACAGCGAAGATGTGGATGAGTCGCAGGGTGAAGACCATGAAGTCGAGGCAGAGCACCGTGCGCCCAGACTCGTATGTCCAGGAGGACATCCTGGAGGAACCAAGGGGGGCAGGCATGAGCCTGGGGACCCCCTGAAACCTTCCCCCAGGGATGCTGAGGCAGGTGGGACCCTCCCCCTTCACCCCCCCTTTTCCAGCTGAGACCCCATGAGAGACCCCAGGGGCCCTCTGTATGGCTAGTACACCCACTTCTCCAAACCCCATCCTCAGTGTGGCCAGCTCGGCCCTCTTCACAGCTGGGCCATGACCAGCCTCCCAACCAGCACAGTGCTCAGGCTCTATAGCACATATAGGGCACCATGCCTGGGTGGGGGGGGTCATGGTGCCCAGGCTGGACGGCACATGGGAAGCACCAAGCCTGGACTGGAAGGCATCATGTCTGGGCTAAAGACCACTGGGGGACACAGTGCCCAGGCAGGGGACGTACGTAGAGGAAGTGGGCCCTGCAGGCACAAGTCCCACGCCTGGCAGGCAGACTCCTCACCGGCATATGGCACCCATGAGGAAGAGGAGCAGTGCGGTGAGATCAAGCTGGTTCCAGGAGTCATTCAAGTAGGCACAGATGCGCTGGGGCAGAGGCTGGTGCCCAGCGAAGCAGCCCTGGCGCAGCTCCTCGCATAGCAGGCTGAAGACCCACAGGTAGAGCAGGACTTCAGGGCCATGGGGGCCTTCAGGTGGGGGCGGTGCAAAGTCCAGCAGCAGCACATACGCGAAGAGCAGCAGGAAGAGCAGGTACATCACCACGTTGCCCAGGAAGGTGGTCACTGGTGCCCCCCAGAACCAGTGCCATCGCCGCAGCCAGTCCTTCCTATCCCATCCAGTTGTGGGGCTCCCCACCACCTCTAGCCTATGGGCACAGCATGGGGGGTGGAAGCAAGACTGTGAGCTTCCCCACAGCAGTTTCCTGAGCTTCAAGGGGGAGGGTGTTCACTATGGGGAGAGGGGCTGTGAGCAGAGGAATGTTGTGAGCTTCCTCATAGCAGTGCCCTGAAAGAAGCGGGTGAGGGTTGACTGTGGGGAGAGGATGTGAACAAGGGGAATGCTATGAGTTTCCCTATAGCAGTGCCCTGAGTGTGTATGTGGGAGGCTGGGGATCTGACTGGGGAAAGGGGCTGTGAGCAGGCGGGTGTTGTGGGCTTCCCCACGGCACCCCGCTGCCAGTGCCCTGCACTGGGGAGGGTCCAACTGGGGAGTAGGGCTGTGAACAGGGGGATGCTGTAAGCTTTGTCACAGCAGGGCCCTGAGGGGCAGGGGTCATGGAGGTCGACCAGTGAGTATGAACACTGGTGGCAAAGTGGACTCCCGCAGGTGGTGGTGGTGGTGGCACTGTTGGGGCAGGGAGGTGGTAAGTGCCAACCAGTGGTCAGCAACCGCGCACAGACACTGCCAGCAGCATTGGCAGCAGCCAGCAGCAATCACGGACCACCTGCAGACACCGCTGGGGGTGGTGAGTGTCGGTTCACAGGGGGTGCAACCCCTACTATGCATTGCCAATGCCAGTGAGGAAAGGGGCAAGTCTGAGTATGGAGAGAGAACACTATGAGCTTCCTCACAGCAGTGCCCTGAGCAGGACTCGGGGGGCCTGCCGGGGGGGAGGGGACAGGAAGATGTGAAGAGAAAGTGTGTGTGTGGGGGGGGGGCGTTCCAACCCACAGGCAAGGAGAGGATTAAGTTGGGGGGGACAATGCTGTGAGCTTCCCCATATCAATGTCCTGAAAGGGGGGAGGGGAATAGGGAGGGGCACTCTGGCCTTTGGGGGACAGAAGAAAACAGTACTCAGGACCCTCAATGTCCTGGGGACCCAGTTTAAAGCCCTCCCACCTAGCCCCCCACTGTACCCCTCCAGGCTGCCCCTCATGGAGGATTTTTCATTAACATCTATGCTGTTCAGCTCCATAGTGCCGGGGGGCTCTGGAGACCCTTCCTCCTCCGTGGACCTGCTGCAGTAGGGGAAGGAGACACTGAGATGGAGTCCCTGGTGCTGTGAGCTTCCCCACAGCAGTGCCCACCCCCATTCCCCCTCCCTGCTATTGCACTCACCGGAAGGTGATGAGGTTGGTGAATATGAGCGGGGGGCAGAAGAAGGTGAGCAGCAGCTGCCACACAGGGGTGCCCCGGTTCATCTCGCCCCACCAGTTCTGGGTGAGCAGCACCTGTGGGGATGAGGGGGTCAGTGCTTGGGGGGTGGGAACTTTCTCTGCTCTCACCACCTACCCATGACCTCCATGAGGACCCCCTCCCTTCATCCTTCCCCCACAGCCTCCTTCCTCCCCCCATCCACTGATTCTTTTCCACCCAAAGACCCCCAGAACTCCCCACCCCCACAAAGGCCTCTCCTGCTTCCTCTGACCTCCTTCCCTGGGGACACACCTGCACAGCATCATGGGCAAAGAAGCTGCGGGCATCAGCCTGGCGGGCAAGCTGGAGGCAGGTGGCACCACCCCAGAGGCAGGAATGACGCACTAGGAGCTGCAGGACCCAGTGCTCACTGCTCCGGTAGCACTCACCCACCAGGCCTGTGGGAGAGAAAGGGTTCAAGCAGCATGTTTCCCTGACCCCCTCCCCTCACCCTGTCCCCAGCCAGGCCTGGGGTTGGGAAAGGGATAAGGTGGGATACTCCCCTCTCACCACAGCTGTGAGAGGGAAAGGGTTAACACAGGATAGATGCACACAGGATAGACACACAGACTCCCCACCACCCACCAGGCCCATGGGAATAAATGGGTTAACATGGGAACACCCCCACCATACACGCACACACTCTCCCATCACCCACCAAGCCTATGAGAGTGAAAGTGTTAATGTGGGAGCTCCCTTGACCCCCACCTCTCACCAGAGCCAGTGGAAGAAGGGGCTTATCACACACACACATGCGCACACACACTATTGCCCCCAGGCCTGTGGAAACAAAAGGGTTAATGTGGGATATGAACCCCCAGCCCTGTAGGAATTAAAGGGTTAATGAAGGAAGCATCCCTGGCCCCAACCGCACCACACTTGTGGAAAAAAATGGGTTAGTGGTGCACAAGTGTGTGCACACCCTGGATTCCCATCACCCACCAGGCTAGTGGGAATGAAAGGGTTAGCGTGGGATGCTCCCCTGACCTCCATCTTACTAGGCTTGTGGAAAGGACAGGAAAGTGTTAACGGTGCACTAGTGAGCCCTCACCCACCATTGTGGGCATGTACACCCATGTGCACCCCCCCACACACACACCAGGCCTATGGGAGTGAAAGGGTTAATGCTGGACACCCCCTAGTACCCCTCCTTCCAGGATCCCCATAGGGGGCACAATTTGGGGTTGAAAGGTCTAACATGGGGCCCTTCTTCCCCCCCAGTCCTGGGGTACTCAGACCCCTCACCCACCTATCGCCAACCCCTCAAACTTGGTCGCCAGCTCCTTCATGGCTGCAGCCTCCTGTGCCTCCTGCTCCAGGTGCGAGAGCTGCCGCAGGATGGAGGCGCCTGCCAGGGCCCCCGCCACCGCATCTGGGGCCTGGGGAGACAGCGGGTGAGGGGGACCCCAAAAACCATCCAGCCCCCCCAGGGCCTATGGAATTTCTTGGGGTGGACCCCCAAATCCCACCCAGCTCCTCACATCCAAGGCCTGGGGGTTTCCCAGCACACAAAGGCCCCTGTACGCTGGGGTCTCTACCCCCAAGGGGTCTTTCATTCCCCCCCTTTTGGCCCCTGATCTCCAGGTGCCCCCAATGCCCCCCCCCGAGCCTTCTATGCCCCTCCCTAGGGTCCCTCCTACCCCATGTTGCCCCAACCGACCCCTCACCATCTCCCAGCAGTACATGGCCATCTCGCCTCTGTTTAGCAGCAAGGCCCAGATGAAGAGGTCAGTCCAGGGGTTTGGGGAGCGCTGGCTGTAGTACAGGGGGTCCCTGTCCTCCATGGCCCCTTTATGCTGGAGGGAAGAGGGGGGCAGTGAGTACCCCACTTCCTGCCCAGCTCCCTACCCCCACCCACCTGTGGCACCCCCTGTCCATGAGCCAGCCCCTCCATCCCTCCACCTGCCCCCCATCTCGTCCTCCTTCTGTCCCCCCTCCCCATCCCCTCCTGCTTCCTGGGAACCTCAGGGGATCCAGGCTGGCACTGTGGCTAGTCCACTGTCCCCCCCGCCCCCCATGCTCTCAGAGGACTACAGCCCAGTTCTCCCCACCCATACCCCCCCAGTAATGCCCCCCCAGTGCACCCAGGGGGCTGCAGCCCAGTGCAAAAGACATATGTTGCCCCTCCCATGTCCCTCCACTGTCCCCTACATACCCCAGCCCCCTTGTGCCCAGCAGCAACGTAAAAGGGAGTACAGGCATCTCCCAGAAGCTCTCGCAGGATGCGGGCCACCTGGGGCAGGCGGCTATCATGGGGCCGTGTGCCCAGGGGCAGATACTGGGGGGGGTGGGTCTCAGTGCCCCCCTGGCGCCGCTCCAGGAGCTGGCACAGCAGCGAGGTCTCAGGGGCACCCCTGTACAGCTCCTCCAGGCGCCCCCAGGTCAGGAACTCGCTTGCATCCAATCCATTTTCTACCAGGAGGCGCACCAGCTCTGGGCGGTCCACCAGCAGCGCGTCACGCATGGGGTCTACCAGCAGGGAAGGCTGCCAGGGTGGGGACAAGTTTGGGGGCAGAGGATGCGGTGCAGGGAGGATGGGGTGGCGTCAAGGGGTCATATGTGGGGGAGGGAGAGAAAAGAGAGCATCATTAGCCATGGTCCAGCACACACTAGTACCCACTCCAACATTGGTGCTCCCTTCCCCCATGCAGATCAAGGGGCTGGGGGCTTGCCACTCCCAACTTTTTCCCCGAGGACCACCCTGCTCCCAGGGGGTCCCCACTCAGCTCCTCCTCCAAGTTCGGTCCTGGTTCTCCAGACCCCTCCCCCTCCAGGCCCCTGTGACAGGAAGGGGACCCCCACCAGCTCCACCTCCTGCCCAAATGAGACTCACCTTCCAGTGGACATCAGCTCGGAAAAGCTCGGAGCTGGCGATGTCCACCCGGTTCCAGGCCACAGCCAGGCGCAGCTCATCCAGGTACTGGGTGACCTCGCTAGTGCGCCGGCAGGCTGGGAAGGGGGTGGATTGTGGGGGGAGGGGGTCACTTGCCCCCCAGCACCTGTGATATGGCTCCACCCTTTCCATCCTGTATGAATGGTGTTGCCCCTCCACTCTGAGGCTTATCTGGATTTGCTTCCCCAATGCAGATGCTTGGTGATGGTGTGGGGAACTCTGTCATCCCAGTGGAGGGAGACACTAGCCCAGGGAGGGGCCTGGCCTGAGGGGATTTGAACCCATATCTGACCAAGCCAGGTGTCTGGCTGTCTCCCTCATGCCCCAGGCCTCTTGCCCCAGGGCTCAAAAGGGGTGGACAGGGGCCCCCACCCAACCCAGCACTGGCCAGGGCACCAGGATCTCTTCTGGGCGGTGACATGAGTTCAAGACCCCTCTGGCCAAGGGGGGCTGGACCTCTAGCTTCTCCCCATCTGGGTCACTCAGAGTTCAGCCTCTCACCAGGTACTTGGAGGGGAGTGGGCAGGCTCACAGGCTGTCTGGGGCCAAGGTGCCCAGGGATGAGGTCCTGTTGGGAGTCAGAGAGGGGGGTGGTCTCACCTTTCACCAGTGCCTTAAGCAGGATGGTCTCAAACTCGTCCACCCCCTCCTCATCAGAGTAGACGGTGACAAGGTCTCGCAGCGCCATGATGTTCTCCACCTGTGATGGTGGTGGGTGTGTGGGCAGGTCAGACACCCTCCTAGACTCCTATTTCTGTCCTGGGGCCTCAGTCCCATCATGGATCCCTTCTGTGCTCCCTCCATCAGTGTTGGGAATCCCCCCGCCTAGCACCCCGACTACTCCATCACTGTGGAGGGACCTTGATCAGCATTCCCTCTAAGCTGTGTGGTGTGCATGGCCATGCAGGCTTGCTCATGCTGCAATATGAGGCGCGCCTGTGTGGCTGCATACACCACACAGCTTAGAGGGACTGCTGACCCTGATACCCCCCATGCCCATCCCCCTTTCTGGACCCCATCCTTAACTCCTCCTTTAGGACCCATCTCAGGGATCTTGCACCGCCAATCATCCACCCACCCCACAGGATGCCTGGGTTCCACTTGAGGCTGTTACTTCCCATTTCTCCGAACCCAGACATCTGGGTCCTCAAGCACCCTGTCCCTCCAGTATGTGGGTCTCCAACCACCACCATTGCCAGGACACTTCACTGTTAGAGCAGTGGGGCAGTGGATTATATTGAATAAGGGAGCTGTGCACTCTCCATCACTGGATGGGTTCAAGGAGAGGTTGGACAGGCACTGGTCAGGGATGATCTATGTGTAGCTCTGCCTGTGCTCTGCTATGGGGATTTCTCAGGCTTCTGAGCTTTGCTGGTTGCCCCTTCCCCACTTCCTATAACAAGTGTCAGGATGTTTTTAAGCCTCCCTCAGAGGCCTGGGTGTTGGCTGCAGCCCAGACTGGGAACTGTGACTGGGGTGTGCCAGGGCTCCTGATAGGACTAGGCTGAAGGTTTCTGGCTAGAGAGTCTTGCCCCTCCACTCAGGGTCAAACCAGTCAGTATAGTTGTGTCAGGAATGAATTTTACCCCTGGTCAGGTTGGTGCAGACTTGGGGGGTGTCTTCCTTTGTAGTAGGGGACATAGCCTGTGCCTGGGTTCTCCTGTGCATATATTGGATTAACAACCTTTTACAGCAGCAGGATGTTGGCTGCTGTGGTCATAGAATCATAGAAAATGAGGGTTGGCAGGGACCTCAGGAGGTCACATCTAGTCCAACCCCCTGCTCAAAACAGGACCAGCCCCAACTAGATCATCCCAGCCTAGGCTTTGTCTAGCCGGGGCTTAAAAACCTCCATGGATGGAGAGTTCACAACCCCTCTGGGTAACTTGTTCCAGTGTTTTACTACCCTAATAGTGAGAAAGTTTTACTTAATATCTAACCTAAATTTACCTCACTCAGACTTGAGCCCATTGCTTCTTGTTCTGTCATCTGCTACCACAGAAAACAGTTCAGCTCCCACCTCTTTGAAACCCTGCTCAGGTAGTTGAAGGCTGACATTAAATCCCACCCAGGCAGGGGTTGGACTAGCTGACTTCTGGTAGTCCCTTTCAGCCCTGCTTCTCTATGATTTTAGGACACCTGGGTCCTCCCATGCACCCTTGTTCACATGGATGCCTGGGGCTTTATGTCCATCCCTGCACCACCTAACCTGCCCAGACACCTGGGTCCCCAGTTGCAGTACCTGCTTGGCCAGATGTGGCAGGTCGTTGGGCGGGAAGCAGTCTTGCATTTTCTCCTGTGCCAGTGCCTGCACGGGTTCCCCGGGCTGGGTCTCAGCCAGCACCTGGGCCAGGCAATCGGCCACTCCCCCAGAGCCCTCCACCAGCAGGCAGGGGATGGATGCCTGGACAGCCTCCAACACACGCTGTGGGGCAAGATGGTGGAGAGTGGGGTGATGGGGACACTCAGCAGCCACCAGGGACCCCTCTTGTGGACCCTGTGTCAACCTGCTCCCCCCATTACCCCCAGGGGCTGGACCCCTACCCACTATGGATACCACAGGCCCTCCCCCACCCCCCTCTCTGGTCCCTGGGATTTGCACACCACACCCCGAGTACCGTGAACATGGAGGCATCACCCCCGATGAGCATCACCAGCACAGGGATCTGGATGCTGCCCTGTCCTGCAGTGGGGAGGGTCAGGGCCATGGAGGGGAGAGGAGACAACAGGGGAGGGGAAAACAATGGTCCTGAGGTTAAGCATGGAGGGGTAACTATGGTAACCATGGAACCAGGATAATCATGGTAACCATGCTAGGGGAGAGGAATGGCCAGTCTTCATAACCAGGATGACGGGTAATCATGGTAACTGTGGGACAAGAGAAGGGGTAACCACAGTAACCAGGCTGAGGGGGAAGGCATGGCCAGTCCTTGTAACCAGTGTGAGGGGTAACCATGGTAACCACAGAATAGGGAGGAGAAGCAACTAGGTACTGGAAGGTAACTTGGAGCAACCAGAGGAACTGTACTTGGGGGGTAACCATGGTAACAGTGGCCTGTAAGGGAGATAACTGTTATAAGTGGCCAGGGGGAAGGGGAGTAGTAACCAGGAGTGGGGGTGGTAACCATAGTAACTACAGTCTGGTCCAGGTTTTCTGTAGCTTTAGATGGGTAACCATGGTAACAAAGATGGTAGTGGTGGTGTAGGGGAGAATCACTGTAACTTTGGATGGGGAGGTAACCATGGTGTGGGGGTGGTAACCATGGCACCTATAGGGGGGGCATAACCGTGGTGCCTGTGGCCCAGCCAGGTTGGGCACTCACCGCTGGCGCCCACACACTGCTGAGCAATGTGCCCCTCTAGGCGGGTGCGGAAGCGGTTCTGGCCCCCGGGGTGCCCATGGGTCCCGTTATCCACCAGGAAGAAGGCCGAGTGGTTGCTGTCCAGGGGCAGGGCTGTGCAGGTGGCTTCAGGGGTGGGGAGGGGCCGGACATACCGGGCAGGGAATGAGCCCTGGTGAGGGGAAGGGGAATGAAAGGGGCCAGTCAGTCAGGTACCCACAGGGCTGCTCCCCACCCTCCATGAGACCCTGACCCAGCACCCACCATTCCCCAGACACACCCTAAGTTGTCTCCCCCAGCACCACCTACCTTCCCCTGCCCCCAAGCCCTCTATAACACCTAACCCACCAGACACCCTGCCCCTCCACACCTCCACTCCCTGTCCCACAGCCCCTACAAGCCAGGCCTCAGCACCCCCCGCCCCCAGCTCCTGCCCCCCCAGT
>NW_017728947.1:1888119-1899487 GCF_001723895.1 Crocodylus porosus | reverse complement strand
GTACCCCCCTGCCCCCTTCCCCAGCCCTCTTTGCCCCAAGACCTCCATGCCCTCTGCTCATCCCCACACACACCTTGGGGTTGATCAGCTGGTCCTGATTGGCAACCATGCCCCAGGGGGCGATGCCCATGGCCACAACACGGGCACTGGGGCTGGTGCTGGCTGTGGCATGATCCCGCACAGCCTCCCCCACATAGCGTCCAATCCCAGCCTGAAGCCCCCCGGTCATGATCCAGGCACCTGTTGGGGGAGAGGGGGCTTATACATGCCCAGAGCCCCTCCCCCTAAGCATGGACATGCTCACATCATGAGCCATGCTACATGACACTCCCAAGAACCCCCTCCCCACCAAGCCTGGACAGGGCTCCCTGCTGCTGGGTCGCACCTAGATATAGGATGTATGGGCAGGGCCCTGACCCTTCTTGTGGGGGGAGGGGGAAACAGGTGCATACTAACAACAGTGACTGAGGCCAGGAGCAGTGCAGTGCTGGTCCAGAGCCATGGTTGTGTATGCAGGTGCACAGTGAGTGTATAAGGAACATGCATTGAGCATGTGAGAGTCAGCCGATGAGCAGGCACTGAGTGTACATGGACTGTGCAATGCGTGTGCACAGCACACACAAAGGGCTTGCAATGGATGTGCAGGGAGCATGCACAGCATGTGCAACAGGCGCGCAGTGAGTTTTCAGTGAGCATGCAATGGGTGTGTAGTGAGTGTGCGGGGAGTGTGCAATGGGCATGCAGTTAGTGTGCAAACAGCATTCACAGCATGTGTAACGGGTATGCCACAAGTGTGCATTGAATGTGTAATGAGTATGTAGTAAAAGTGCACAGCATGTGCAAGGGATGTGCAGTGAGCATACAAAGAGCATGCAGTGAGCATGCACTGTACACGCAGCGAGTGTGCAGTGAGCATGCAGCAAGTGTGCACAACACATGCAGTGGGAGTGCAATGAGTGTGTAAAGAGTGTTCATGGCACATACAAAGGGCATGCAGTCGGCATGCAACAAGCATGCCGTAAGCATGCACCAAATGTGGAGCAAGCCTGAAATGGATGTGGACCACGTGTACCTCCTAAGTACAATGAGGGCAAACCAGGAACACCCTGAGTGTGCAACAAGCACAGGACAAGTGTGCACTGCACGTGCTAGGCCCTCTACAAGCTTAAAGGAGATGGCATGAGCATGGCTGTGCACCAAGGAACTCTGTGCACTCTGGAGGGAGTGACAAAGTATGTGTACGTGTGTCTGAGCCAGCCACTAAGTATAAGAGTGTACACAATCATGCACAGGGAGGGCTCCACATGCACACCCTGGCAGACCTCTGGCTGCATCATGGTGCACATCACTGTGCATGGCAAGACATACACACATGCACATACTCTTGCACAAGGACACCCCTTTCCCCCAGAGGCATGTAGATCCTAACATGGGTGCATGTATGATGGAGCCCCAGTGCATGCACATATGAGAGAGGCTCTTCCCTGTGAGCGTGTGCAAGTCTCGCATATGCAAAGGACAGGTGTATGCTGGTATTTGCATACACTTGTGTGTGCACTAGAGCACCGGGCATCTGTGCATCCTTATGTATCACCCCCCCAACTCCCCCCCACCCCCAAATGTCCCAGCTCTAGGGAAGGAAGGGGAACACCCACCTGTGCTCTGTGCTGCCTTGACCAACCCCTTGCGCAGCATGTCCTTCAGCCGGGCCCGGATGGCAACGTCACCATCACCCCCGACCACTGACACCACCAGGTTGGGAGGGGGTATCTTCCAGCAGCAGGTCACCAAGCTGTAGGCGGCTGCGGGGTCCGTGGAGTCTGACACGCGGATGAACTAGGAGGGTGGTGGTGGGGAGGAAGGACAGATCTAGGGGTCCTCCTCGCTCCTGCCCCCCAGCCCTATGGTACTGCTCACTCCTGCCCCACAGCCCTGCCACTGCCCCTCACTCCCACCTTGCAGCCACTCACCTTGCTGGGCTTGCCCCGGGTGCCCACGAACTCCACCTCCCCATAGGCGTCAGTGGGCTGTTCTGTGGTGTGTTGAGCTGAGTCCCATTTGCTGACAATGGAGGCGCCGAAGGCATCTTCCACAGCCACCGAGACATGCTTGTCCCTGGGGTTCCCACACTGGCACATGGAGGGGGCTCTGGGAGGCAGGCAGGGGTCACAGAGGTCACAGGGGCAGTAGGGGCTGCAGGGTGAGAGCCCCCATTGGTGCCCCTGCCCACCCACAGCCAGGAGGAGGTGCAGAGGGGGAAACTGCTGGGCACTGGGAGGCTCCTGGGGGCACCAGTGATGACAGCCCCTAAAATGAGGACCTGGGATTGGCATCACCCCGCTGGGGAAGGGATGAGGCCAAGGGAGCAGAGCTCAGGGGGCTCCATTCCTTCTGTGGGGGGTGTTGGCAGAGAGGGGGCAGCCCCATGACGGGGGCTTGGGGTGGGTGGGGAGGAAGGGCTTGATCCATCATACCCCGGGGCTGGAGGTGCCTCCACGAATGATGTGCAGGTTTTCTTCTTGAAGAGTTTGGGGATCCAGGCCTGGAGGAGGGTGGGGGAGTAGAAACAGAGGGTGGTGAGGGGTCAGAACAGAAGTACCCCCCCCAGTCCTGCTCAGCTTCTCCAACCCAGACAGAAGCTATCAGGCCCCCTCCGGAGACAACCCTCCAGGCTCCCAGCCCCACCTACTCCAGAGACACCCCTCCAGCTCTGCCCCAGCCCCCAACCCAGAGAGAACCCATCAGATCTCCCAAGCTCCAGACACAGCCCCTTACCCCAGAGACAACCTCTCAAATCCTCCAGATCCACCGCTCTAGAGAACCCCCAGCTCTATCCCAGCCCCCACAACCCAGAGAGAATCCCTCAGGCCCCCCAGCGCCCCCCCCATCCCTAGGCCCTGCCCCAGCCCCTTCCAATCCAGAAGAAACTCCTCAAGACCCCTCAAAAGTCCCTCTCACTCCAGAAACACCCTCACAGCCCTTCCCCCCCACTCACCCCAGGCCCTAGCAGGGGCGGGGGGAGAGGATGCATGTCGGGGGGAGCTTCTGTACCTGGTCCTGCCTCTTGATGCTGGTCATGGTGCCAGGCAGCCCCCTCACTCTCCCCGGCTGGGGCTGTGGAGCCACGTGTGCAAGGGCTGGGGCCCAGCTGGCGGCACCCACGGGCCCAGAGGCAGGAGGCAGCTGTCAGGGGCCCCGCCTGGGAACTGGCCCCACCCTGGCGGAACCGGCCCAGCAGGATCTGGGGACCTCACCCAGAGCCCTAGGGTGCAGCCTGAGTCAGGGCTGAGGCCTGAGCTCATCCCTGGTGGGGGGGCAGAGATTGTGTGCGGTAAGGGGGAGGAGAGCTCCCCCTGCCCAGGGCCAGGGGCTGGTTGGCAGGGGGGGGGCTAGGGTTGCCCTGCCAAGGAAAACAATCTGCTCCACCTTGAACAGTCCTTCCCTGCACCCTTTGCTTATCACCTGGGACAGGGAGGTGGCATGGGGCGGGCCTGACATGGGGGTGGGGTCTGGCATAGGGGGATATGGCATGGAGAAGGGCGTGGGATAGGAGTGCCTAGCTTAGGGGATGGGGATGGGGGGGCGCTAGCACCGTGGGGGCAGGGCCCACCATAGGGGGCGTGGCCTAGTGCAAGGGTCAGGGATAGAGCATGAGGGAGAGGCCAGGGCATGGGGGGAGTGGGGTGCCTGTCCTGGTGGAGGGAGCAGTCCTCCCAACTCTCAGGGTCCCTAAGTTCAAGCCTCCCCTCTCAGAAGGGTGCTGGTGGGGGAGGGCAAAGCCCTGATCTGAAGGGGCTCCCTTTTTCCAGCCTTCCCCAGGGAACTCCTGGCTGTTGTACAGAGCTCAAATCCACAGTGACCCCCTCCATCCCCAGCAGACACTGCCCGTAAGTCCATGCATTTCTGCCAGGCCCTTTCAGTGTGTTGTGGGGGAGTGGGTAGGGTGTGGTGTGTGCATTGCCATGTATGCTGGCTTTGAACATGCCACTTTGGCCAACACCTGGGCAGAACCCAGGAATCTTGGTTCACAGCCCCCATCCCAACCCCAGTACAGTCCTAGCCCCTCCCCGCCCACACACACTCTATTCCCAGATGCAGGACAGAATCCCAAAAGACCCTGATCCACTCTCAGAGCCAGGGTAGACCAGGTGTCCAGGCTCCCAGCCCTACCCTCTGCTCCTACCCACCACATCCCATTCTCTTCCCAGAGCTGGGAAGGAACCCAGGCGTCTGGGGGCCATGCCCAGGGCACTTTGTGCCTAGCTGTGTCAGCCCCCTGCTGGGGATTCTTGCATAGCCACACTGGAAAATGTGACAGAGTCCTTGGTGGACCCTTGTCCCTGATCCCTTTGCCCTGGGAGTGCCCAGCAGCCCTTGGCCTGGCTCCCGGGCGGGGTGGCGGGGAGGAGGGGAAAGGTGCTATATTTAGCTCTGATCCCAGGATCTGGTTACCAGCTGCAGCCTTTTCCCCTTGGGTCAGATCAGCACATTCTTGCTCAAAAGCCGGGTTCCCTCCAAGGCAGGAGGGACTTAGGGGCTGGGACAAGCTGTATGCCAGGGAACAACCCCCTCCCCAACAAAGATCAGAGAGCTGTGCCTACAACCCAGGTGTCCTGGTCCCAAGCTATTTCTTTCTTAACACACCAGACCTTGCTCCCCACCCAGAGCTGGGAGGGAACCCAGGCATCTGGGCAGGTGCTGTGTCCCTCTGCCAGCCTCCCCTCCCTACGCAGGGTGACACAGCTGCTGCTGGGGGGAGGGGGGAGCTAATTTTAGCCAGGCCAGGGGGCATCAGCTTGTATAAGGCCATGACAGGGCAGCGGGGGCTGGGCCGGCAGCCATTGGCTGGGGCCGTAGGGTTACGTAGGGCACCTGGGCTCGTCGCTCAGAGCCATCCAGGGCTGGGGCCTGCACGGATCCCAGCTGCACCCGTCCCCCTTCAGCACTGTCTGCCTGAGCCATGGCCCCCCTCTCTGCCTGGCACCTGGGCCTGCTGCTGGCCCTCCTGTGCTCCCTGCAGCCCCTCGGGGTGCATGGAGACACTGGGCCCCATCCCCATGATGACATAGAGCACCCACATCACCATGGTGATTACAGCCATCAGGATGCAGAACACCCTCAGCCTAACAGGGAACATGGGCACCACAGCCATCACCATGATGACCGAGAGCACCAGCACAGCCATCACTACAGCGATGAGGGGCATCCCTACAGCCATGATGAAGAACATCATCACCACAATGATGAGGAACACCATCACGATGGCCATCACTATGATGACGATGAACACCGCCACCATGGCCATCACCATAATGATGATGATGACAGTGAGGGGGAGCACCATCATCACTACAAGGAGCATCATCATCACAGTGACAAAGAGCATCTGCATGGTAACAGGCACCACCACCAACATGATGCTGAGGAGGAGGAGGAGGATGATGATGATGACGACAATGATACTCACCATCACCATGCTGATGACCATGGCAATGAGGATGAGCCCAGTCACCACCACCATCACCACCACAAGGACAAGGATAATGATGATGATGATGAGGCTGAGGACAAGGACACCCCTCACCACCATGGTCATGATGACAAGTCTACTGAGGAGGATGATGATGAGTCTGAGGAAGAGGAAGATGAGGAGGAAGAGGAAGAGGGTGTGAGGAAACACCACAGGGATGAGGAAGAGGATGAGTCTGATGAGTCAGAGGAAGAGGAGGAAGAGGAAGGACATGGCAAGGAAGGGCACCGGGTCAGAGAGCATCGCAAGGAGGAGAAAGAGGAGGAGGAAGGTCGGAAGACCGACAGTGCTGGGGGGAGCAGAGCAGGTCCAAATGGGGAGAAAGGGGCATATGTGGTAGGGATGTGGGCACTGAGGTAGTGTAGGGCAGGGTGGGAGCACAGGCCAGGGGAGGTGGGCTGGGGGTAGTGGGGGCAGGGTGAGGGCATTTGAACTGCAGGGTGTAGGGACTATGCTTCACACCATGGGGCAGTATGGGTGTCCTGGCTGCCTATGGGACACTTGGAGGAACCCAGTAGGGTGCCTATGGGCTGGGGGTGAGCATTGACTGGAGGGAGGTTGAACCTGGCCAAGGGTAGGAGCCCCAGTCAACATCCAAGGGTCGAAGTGAGAGGTGGGTGGATGCTGTCCTCATGGAAGGGGACAGGTAAAAGGTTGGCACACAGCTGGGACAGAACCCAGGCATCCTGGCTCCCAGAACAGCTCTGCTCAAAGCCACCAGACCTCCTTGTCCCCAAACCCTTACCCTTGGTTACCCAGGTAGCCAGCAGCCCTTCCCTTTCTCCCAAACCATCAGAACCCTTCCCCATATTAGGAGCTGGGAGAGAACCCAGGTGTCCTGGCAGTAGCTGTGCCTCTTGTTGCAGAGGAGGGGGAGGAGGAGAAGGAGGAGGAGGAGGAGGAGTACCAGCCAGGCTCCGTGTGCCAGTACTGTGAGTTCTGCAAGGTGAGCAGGACTCCCTGTGCCCCCTACGCTACACCCCCAGACCCTGCTCAGCTCCTCACACCCCAGCCTGTGCCCCCAGGTCTCAACCTATACTCCCAGACCCTACTCTGCCCTCTGCAGTCCCTGGTCTGTGCCTCTCAGACCCCTAATCTGCCCCAGCCATATCCCCTGACCCTTGCTCCCCCCTAGACTTCAGCCTGTGTTCCCAGACCCCCGTTCTCCTCCCCCCACCACTTACCCTGAAGAACACCCTCCCCCAACCCTCCAAAGGTTCCCTGAGGGAAGTGGACATGCTGCACCCCAATCTTTGCCTGGGGGCCCAGCATCTCTGCCCTCCTCCCTCCCCTCTCCCAGATGCTGAGGGAATAGAGTCCTGGACCCATCTGGAGACCCCAACCCTTGAGGCAGAGGCTGTCTGCCCAGTCCCCTTAGCCCCCACCCTGGTCCAGGGTTGGGGACAGTGAGCCTGGCATTAACACACCCCCTGGTGGTTCCTCACAGCACTGCGGGGAGTGTGACAAGTGCCCCTGCTCAGAAGGCGACGCCAGCCCCCACTGCGAGGCCTGTCAGGTATGTGCTGCGAACTTCCCCCAACAGTGCCCTAGTGCTGCAAGCTTCTCCCTGACAGTGCTCTCTCTCAGCAGCGCCTGGATCCCCCTCAACAGAGCCTTGGCGCTGTGAGCTTCCTCCTGGCAGTGCCCCACACTGTGAGGTTCCTCCTGACCATGCCTTCATGTTGCAAGCTTCCCCTGGCAGTGTCCCAACCCTGCTAGCTCCTCTGGATGACAGCCTGGGTGCTGCAAACTTCCCCAAAGCAGTGCCAGGACTTGGGACCTTTCCCCTAGTGCTGAGAACTTCCTCCCAACAGTGCCTTCACCATAACTGACCTGCCTATCTCCTTGTCTCCCATGCAGCACTGCCACTTCTGCTACATGTGCCCAGTCTGTGAGACTGCCTGCCAGCCAGGTGAGCCCCTGACTCCCAACCCGATAGCTGCCCCCAGCCCTGCACCTGGCTGGGATGGGGAAGGGGGGCCCTACTAGGGTCTGACCCCCATCCTATTCTTGTGTTTTGCAGGGAGCATAGTGGACGAGATGTCTGGGGCCTTGTTTCAGTGAGTGACCTCCCATCCCCTTGCAGTGCCCCCTGGTGATCCTGGAAAGGGGCAGATCCTGGAAGGGGGTGGATAGAAGGAGGCAGGGGGTTAGAGGGCTGGGGATGGGGCAGTAAGGAGTTTAACTCTTTCCTCTCCCCCCCACCCCCAGAATGATCGCCACCATCTTTGAACGACAGGAACAGTGAGGGAGCTGTGATGCAGGGGGAAAAGTGGGGGAAGGCCCTAGGTGACCTCTGACCTTTAGGATCCAAGGTGCCCACTCAGCTGGATGGGCCTCTTCCTCATCTGGGTGTGTGTAAGGGGGTATCAGTCTGACCCCTGTCTAGACTGAGATGCGACATGGGGGGGTGTGTCCCTGTACCCCTGACTTTGTACCCACTGCTGACCCAACCCCCTCAAGCCCTCCATTGGGCTCCATCTCAGCATGGAGGGGCACAACTGCTGCAGTGACAAGGACCCCCAGTTGATGGAAGTGACCTGGGACCCTCCCCTTCAATCCCCAGGCCCTGGTACACCCGCTTCAGATCCCCACCAGGCTGGGGCCCTCCATGCCCAATTTTGCCCCCCAACCAGTCCAAGTGCCCAGGCCCCTGGTGTGAACTCAACCCCCCCAACTTTGCATTTTGTATGGTTAATCCCTGTTTCCCTCAATAAAAGCTGTGACACCCCCAGACCTGCGTGTCCTGCAGTCAAAGGGGGCACAGGGAAAAGATCTCCAGGGGCTGAAATGCAGCCACTTCTGGTGCAGGGTACATTGGAGAGTGGCAATATAGAGACCCCCTTCAGCCAGCAGAGATGCAGCCAGGTCTGGAGTGGCGCACATCAGGGGCTATTTGTGGAGTGATCCCTCCTCCAGTACTGAGATGCAGCTACCTCTTGGGTGGAACGTACTAGGTGCTGGTTATTTGGAGACCACTCACCTGACATGCAGATACAGCCACAGCTGGGGTGGGGCACACAGGGAAGTTGGGCTGGAAGGAACTTCAAAAGGTCACAGCTAATCCAGGCCCATACAACAGCATCCCTGACTAAACTATCCCAGCCAAGTATCTGTCCACCCTGCTCCATCCCTTCCAAGGATGGAGATCTCAGCTTCTCGAGGCAGTCTGTCCCAATGTTTGACCATCCTCAGAGCCATCAAATTCCTCCTCATCTTCAACCTGAATCCCCCCTGCTGCAGCTCAAGGCCATTGCTCCTAGTCCTGTCCTGTTCCCTGCGGGTGTAGAGAAAAGCTCATCTCTATCCTTTCTGTCATTGACCTTTAGGTATTTGAAGACTGTGATAAAATCCCCTTCAGCCTTCTCTTCCCCTGACTAAATAACCTGTTCTTTCAGCCTTCCCCATCAGCCAGCCCCCACCCCGATCATGTTTGCTGCAGTGGACTCTTTCCAGTCTGCCCATGTCCTTCTTGAAGTGGAAGACCCAGAGCTGGACGCTGTGCTCTAGGGGAGGCCTCCCCATTGCTGCTGGCAACACAAGGCCCCTCAACCCCAGCAAAGAAAACCACAGAATCCAAGTTTTTTTTAAACTCTTTTTTTTCCCCCCCATTTTGCTTTTATGACACAGTTCATCACAGCCCCAACCCCTGTTCATTGGGGGTGAAGGCTCGGGTCTCCCCCATGGTCCCACCTGCCTGGTACCCCCTCCCCTCCCTCCATGTCCCCAGGCAGAGTTGTTTTTTTGGGTTTTTTTTTAACTTTTTTTTTTTTTGTAAAGTTTCCCTCCCCCAAATTTTTCCCTTCATGCAAAATCTGGCCCCCCGTGGGTGGCCCCCCAGCCCCGGGATCCCAGGCACGTGCCGGGGGGAGGGGCATGCCAGGATGCCACGGGTAGGCCATTAAACGGCAGCAAAACTCAAAGTCATCGACTCCAAATCCACAGCACAGATATGCACAGAAAATACAGGTCTTATTGTACAGCACCCAACCCAGGGGACCCTCAGGCACCCCCAAGCCCCATCCCAGAACCCATCAGGTCTCCAGGACACCCCCCCACCTCAGGACCCCTGAATCCTAGCACAGAACCCACCCCAGGACTCCCTACCAGCCACCCTGGACATTTCCCCCCCTGGACCGCCACATCCTAGCCTAGAACCCATCCCAGCTCCTGCCCACCCCACCAGCCACCCCAGAAGTTACCCTGGACAGATCCCCCCAGACCAGAAGCCACCCTGGACCAACCCAGCCTTCTAGACCCCCAGTCCCAAAGCCCTGAATTTCCCCCTAGACCCCTCCATCTCCCCACAACACCCCTGAACCCTACTCCAAAACCCCTTCTAGCCTCCAACTTCCAAACCCCAGACTTCACTCCCCCCAGTCCCAAAACCCCCCTCCAGCCCTTCCTATCCAGACCCCTAACCCATACCTGCACCACCCACCCCCCATAAACCCCAGCCCGGACCCCTGCCCAGGGCAAACACAATCAAAGGACAACAGCCCACCCCCCACCCCATATCAAGGCAGCACTGCCCCCACCCAGACCCCAAATCCCAGGCTAAGACCCTCAGCACGTGGACCTTAGGGGGAACCCCCTTGCCCAGTGCCCCCCCATTCTAGGAGCATGGGCAGGTCCCCATCCCCTGCAGCCCTTCCTTGGGGTCATCCCCCCAGACAGGGAGATGGAGAAAGGGGTCTTGTATCCCCAAAAGCTGCCCCCATAGTGGTCAATATGGATTGTGGGAGGATGGGGGGGGGGGTTGAGTCACTCTGCCCCTGTCTGGGGTAATGGGGAATGGGGATTGGCACAGCTTAGCAGAGTGTGTGTGTGGGAGAGGGGCACAGGGACATTCGGGGGGTTGCACTGTGCCCCCTGTAGCAGCAAAACACCAGCACAGGGTTGACCCTTTCTGTGCCATTGGGAGATTGGGGCGGGGGGAAGCCTGGGATGGAGGGAGGGGCCACTTCATTCACATTCTTGTGCCCCCTACTGACAAAACGAGAAAATAAATAAATCCCAGACAGACACACACACACACACGTGGGGGGCACCCCCAGCCCCTCCCCCTCTCTGAGGGGGGGGACACACGCATGCACACACATACATGTATCTGCACACACATAACTGCCCCCAACCTCTCCTCAGTGTCCATTAGGCTGGCAGGGGGTCAGCCGGGGGTGGAGGGGTCTGATGCATTCCCCCCTCCCCATACACACACACAGCAGCAGCCGCGCCTCCTCTGGGCAGGGGCGGGAGAGGCTCTCAGGGAGGGGCTCAGGCACAGGCTCCCCGCCCCCTCCGTGGCGGGGTGGGGGTCAGGCCCCCCCCTTCCTCCAGCAGTGGCTATGTCCGTCCATCCATCCATCCATGTCGAGGTGTCTGTGGGAGAACAGGGTGGGGGGTGAAGGGAATGAGGTACTTATGTCAGCCCTTGGGTGGTCCTCCTCTATCCCAGCAGCCTCCGAGGCAGGGAGCACCCTGTCCCCCAAGCTCCCAGTATCCCAGCGAGGGAAACACCATGGATCCCCTTGCAGAAGCCTCTGAGGTGGCCAGAGCCTCCCAGACCCCAGGGCAAACTGCTCCCTTCCCAGAAGCCCCTGGGGTAGGTGGCTCTTCTCTAGCTCCTAGAAGCCCCTGGAACAGACAGTATCCCCCACCTCCCAGAAGCCACCAGTGCAGGCAGGTTCCATCTCCCAGCAGTCCCTGGGGTGGGCCGCTCTCCTCACTCACCCCTCAGGCGGGCACTAGCAGGAGTAGGTTCGCACTGAGACGCTGTCCCCTCGTTGGCTGGACAAGGAGTTTCCTGGGGGAGATGGACAGGGGACAGGAAAAGTCAGA
>NW_017728947.1:1863053-1888019 GCF_001723895.1 Crocodylus porosus | reverse complement strand
CTCCAAGCAAGGCTATCTAGATGGGCAGATCTCTGGAACTGTGAGTTTTCCCTGGACAGTGCCTTGGCCAGACTCGCCACAGGTGTTAAGAGCTCCCCTCTGAGAATGCCCACCCCGCCCCCCGGTACTGTGCTCTGAGCTATCCCAAGACAGTGCCCCCAGGGCTGTGAGCTTCCTCAAGACAGTGCCCCATACCCCCATGCTGGGAACTCCAGAGCCAGGTACACCTCTACCCCCCAGGGTTATGAGGTTTCCCCAAAACAGTGCCCCACCTCCTGAGGGCCACAAGCTTCCCTGGGACAGTGCCATGCCTACCTTCAGGCTGCACCTTGCGCAGCTGGGCGCTAGGTGAGGCGATGGCGGCGCTGCGGAAGTTGGGGGGCAGCATCTCAGCAGAGTCAGGGCTCACCCCCCGCAGGTCCTTCTCCCGGAACATCTTGCGCCACGAGGGCGACCGGCTGAACGTCTTGGTGCTGTCCTGGGGGGCAGAGGGCAAAAGTCACAGCCAGCCATTGGGGGTCATTGCATGAGTGGGGGGAGATATCACCATGCACTGGGGGGGCAGGTCAAAGGTCAGGTGGTGCCTTGGGGTAGGAGGAAAAAAGTCAGAAAGGAGAAGCAGAGGGCAAAGGTGACTCCTGGAGGTCAGGCATAATGAGGAGCTGTATTCAGGGACAGGGGCGCACATAGGGGCTGGGTGGCATTGGGAGGAAGGGAGTAATTGATGTGGCGGGGGTGAACAGGGGTCCCCACCTCATCCAGCCGCCGCTCAGTTCCCATGGTGATGAGGTTAGTGAATTCCTTCTCCAGGATTTGCCGAGCCTGAGGAGACACATGGTAGGGGAGTGGGGTCAGAGCTCACAGCCCTTCACCCGGCCTAATGGCCCCATTCCCCATGAGCCTTTGCACCTGCTCCCAGCCCCTGGACTCCTCCCTCATCTCAGACCCCCCTCATCAGCCCCCCTCCTCTGCTCCTGCCCCCCCACAGACCCATGACTCCTGCCAGCTTCTGCCCTCCTCCGCTCCCACCTGGGTGTTCTGGGTGGGGATCTGCAGCAGCAGGGCCAGGTCACTGCAGTCGAAGGTGTCATCAAGGGCCAGCAGCGCACCGTGAACCCCACTCTCCGCCAAGTTGTTGGCAAACTCCTTCAGCCCAATCAGCTGCAGCCAGCACATCACACGCTCGTTGGACCACACCATCACATCTGGCAGGGAGAAGAGACAGGGCAAACCACAGGGCCCCTTGTGCCTCACCCCTTAGCCCTCCTGGTACCCCTCACTCCTGACCTGCAGCCTCCTGCTCACCACTAAGCTCTGCCGGTACACCTCACTCCCAACCTGCAGTCTCCTACCCCCCGACCAGCCCTGCTCGTGCCCCTCACTCCCAACCCACAGCCCTGTGGTACCTTTGATCTGATTCTGACTCTCTTCCCGTCTACGTTCCAGGTCCTTGCGGTCATAGTTGAGTCGTTTTAGGCACATGATCCCGTAGTGCAGGCTCACTCTGGGGGTGTGGAGGGAGATGGGATGTGGTCAGGGTGGGGAATGGGCTGCCTGGACAACACTCTAAATCCTGGGGTGCCCTTGAGGAAGCTGTGCCCCATGTGGAGGGGCCCCAATATAGAGTCCTCTGGAGTCAGGTTGCCCATAGACAACCATGGAGGTTCCCCGGGTTGCGGGGGGAGGTCCCTGTGGGGTGTGAGGAAACTGTGTCCCCTTTGGGACTTCCTGTGGCGTTGGGTCTCCATGGGGTCAGAAACCACTGAATCTGTGCCTGGGGAAGCAGGGGGAGAATCCCTGTGACTTGGGGGTGCCCAGGGACCTCATGGTACCTATGGGAGCTGTGCTCTGGAGGGCCAGTGGGTTACCTAGGACATCCCCATGGGATCTGTACTCCCTTTGGGGGTCCTTATGTGGCAGGGGATTTCTTGGGATGGTATCTATGAAGCCTGTGCCCTATAAAAGGCAGGGGGCGGTATCTGTGGTTCAGGGATCTCCAGGGGGAGGGGACCCATGGGACCCGTGTCCCGATAGGGAGATTCCTGTGGTCTGAGGTAGTGGGGGATCCCCATGAGAGCTATGTCCTGGGGAGATGGGAATGGGGGTGTGTGCATGGAAATCTCTGTGGTCTAGGGGTACCAGGAACTGCCCTGGGGTGGGGGGATCCCTGTGGTTTGGTGTACAGGGGATCCCTCTGGGAGCTCTGCCCAGTGTGGGGGCACAGGAGGGTCCTGGCAATACCTGTGGAAGCTGTCCACCATCTTGAGCTGGCCACGCAGCTCCTTCTTGTTGAGGTGGTCGAGCATGCGGGCATCAACCAGCGACTCCATGAAGTAGCTGCGGTACTGGGGCAGCCCCAGGCTTGGCAGCCACTCGTTGCCTACCCACTCGTGGTTCATGTCCCCATAAGCCAGGATCTGCCAGGAAAGTGGGGGGCATGACCTCATGACTTACAACCCGGCCTCTCATCCAGGATCCAACTCAACCTCCCTACAACTCTGCCCCCCCAACAATGTAACCCCTACCCCCAGCACCTGCACCTCCCGGCCAAAATACCCCCCAAAAACTGGCAATGAACTTTGACCTCTACTGTGACCTCTTCACCTTTCAGACTGTGCCCCTCTGGCTGCAACCCTTGACCTCTGAATCAGTGACCTTTGACTTCTTGCCACATATACCCTATGGTAACAGTCACCTCACCACTCTGGGACCCCCACCATTCACTCTCCACCCTCAACAGAAGAGGGAAGGGCAACATCTGATACCCACAAAGCACTGCAACCCCCCCCAGCCATCTGTGTCATCCCCCCCTCAAAACAGGGAGAGTGGACCATTTCTGTCCCCCACAACCACCCCTTCAACAGGACTCTGTAAAGCCCTGAACTGGGATCGGCTAGCCAGGAACACAAGTGTGCTACACATGTGCAAGCCTACCTTCTTGCACACACACGCCTATGTGCACCACCCCCTACCTGCTCCCAGCTGATTTCCTTGGTTTCCTGGTGGGTGGGCAGGCAGGAAGGAAGGGGGAGAGTGCAGTTAGGACCCCCAAGACCCAGCCAGAAGTAGGGTGCACAGGGGCACACCCTAGGCCCACAACACACCCTCCCCACCCCCAGCATCAGCTAAGCTAGTTTCCCACCTGCCCTGCACTAGTCATGCCAAGCCCCTCACAGTGCCCTTGTGCAACGTACAGGGGTGTTCACACTCACCGGCTTTGTTGTGGCCGTGAGCGACTCCATCTCTTCATGCGTCATCCACACATTGCCCGTGGACTGGATAGGGGTGGGGAGCAACAGGGCAGGTCCCGAGGGTGCCAGGTGAGCAGGAACAGATTGTGCCATGAGATGGCTGCCTCAGCCTCAGCAGAGTGGGGCTGGGGGCAGGAGCTGGCTGCACAGGTGGGGGGGAGGGGAAAGAAGGGGCCGCACTCCCAGCTGTTTCAGCCCCTGTGGGGTTGTGGGGGGGCAGGATTGGCTGTGGGGAAGGTCTAGAGGGCTGATGAACTGGCTGGGGTAGGGTCTGAGGCACTGGCTGTGGGGGAGGTAGTCTAGGGGCCAAGGCACAGTGGAGGGGGCCTGGGAGGCCAAGGGACTGCCTGGGGGGCATCTACAGGGGCCAGGGCAGTGGCTGTGGGGGGGGTGGTATCTGGGGGACCAGGGCCCTGTCTGGGAGACTGGGTCTGGGGGGGGTCTATGTGTTGGCTGTGGGGGCCAAGGCCTCAGTTGTAAGGGGGATATGAGGTGCTGGACAGGGGAGGTGTCTGGTTGTGAGGGAGACCAAGATGCTGGCTGAGTAGACCTAGACTCTGCTGCCGGGGGGGGGGCAAAGGCAGTGCTTTGCTAGCAAAGGATGGGGGGCTGAGGGGCCAAGGCACTGACTGACAGAGCCCAAGGTGGCAGTGGGGTCTCACCGTGCGGGAGGTGGCGGGGGCTGAGGGGCTGGTGAGTGACACCATCTCCTGGATGGCCAGGCGTAGCTTGAGGCGGTGCAGGGGGTTGCTGATGCCAATCTCTCGCTGGATCTCGGTGTCAGACAGGTTGGCCATGATGGCTCCACTCTTCACATTGGCTCGGCAGGCTGCCACGTACCATGCTGGCATCCCGACCCACAGCTGCCCACGCCACAGGAGAAGGGGACGCAGGGGTTAGTGTGTCTGAACACCTGGGTTCCAGATCAGCTCCCTCCCCCTCAACTTCCTCCAGGGTTCCTGGGTCCCACCCCCACCACACGTGCACATACACTCGCTCCAGGACTCCTGACTTCTACTCCCTCATGCTTCACCTTGTCTCTGGGTTTCCAGTGCCAGGCACCTGTATTTCCCTGCCAAGCGCCTGGGTTCTACTCCAGGCCTCCACCTGCCCCTCTCACCTAGTTCTTCCAGGACACCTGGGTTCGTCTTTTCCCTCATGCCCCATCCCTGCCCGGGGACGTCCAGTGCCAGGCACTGTTCCCCAGGACACCTGGGTTCTACTCACCCCATCCCTGGCAAGACTCACAAACCCAGTACACCTCAGCCAGGATGTGTAATGGGCCAGCTCCTGGCTCCCCCTCCCACCCCAGACACCTGGGTCCTAAACCTCAACCCCATCCCGGACACCTGGGTTCTAAGTCCCAGCCCCAGCGGCTCTGCATGCAGCCCCCAGAGGCAGGGGGACTCTCGGCCCATTTCAACCAATGGGACACCTGAGTCCCCTTCCCCAGTACAACCTAGACATCTGGGTCCCCAGTCCCATGTCTCCCTAGAGCACAGTCACCTCGAGCCAGGATACCACAGTGGGGCCATCCCAGGCAGCGAAGGGCAGCCCCTGCCGACAGGCCTCCTCCAACAGCTCATGCCTGGGGGCAGAAAGAAGAAAATTTGGAGGGGGGGGATCAGAGCAAACTGGGACCCCCAACATCTGCCTCTTCCCCTTCCCACAAGACAGTGCTCCCCCAATGACCCAGCTCTCCCCTAAACTCCCCTTCCCCACTCACTTCCTCTTGTTGCGCCGGTCCTTGTCCACGGGCCCCGTCAGCTTGGAGAGCCCCAGGGGGTCTGCAGGGGACAACTCATCTGAAGGGGTCCCAGCTTGGGGGCGGGGGGAGGAAGGGCAGAGAAAGACAGGTGAGACACCTCCACACCCAACACACTCCCACGCTGCACTGTGCCTGAAGCCTGGGGTCTAGCCCAGCTCTGGAATTGGTGGTGCGGAGGGAGGTCTGGTAGGCTAGAACAGGGTGAGAGGTGGTGGTAACCGGGATACCTGGGTTCTCTCCCCTGCTCTGGGTGGGGCGTCAGGTCCAGTGGGTTTGAATGGAAGGAGCTAGGAGCCCAGATACCTGGGTTTTATCCAACGCTGAGAGGGGAAATGGGGTCTGGTGGGGTCAGGTGGGGGTTGGGAGCCTGACGCCTGGGTTCTACACCAGTGCTGGGAGGGGAAATAAGGTCAGGTATAGTGGGGCTAGGAGCCTGGAAGCCTAGGTCCCATACCAAGGGAGGGGGAGTCACGACCTAGTGGTCCCATCCGCCCCTTCTCTTTTTTGCCAAAGAGGCGCCCGATGGACGACTTGATGCTTTTCTTCTTGGTGGATTTGTGCAGAGGATCCTGGCTGCTGTTGGCACTGTCAGGGCCCAGCCTGGAGCAGGGAAGGGGATGACAGGGTTTAGAACTCCCCCTGGACACTTCCCCCCTCTCTCCCAATTACACCAACCCCACCACACCCCTGGCCTTCCACACTCACCCAAGCACTGCAGCCCCCATGGACCCAGGGCTGCTCCCAACCTTCCCCAGATCCCCTCTTCCAAACCCATCCCCTGCACCCTGGCCCCCAGGGTCACAGCCCCCCCTCTCCCCCAACTCACCCTGCTCTCAGGTCCCTGCCATCCTCAAGGGCTCCAGCCTGCAGGGCCAGGGCTTGGGTCATACGTTCCAGGCGGGCGGCACGGGGAGTGGCGGGGGGAGGCGTTTCACAGGGCACCAGCGCCTTCTCCTCTGCCCCACGGGGGTCCTCTTTGGCCATGTGGTTCTGAGGGAGGGGACCAAGCTGGTGAGCACAGGGCAGCTGGTGAGCACAGGGCACTCTTACAAGGCAGCTTGTGGAACTGGGAGAATCCCCAGCTGGGGGCACTGCCGAGAAGCTTTCAGTGCTGTGGAGAAGCTTGCAGTGCTGCAGGGCAGGAGGGTGGGAGCATTGTCAAGGGGAAGCTCCCTCTGCAGCACAGGGGGAGAATTGGCACTTGTACAGCCAGGGTTGGGGCACTGTTTGGAGGAAGCTTGCAGCACCAGATAAGGAAGTGGTGACAGTCTGTGGGAGGCTTACAGCCCCATGTGGCAGGAGGATAGGGCCACTGGGGGAAGCTTGCAGTGCTCTGTGATGGGGTGGGGGCACTGTCTAGGTAAGCTCACAAGAGCAGGCAAGGAAGCCAGGGCACTGTCCACAGAAGCTCACAACACTGTGGCAGGGGCTGGGGGCACTGTTTGGGAGAAGCTCACAGCACCAGGCAAGGAAGCACTGGCACTGTCCAAAGGAAGTTCGTAGCTCCCCCTGTGGTGGGGGGCATCATCCAGGGGACACTTGCCACGTGGGGTGGGAGCTCACCGCCTTGTCTCCCTCGCGGGCAGGGCTGTGGGGTGCCAGGCGGGGGGTCGAGTGCCCACTGCTGGGGGGCGAAGGGCTGGCCAGCGTGGAACTGGTGACTGAAGGGGGGATGGAGCTGCTGGCCCGGTACCGGCCCAGTGATCCATCCAGCGCCGAGGGACCCACGCGACTCTCCAGCTCCTCCGCACGCAGCTCTGTACACTCCTTCTCCTCCTGGATCAGCCTGTGGGAGATGCCATCAGCATTAGGAGAGAGGTCAGGACCCAGGGGTCTGGTGCCCCCATGAGTGCTGGGGGTTCCCCAAGAGCATGCAACCCCAGGGAGTATGTGGGGGGAACAGGGACCCCCCAGCTGTTTCTGGGGTGCTAGGAACCATGGGCAGTGTGAGGGGTCCTGGAGGGGGCACAGGTACATGGAGTGCCCTGGAGATACTGGCAGAACAGGGATTTCCTGGGGGGCTGGGTGTTTCTGGGGGCTCCAGAGGCTGTGGGGGGGCAAGATCTGGTTAAGTTAAAGGTGTTCTGGGAGGCTTGAAGACATCAGAGCATCTTGGGACAGGGGGCCAAGAGGGGCTGGTTGTGCAGGGGTCCCAGCTGGTCCTGGGGGGTAGGTGCAGGGCATTTGGGGGCTCCTAGGCATTCCCTGGGGGAAGAAGAAGAAGGTGTTTGGGAGGTCCCAGGGGTCCTGGGGGAGGGATCAGGGGTTTTGGGGGCCCCAGGGGAGTTAAAGGAGGGGATCATACAGTCCTTGTGGGGGTTGAGGAAGGATCCCAGGGGGAAGGATTGGGGTGGGGGGATTCAGAGGAGAGGGGCTCAGGGGTTTAGAGAATCCCGGGGGGCTTCAGGGGGTCCTGAGGCTTCTCACTTGATCTCTTTGTTGATGGCCTCGAGCTGCTCCTGCAGCATGAAGGCAAGGGTCTGCACGTCTGTCTGCCCGCTGGGCGAGAGCAGGTCAGCTGAGCCAAAGAGGGGGTCACGCTCATCTTCATCTGAGCCCTCCAGGGCCCCCTCAAAGGGCGGCTGGGCCAGGGGTCCCCCCTGCTGTGCCCGCTCCCACTCCTGCACCTGGGGGTGTGCAGAGACGATACATGATGTGAGAGACAGAGATCGGCCCTAGCCCCAGACACCAAGGAGTGGGGGGAGGAAGAGCAGAGAACCCAAAGTTCTCCCTATCCCCCCACCGACTTTTTGGAGGCCAAACCCTTGGCTGACCCCCATTAGGCTATCTTATCTGGGATGGGCAGGAGATGCCCCCACCACAATCCCTCCCACATGCTCCCACCTGGCCTGAGGCCCCCTGCCCTGCAGGCCACTGGGTAACTCACCAGTCAAGGGGCAGGTCCAGGGGCGAGGGGAGAGAAAGCAGTCAATAATAGCTAGACACCCCCTATCCCCCTCCCATTTCATCCCCACCCCCACCACACAGCCAGAGACCTTCCTCCTGCAGCCCTGCCCTGCCCTGCCCCCCCCTGCCAACTCAGTTACAAGCAGAGCTCCCCACTTCAGGGCTCCCCAGCCAGGCCCAGCCCCCAACCCCCTCACCTTGGTGGCCTCATCCTTGGGGGCCCAGCGGCCCTTGCGGTGCCTGCGGGGGGCACCGGAGACACTGTAGGGGTCCAGGTGGGAACTGCTGGGCGCCTGAGAGTACCGCAGTTCCAGGGCACTGCCCGGCAGGGACCTGGGGGTGCAGTGGGGGAGTGAGGGGAGCCTCTGTACAGCCCCCGCTCTTCCAAACGACCCCTTCCACGACTGCCCTGGTCCCCACAGCATAGGGATCCCCTGCCTGCCTGTAGGACCACCCCCGACACAGCCAAGGCAGCTCAGGGCTGGGGGGCACTAGACCCAAATGGCGTATCTGGAGAGGCCCCGGGAAGGCTTGGGATGCTAGGGCTCTCTGAGGGGGGTGGTCCTCATGCAGGATAGTTACCTAGAGTAGGTGGACACAGGGCGGCCTCGGAGTTGATCAATCTCCATCTGCATCCGCTCCATCTCCGTCAGCAGCTGCTCCTGTAGTGGAGGAGGGGAGCATCAGTGAGACCTTCCAGGCCCACCCTCAGCCCCTCCCCACAGGGGAGATCCCAACGTGCTCCACTGACACCACCCAGGCTCCTGGGTCCCTGGCCCAGCCCTTAAAGGCCAGCTGCTCCCTCAACCCCATCCCCCATCCTCCACCCCTTGCAAGAGCTGGCTGTGGCCTGTTTCCCCACTGCAACCTCGTGGTGGGCCAACTTGCCAGACTCTTCCCCCAGACCACTTGGTCTAGTCTATTCCATCACACCCCAGCCAGCCAGAATCCTGCAGGCCTCCACCCCCAAGTGCCACCCAGCCAAGACCTCAATGCCATAGACACCCCAACTGCCATTCCCCTGCCCTCTGCCCCCTGCCCCTCCTCAGGCTCTTCTCCCCCAACAACCTTGTTCAAAAGCAGCTCATCCTGCAGCTTCTTCATGTTGGCTATTTCCTCGCTCAGCGAGTTCTGGAGGGACAGGATGAGATGGGGGGGGCGGGGAACCTCGGCGCAGCCCCGCGGTGCCCTTCACGCCCAACCCACTCCTGCACCTGGGGGTGCCCCTGTCCCCATAATCCTGCTGATGCCCCTCACGCCTGACCCACAGCCCCACCTTCTCCTCCAGGGCTCCCATGCGCTCCTTGAGATGCAGCTGCAGGCGCTCATTGGACTCTGAGAGCAGCTTGTCCACCGTCTCCGAGAGCCGCTTGTTGTGCTCATCGTTCATCTTCTCCCGCTGGCGTGCCTGAAGGGAGTGGAGGATGCCACAGGGTCCCCTCCTTGACATGCCAGCACCCTACCTCCATGGTTGTAGGCCCCACCCCACTTGGGCAGACATCCAGGCCAAGAACACCCCCAAGACCCAGCAGCCTCCCTGCATCCTCAGTGCTGCAGGAGGAGGCATCTCCAGACAGCCACATGTCCCTCTAGACAGGGATGGGGAACCCCCAGGCCACCAGCCCTTCTCCCTTAACATCTGCCCCATCCCAAACCAGGGGTCCCCCTCCACAGAACCAGGACGCCTTCCATCAATCCAAGCCACCTTGTACCTCACCCCTCCACCAAGGCCTCTACTGCAGCTCCCCCGTACCCGCTGGAGCTCCTGGTTCTTCTCCTCCAGCTGAGCTTCCAGCTGTCGCAGCCGTTCCTCAAAGTTCCCATGTCGTTCCTCAGCCTGGATGGACAGATAAACGGATGTCATCCTGGCACTGTTCTCCCACCCCCTGCTACCTCTGGGCCCAGCTCCCCACCCTTGTCACCTGCTGGACTCTGACACCCTCCTTCCGCATCCCCAGCCTTGCCCCTTCCCCTCCACTCCAGCCCCTCCCTGCTCCCCAGCACCTTGGTGAGGGCAGCCACACGCTGGGCCAGCTGGGCCTCAATCTCAGGCAGTGTCTCAGCCTTCTGCAGGGTCTGCTGCAGCTTCGCCTTGGCATCCTCCAGCCATTCCTGAAGCTGGCGCCCTTTCTCCTCACTCTGGGGAGGGCAGGGCATGTGAGAGCCTGTGTGGTCCATCCCCAGCACACCCTCCCACATGGTCCTGACCCTGCCACAGCCCTGCACTGCACCCCTTCTCTGCACTTTTGAGGGGCACAGGGTGAGAGCTCACATGGCCCCAAACCCATAACCCTTCTCACTTTGGGAGTGGGGCATAGAGCTCCTGCAGCCCCTCCCAAAACCATTACAAGGGCCGAATCATGCCACAGCTCCCCCTCCCCCCATCCACTGAGCCCCTTCTCCTTGTTCTGGGGGTAGGAAGTGGCAGGGGGTGTGAGAGCCCGCCCTCCCTGCAAAACCACCATGGTGCCCACCTCTGCTCACTGGGCAGGGGGCAGAGGGTGTGAGATCCTACATCATAACCCTAAGAATTGATAATGTTCACCCCTGGGAGGCATTGGATGGCTAACTGTCTAGTTAAGGATAAGCCAGCTGCAAATGTTGTCAAGGCATACACCAGGGATTCTCAGGCACCTTGAGATCCTCTCAAGGGTGCCAGGTTGCATTAGCACTGCGAAGTATGCACATACTATCACAAGATCAACCCCAGAGATTTCAAACAGGAATCCAGAGTGTCAAAAACAGGCTGCCCTGTTTGCAGCCCGAGTTTTTTTGCAGTGGAAGAATTGTTCTGTCATTCTTCTCTGCACAAAAAATGAGCATCAGCTCAGAGCCAGTGTTTTATGTGGAAGCCTCGAGTCTATTGAGGGGCATCTTGAGTATAAAAAGGTTGAGAACCACTGATGTGAACTCTGGCAGGCAGCCAGACTAGGAGAACTGTAGAGGGCCCTGCTTTCCTGGGATCTTGTGATCTGTCAAGGACAGGACTATGAGGATGTGCAGAAAGAGGAAGGGTGGTAAGACAGGGATGCAAGCATATGTGTCTTTGGATATCTGGAAAAACATCTTCAATATTAGAGCAGTGAGGCAGTGGACTAGACTGCCTATGGGAGCTGCGCTCCCTCCATCACTGGAGAGGTTCAAGGAGAGGCTGGACAGCCACTGGTCAGGGATAATCTAGGTGTAGAATTTCCCAGGCTTCTGGGCTTTGCTGATTGCCCCCACCCCCTTTTCTGCTATGTGCATCAGGGTGTTTTTAAGCCTTCCTTGGAGGCACTGGGTGTGGGCTGCAACCAAAGCTGCTGCTGGGGTCAAAGCCAGAGTTTCATAGTTTCAAAGTTGGCAGGGTCGGAAGGGACCTGAGCAGATCATCAAGTCTGACCCCCTGCCATGGGCAAAAGAGAATGCTGGGGCCAAATGACCTCGGTTAGGTGATTATCTAGCCTCCTTTTGAAGACCCCCAGGGTAGGAGTGAGCACCACTTCCCTTGCTAGTTGGTTCCAGATCCTAGCCGCCCTGACTGTGTAGTGCTTCCTGATGTCTAGCCTGAACCTACTCTCAATCAACTTGTGTCCATTATTCCTCGTTACTCCTGGTAGTGCTCAGGGAAACAGGGACTCTCCTGTTCCTGGCAGGTCCCCCCTGGTAAGTTTACAGATGCCCACCAGATCCCCTCTCAGCCTTCTCTTGTGGAGGCTGAACAGGTTCAGGTCCCATAGCCTCTCCTCGTAGGGCCTGCCCTGCTGACCCCTGACCATGCAAGTGACCCTCCTCTGGACCCTCTCAATGCTAGCCACATCCCTCCTGAAGTGTGGCGCCCAGAACTGGACACAGTACTCCAGCTGCACCTGGACCAATGTTGCATAGGGGGGGAAGATCACCTCCTTGGGCCTGCTTGTGATGCATCTGTAGATGCATGACAAGGTGTGGTTGGTCTTCCTGACCACGTCCTCACACTAGCAGCCCATGTTCATCTTCGAATCAATAGTGACTCCAGGATCCTTTTCTGCTTCTGCGCTGACAAGAAGGGAGTTCCCCAACCTGTAGGTATGGTGCTGGTTCTTCCTCACTAGGTGCAGTACCCTGCACTTGTCAGTATTGAATCCCATCCTATTCTCATCCGCCCACCCCTGTAACCTGTCCAGATCTAATTGTAGCCTGTCCCTCCCTTCTATCGTGCCCACCTCTCCCCACATCTGAGTGTCATCTGAGAATCTGAACAAGGTGCTTTTCACCCCCTCGTCCAAGTTGCTGATAAAGATGTTGAACAGTGCGGGCCCGAGGACCAAGCCCTGGGGAACCCCACTGCCCACATCCCTCCAGGTCGAAAATGATCCATCTGCCACCACTCTCTGGGTGCAGCCCTCTAGCCAATTTGTGACCCATCTGACTGTGTAGGCATCCATGCCACAGTCACCTAATTTTTAATGACAATGGGGTGAAAGACAGTGTCAAAAGCCTTCCTAAAGTCCAGAAAGACTACGTCCACCATGACACCCAAGTCCAAGGATTTTGTGACCTGGTTGTAAAAGGCAACCAGGTTGGTCTGACAGGATCTGCTCCTAATGAACCCGTGTTGGTTGTCCCTGAGCATAATCTCCCCTGCTGGTGCCTCGCAGATGTGCTCCTGGATTATTTGCTCAAAGAGCTTCCCCAGGACTAAGGTAAGACTAATGGGCCTATAGTTACCTGGGTCCTCCTTCCTCCCTTTTTTGAAAATTGGGACCACACTGGCCCTTTTCCAGTCCTCTGGCACCTGGCCAGAGCACCACGAGTGCTCGTAAAGCTGCGCCAGTGGTCCCGCAATGACCCCTGCCAATTCCCTCTGGGGTAGAGATCACCTAGACCTGCTGTTTTAAATACGTTCAGCCACACCAGAAGTTCCCTAACTGGGTCCTCTCTGACCCTAGGCCTGGCGGTGCCTCTCCTGAGTCCGTCTGGAGTCCTGGTGGGGGGATGTTCCGGTCCCTACTCAGAAAAATGGAGGCAAAGAATTTGTTAAAGAGGTCAGCTTTATCATCTGGTGCAACCACCAAGCATGTCCTGCATGGGGTCCCACGTTACCCAGTACCTTCCTTTTACTCCCTATGTATTTAAAAAAGGACTTACTGTTATCTTTGATCCTGGTCGCTAGTCCTAGTTCTGTCTCTGCCTTAGCCTTCCTAACAGCCCCCCTACAGTCTCGAGCAACAGAGGTATAATCCTCCTTGGTGATAGCTTCTCCCTTCCACCAGGTGTATGCCTCCTTTTTAGTTTTTAGACGTTCCTGAATGCTTCTGGTAAGCCATGGGGGCTTTTCAGCACTCTTGCCCCCTTTGATTCATGTTGGGACTGTCACCCTTTGGGCTCGGAAGATCGTCTCCTTAAGGAATGACCACTCATCTTGGACTCCCGACTCCCCTACCCCCCAGGACCTCAGTGCCTCTCCAACTAACCTCCTTAACTCATTGAAATCAGCCCTCCTGAAGTCAAGGGCTACTGCCTTGCTGCAGGCCTTTGACATCCTGCACTGGATGGTGACGATCACTGTCACCCAGATGTTCGAGAACCCAGTCCCCTCACCAGGTCATCATCGCCTGTGGCCAGGACCAGGTCCAGCAATGCATTACCCCGGTGGGACTGTGCACCTCCTGTATCTTGGCTAGGAACCTACATGAGTAGTCAGACCTGGCTAACTGCTCCTCCCAGCAGATGTCCGGGTAGTTTAGGTCACCCATGATGACCATGTCCCTTGACTAACTGCCTCCGTGAGCTAACCTGAGAATATCCGGTCCAGCTCTTCCCCCTGGTTGGGTGGTCTCTAGTAGACACCCACCGTTAAGTCCCTTTCCCCATGACCCCCATGTATTCTAACCTAGAGCACTTCAGTCTGCCCCTCCTCTGGCCCTGTCCTGTTTGCTGAGGATGTATATTGCTCTTTGACATAGAGAGCCACACCCCCACCTTTCCTCCCTGTTCTATCCCGCCTGTACAGTCTGTAGCCCTTAATGTTTACCACCTAATCATGGGTTAAATCCCACCAGGTTTCAGAGAGCCCCACTATGTTCGGGTTTGTGTTAGCTAGCAGGAGGGCAGTTCCTCCTGCTTGTTCCCTGCTAAAGGGTCTTGCCCCTCTGCTCGGGGTCAGACCGATCACCATGTTTGGGGTCATGAAGGAACCTTACTCTATGATAAGATTGGTGAGGGCTGGGGTGTGGGATTTGCCTTCCTCTGTAGCAGGCGCATAGCCTCTACTTGGGATCTCTTGAGCATATATTAACAACGTTTTGCAGCAGGAGGTCTTGTGTTGTCAGGGGGGACAGTAGCTTTGTAAGAAGTTAGATGGATTTGTAGGGGATGATTTGGATAGGGCTGATCCTACCTCAGGCAAGGGGTTGGGGATATGACCCCTGGAGGCCTGACTTCTCTGATTCAGTGCATATAAGGCTTTAGAAAAAAACACCCAAGAATGAAAAATCAATTATGCAAATAGCTTGTGAATCAGGGATGTCAAAAACACAGCCCAGAGAGCCCCATCACCTGGCCCCTGATGCTGCCCCTTGATCTCAGGGTTGACCCACACACCCACTCTGACCAGCCTGGGATTTGCACTGCACATGGTGCCTGCAGTGAGGATCCCGAACTGGCCCCCCACATACACTGAATGGGGGGTGGGGGGGATGCGCATGCACCTGCATGTGTGTGTGCATGCCTGTGCCCATGTGGATGGAAAAGGATGGTCTGTGGGCCCGATCCAGCCCCGCTGCCCCTCATATGACCCACGGGCCCAGGTGACTGAAACCCCTGCTATAAAGCATCAATAGTAATAGTCATCATTAAAATAAATATGCAAGTAACAAAAGATATTTAAAATGTTTGGGGAATAAAGGGTCTTTAGGCTGCATCCCCTGAACACCCCAGCAAAGCTCCAGACTGTCAGATGAGCAGGACAGGGAACAAAATTCACTAGGAAGGTAACAAGTACAATTCTGAGCATGCTATCTGCTGAATAAAGCTTCCTTGGTGGGGGGAAACACCTCTTTCTCAAGCGTTCTCTCTCAACATCTTTCTAGTTCTTCAATCCAAGATTTTAGGGTAATAGCATAGCCCCTCACTGCCCAAACCCACCCCAGGGTCCTGGGCCTGCCATGACACCTTCACTGTGCCTCTTCTCCTTGCTTGGGGAGGGAGGGGAAAGAGGGCATGAGTGCCCAGAGAAGCCCCTAAACCTGCCAAAGCCTCTCAACCTTGCTCAGCCCCCTCCCAGAGACCCTACCCTTCACAGGGGGTGGGGGAGGATGGGGCAGAGGGTGTGGGAACCCAAACAACATTCCCAACTCTGTTGTGATGGCCCCCATAAGCTATCCTGTGCCCCACACACCACCCACCTCATGCACACGCAGCGCTCCATCTCCTCACCCTGGGGGGACAGAAGGTGTGAGACTCCATATGTACCCCCCAACCCAATACAACACCCCATCACAGTCCTTTGACCTACCCCCATGCTTCAGCCACCTCCTTGCCTCATCCTTAGGATCATTCTCCAAGCTCTTGTACCCCCTGTGCCAGGGACACCAGAATTGGACCCAGGAGACCAGCCTCCCCCTTCACATTAGAGCACTGTGTACGATGGGAGAAGGGCAAGGTGGTGCCCACCTGGCGATAGAGGGAGTCTTTGCTGGCCAGCTCATTCTCCAGCTTGTCATTGGCATCGTGCAGGGAGGTGGCCTCACGCTGGGCACTCAGGTACCGCTTCTCCAGTGTGGTGATGCGCTCCTCCATGTCCTCACGCTGCGCCAGTGCCTGCACAAACAAAACGCCAGCTGCCATGGGGCAGATGGACAGACACAAAGACCCGCCAATCCACCATGGGGAGTGGGGGACAAACACAAGGACATCCCAGCCACTGTGGGGCAGATGGACACATGGACAGACCCACTGACTGCCATGGGGCAGATGGACAGATACACAGACAGACCAACCAACTGCTGTGGGGCAGGTGGAGGACGCATGGAAGGACCCGCCGACCACCCAAGAAATGGACACGTGCACCTGCTGCACCATTGTAGGGCAGATGGACATACAGACAGACCCAACATGCTGGGGGTGGGGGGACAACACAGAAAGATGGACAAACAGCACCACCATGGGGCAGACATACTCAGCGCTGCTGGGGGACATGGGAACCACGAGACAGATGGACACAACTTTGCTAGGAGGCAGACAGGCGCATGCGTACCAGCACCAGGGGACACACACTGACAGACATGGACAGTCAGACAGACACTGTGCCTTGCCCCCCCCAGTACCACAGGACACACGGATGTGCACACACACATGCATGTTAGCTCACCAGCTGCACAAGACACAGCCACCTGCCAACAGATACCCACTGACACCAAGGGGCATGTGGGCAGACAAATAGACATGCCTGCCCTGCCAAACACACAGACAGACATGCAGGGGTTGCAGACCCTACAGGTAGCCACACAGATGGATGGCCAGATACATTCTACCATAGGACACAGATGCTCATACATATGGATGGACGCATGCACCGTCATGGGCTGGACAGACAGACATGCTCCTGCAGGACCATGGACAGATGGACACACACCAGCTGTGGTGGGCCCATGAAATTCCCCAGAACACACCACAGAGTTCCACTAAGGGACAGACAGATGGACACATGCACTGGTGGGTAACACCATGCACTGGAGGCCAGAAAAGAAGCCAGATCCAATGCCCAGACAAGAGCAGGGACTTGGCAGGGGAGCCCTGGGTGGGGAGCCGAAGGAGGTACCAAGCCAGGCAGTCTTGAAGGGGAGGTGGGGCTGGGCCTGGGGGAGTCCTCACCTCCTTGAGGTCACGCTGCAGCTTAGCGTTACTCTCCTGGGCTTTGGCCAGGTCACGGTGGGCGGAGGCCAGTGCCTCCTCCAGCTCAGCCAGCTGGCGACACAGCAGGCTGAGGCGCTCCCGCAGCTGGGCCAGCTCCCCCCGCTGTCGCTCCAGCACCTCCTCCAGCTCCGCCTCGCGGCCCCCCCGCCCCGCTGGCCCCCCCATCCCATTCACCACCGATGCCTGTGGGGAGAGGGAGACAAGGTGGGGTCAGTGGGCAAACTGGGGAGGGGGCAGAACTCAGGCACACCCCTGGACTGGCCTGACACCCCCCTTCACACCTCAAACAGGCTCCACCTCCCCTCAAACAGTCCTACTGTGGCCCCCCACCCCTAAACACCCTTGAACCTGCCCCCGATACCCTTTGACCCTGACACCCCAACACCCCTCAAATCCCCCCCAACTTCCTAACACCCCCTGCCTGCTCTCCACCCCATAACCCCCCATCTGCCGTATTACCCCATACAGCCACTCACCTGCCCCCAAGCCCTTGCTCCCCAGCCCCAGAGCACCCCCTTTTCCACCCCTCTTGCTTGTCCTGCATACCGGAGCATCGCCATCCTTCCCCACATCATCGAGGCCAGAGCGGCGCCGGGCCAGCTGTTCTCGCAGGGACAGGGACTGAGGGGAGGGAAAGAAGTAAACTTCCTGTGGCAGTGCCCCAAGTGCTGCGAGCTTCCCCGCAGCAGTGCCCTCAGATGGGGATTCTCCCCCTCATGCTGTGAGCTTCTCTTCAGCAGAGCCTCCAGATAGGGAACACCCTCAATGCTGTGAGCTCCCCCACAGCAGTGCCCTTGGTTCAGGGCTGCCCCAGTTCTCCTGGCCTTAGGTAGGGGGTAGCCTTCCCATGCCCCCAAGACTAAGGGCCACACACCTCCTGGTTAGACATCTCCAGCTCCTCCTCCAGCACTGCCACCCGCTCCAGTGCCACCCGCAGCCGCTCTCGGACCTGTGGGGCAGGAGAGAGGGGCTGTTACCACCTAGTCCTGGCCTGCCGTGGGACACTGTAATGGCGCAGCCCAAGCTGCATCCTTAAGCAGAATCCCCAGGCCGGCTGCACCCACTCGGATCCCCTAGCCAGTGCTCCCAACAGGCACCCCTTCCCCATAGAACCCCCTGGCCAATCCCAGTTAGGCATCACCCACCACCCTAGTCAGTTCCTCCTGACCAGGCCCAGCCAGACTGCCTCTCCTAGCCAGTTCCTCCCTGACAGCGCGCCCAGCCCCTGGCCAGACCACCCTAGCCAGCCCCAACCAGATACCACCCACCCTTCCAGCCAGTCCCTCTTGACCAGGTCCTACTGAACCCTGACCACGGTCAAGCCAGACCCTTCCCCCAGGCAATCCCTCTCTAACAGTTCCCTCCTTACCAGACACCCTGCAGGGACCCTCTGGCCAGCCCCAGCCAGATACCACACCACAGCCAGTCCCTGACCAGGTCCCAGCTCAATGCCTCTCAGCCAGTCCCTCTCTAACAACGTGTCCCCCCCCCCCAGACTCCCCCAGTAAGTCGGTCCCTCCTAACCAGGCCCGACTGGACCCCTGACCACTTCAGCCAATCCCACCCAGACAGCCCCCAACTCCTCCACAGGCCTCCTAGCCAACGCCAGCCAGACCTGCTCCCCCACACCAAATAGTGACCCTATTAGACCCCTAACCAGGCCGTAGCCACATCTCCCCAGCTCAGCCCTACAAGACACCCCCCAAAACCAGTTCTCCCCCTATCCCATACCCTTGAACCTCCCCAGTGAGGCCCAGCCCAGCCCAGCCCCCATCCATGCAGCCCCTCAGGGTGTCCCCCTGCTCCAATCCGGCAGGGTGCAGCCTTACCTTCTCATCCAGGGCCTTGTGGTGCTCAAAGAGAGACTTGAGAGCCTTGAGCACCTCGACCTCACTGGAGACTCCAGCTGGGGACTGGGCCTGGCGCTTCACCACCGTCATGCGCAGCGATCGCTCATGCCGTGACACCAGGCACTCCAGGTGTTCCAGCAGCAGCTGCAGGTGGATGGGGGATATGAGGATGGACAGACAGGCAGACATGTCTGCCCACCACCCCCAGCCCCACATGCCAACTCTTAGCCAGATTCCCCTTTCTCACACACACACGCGCTTCTCCACGGAACAGATAAATGGACAGATGCCTCCAGACCAGAAGCCCCCATGTTCCTCCAGCAGCTACAGACAGACAGACAGCACAATACAAGAGGCAGATACCTCTCTCATCTCACACACACACACACACACACAGGGTTGTCTAGGGGACAGATGGACAGACCCCCCCCACTCAAGCTGGAAGGTCCCACCAACTCCCAGGGTATTTCTGCAGCAGCTACAGACAGACAGACAGACAGCATTAGAGGCAGGTGAACAGATGGACACCTTTCCCCTCCAAAATACACACATGTGTGTATGCGCGTATGCAGGTGATGAAGTGGCTTTTGGGGATCGATGGATGGACGGACAAACAGGGCAAAGGGCAGACAGACAGAAAGGGACACCCCCCAGCTGCAACCACCCATCTCCAACCACACAGACACCAGTAGATAACAGTGGCAATGGTGCGTGGGATGGGGTGGTGGGGATAGACAGCATGAGGACAGGCAGACCTCAGGCTCCTTGTCTGAACCCTACCCCACTCCCTGAACAGACAGACGCACACATGCACATACTCCAGGGCCTTCAGCAGCAGCTGAGAGTGGATGGACAGACAGGTGGAGTGAGGTGTAGGCAGACAAACAGCCCCTTCTAACTAGCAACACCCCCCCGCCACATACACACACACAGATTGTGTCCAGGGCAGGTGGGTAGAGAGACCAAAAGACTCTCCCTGGCCAGACCTACCCCACAAAACATATGCACACCCCCTCCTCCCCACTCCTCATCACGTGCCCTAGCAGCAGCTGAGGATGGACAGAGGGCACAAGGGGCAGCAAACAGACAGACAGACCCCTCCCTTACAGATGCACCCAGTTGCTGCAGGTGCCTCAGCAGTAGCTGATGGATGGACAGACAGACCGTCCCCCAGCTGCATGCACCATGCCCCCTCCCAGCCTGGACAGACAGACACATGCTGACAGTGCAGGTGCTCTAGCAGTGCCTAGGACAGACAGACAGTGGCAGACCTCCTCCACCCTCCCCAGGCACAGACGGCCTGGGAGGCAGGGGGACAGACAAACATCCCCTCCCCCCCAACTATACACACACACACACATATCCAGCTGTCCCAGCAACAGCTGACTGGGGGGTACAGAGAGACTCCCCCTCCAGCTCCCATCCAACATACCAGCAGCAGCCACAGGATGGACAGACTGACCCTCCTACCCTCCACATGGGACAGACAGATGAACAGCCTGCCACCGCACACACCACACCCACCAGAATTGTAGCAACAGCCACAGACAGGCAAATGGATGGACAGGTGTGCCCCACCCCTTGCTCACCCTACCAGAAGCTGCAGGAGAAACACAGACAGACAGGACAGATCCTGAACAGACAGACACCCTCCCTTTTCCTACCCCACTGAAGACAAAGACCCCTCCCACACAGCACCCAGAGAGGAGATGGGGTCAGACAGCTGGACGGATAGTGCCAAGTACCTACCCGGGTGTTATTCCGCTCAGCCTTGAGCTCTGTGATCTCCTCCTCGCGCTCCAGCAGCTGCTCTCGGCATACATTCAGCTCCTTGGTAAGCGCCGCAAACTCCTGCAGACAGACAGACAGTGAGACCCTGCAAGGAAACCCCCCAGCCAGCCAGATGCATCCCCACCCTGCCCAGAGCTGGGAGGGAAGCCAGGCATCCTGGCTCCCAACCCCTCACCCCTGCTCTAATCCACCAACCAGCCCCCATTCCCCTCCCAGAGCCAGCAAAGAACCCAGGTGTCCTGGCACCCCCTGCACCTGTATCCCAGGGGACTGCATCTAAACCAGCTGAACCACCTTGGAGAGGAGGGGCCCAAGGAGGGGGAGGAAGTATCAGTATCACCAGGAGGGAACTGGTCAGACTAAAGCAGCTGAAGCACAGCACCAACTTCCTGGCAGGTCTGACAGCTCCACAGAGCCAGAGCTGGCCCAGCCAGTACCCCTCATTCCCAACCCAGAGCCCCCTGTTCCCCCAGTGCCCCACATCCCAGACCCACAGCCCCCTGCACCCCACAGCCTTCCCAGTGCCCCTCCCTCCTGACCTGGGGCAGGGCAATGTTGAGCTGGCGCTGCAGGGACTCCTTCTCGTGGGCAAGCTCCCGAAGGCGGAGCTGGGCGGTGCCCAGGCTGTCCTGGGTGTCACGCAGGGTCTCGAGCAGGCGCTCGCGCTCCGTCAGCATGTTTACCATGAGCTGCTCGAAGTTCGCCTCGTCGGCCCCATAGGCCGAGCCACGGCGGTTGTCCTCGCTGATGGTAGGCATCACCTCGCACATCATCCTGGCAGCTGGGTTGGGGGCGGGGCCCTGAGGGGCACCGCGGGCACAGGCAAGACAGGGGAAGCTGGTGGGGGGCCCAGCTCGCCTGGGGGGGGCAGCACCCCAATCTGCTGGGGTTGAGGTGAGGGGAGAGAGAGAGAGAGGGAGTGTGAAATGGAGGAGGGCACTCGGGTTCTGCTCTGGGCAGGGGCGTCTAGTGGGTTGGTGCAGGGGAGCAGGGCTGGGGGAAGGGGAGTGGGGTCTGGTGGGTTGGGGCCTGAAAGCCTGGATTCTCTCCCAGCTTTGGGAGGGGAAAGGGGTCTGATGGGTTGGAGCTAGGAGGGACAGGGTAGGCTGAGAGCTTGGATGCCTGGGTTCTCTTCTGGCTGGGCACCTGGCTTGCCTTCAGGCTCGGGTGGGGATAGGGAGTAGGGTCAAATGGGTTGAAGTTAAGAGCCAAGACGCCTGGGTTCTCTCCCAGCTCCAAGTAAGAGGAGTACTTTACAAGAACCCACATTAACCAGGGACCACCATGAACTGGCCCCAGACCCTGGGGCTCTGGGAGCCTGTGGCCTGCTCAATCCCCCATCCCTCCCTGATGCCCAGGGCAGACTCCTATGCTGGGACTCCACCCCCCCCCCAATTCATTCTGGGGGGACATGAAGACTGGGCCCCTTCCCAAGGGCTTGTGCCCCTCAACATGGGAAGCAAGAAGGGAGAATGCATAGGGTGGGAGCTGCTTCAGGGCCTCCCTAGGGGCCATAATGGGCTGGGGGATGAAGCAAAAGGCAAATATAGCTCCTAGCACCCCCCAAATGAGACCCCTCCCAGCCCCACCAGCCCAAGGGACGTGGAGCAGGGGAGCAACAAGGCCTCAGACACAGACATAGCTATGCCAGCAAGTGCACACACATGTGCACAGACCCCAAGGTTCCCTCACATACCCGTATACACCCATGTGAGCATGACCACTGGAGAGGGCAGAACATGGGGGTCCAGCCAGGTAGACAGACAGACAGATGTGGATGGTAGGAGCAGGTGGCAGTGGAGGAGTGGGGCTTTTGCCCCACAGGCCTCCACAGGGTCTGCATGGAACACAAGGCCAGGAACTCCAGCACACACATGTGCATGCAGAGCCTCCCAGGAGCAGCTCCTCAGAGCCTTGCCACACAGGACACATGTGCATGCACCAGCACAGCTCCCTCAGGTCTCGCACAACATGCAAGCGCTTGTGTGAACACAGAGACCACAGCAGCTCCCTGGGGCTTTGCACAGTACAGTGCACACTTTTACACGTATGCACAAGGCCTCAGGGCTTTGCATGCTGCAACACGCTTGCTCTCTTGCACACGGACACACCAATGCACAGGGATGCACATAGGCACCCAGTTCCATGAATAAAGCAATGCATGGAACCATGAGCAAGCACACATGCACACACACAAACACACCCAGCTCCCCTGGGCCCTGCACAACACTGCACATGAAGCCACCTATGCAGGTGCAAACATGTGATCACACACATGCAACCAAATGTGATCATACCTGGGACCTGGCACAATGTGGCATGCAGGGCCACACATGTTTACACAGACATGCAATACACCCATGCAAACTCCAAGGTGTTTACACAATTTCCTCAGACTGCTGCAGAGTCTGGTGCACAGAGCCACACATGTGCACCCAAGTCTTCAGGGCCCATGCCACATGGCATGCAAAGCCACACATGTGCAAACACACACTAAGGGTTCTTGCACAAATCCTAGTGAACACTTGAGGACTCATGCACACGTGCACAGCCATGGGGGCTCAAGTATACGTGTGTACGCATGTGCACATACATACACTCAGGTGCACCCTATAGGCTTCACAGGGGGCTGAAGGACAGAACCACACAGCAACATGCTCCAGCCAACTTTGGTCCTATGTGCCAACTTACACACATGCATTGGGACCATGGCACATCTGAACATGTGTGCCCTTGATGCACATACCTCATTCCTCCCCCACAGTGACATGTGCAGCTGCCACACACTGGGGCCTAGGTACCAACACAGGCTGGGGCACACACAGTCACTAACACGTGGGCACACCACAGCTGGTTTGAGCCCTCTGCATCTTCATGGAGACAGTCTCCTTTCACATACACACAGATCTCTGTGTAACTACAGACATGACCCCACATGCAGAAACACACCAGTGCCCTCATTCACAGAGGCCCAACACATATAGACACACCTGTGCAACCTCAGCCATATCACAATCACCCTAGGACCCTCCCCTCTGGCTCCTGTGATCTTCAAGGCTTTGGACTTCCAGACGCCCCACTTCCCCCTTCCAGATACAAGCATGTGTCAAACACCAACACAGTATCAGTGTATGCACTGGCACGTGGGTCACGGAGCAATCATACACCAGCAATGGTACCCCAGCATGTGCAAAAGGATACCACACCCATGGTGTACGCATCACACCAATAGCACACTAGCATGTCTGTGATGCCACACATGTGTTGCACAAGGTGTGGAGACTCCACCTACACATGTCGTGCCAACACTGCCTTCCAGCTTATGCCGGCATACAGGTGTCGCACCAATGGTGCATCACGACAGCAGCATGCATGTCCCAGAGAACATGGAGAGGGACCGACGCCAGCACATGCACTCCCACATCATGGACACAGTGCACAAGCAAGTCAGTGGCATGTGATGGGGCACAGGTGCAGGGCAGCATACATGTGTGTGCACAGCAGTGTGAATGCATGCAAGCCTCAGCCCCCATACCCCCCCTCCACCCTCAGCAAGCATGAGGAGGGGAATGGCTCTTCTTCCCCTTTGCACCTGTTCACACCTGGCTGAGGTGGCACAGGGATGTGTGCGGGCCATGAGAAGTGGGGCAGGGAGCAGGGTCTGAGGCTGGGGCCCTTCTGGGGAGCAAAGCGCCCCCCAGAAAAGAATCCACCCTGGCCCAAGGCCTCTTCCCAGCACAAATGCCCCATTTCCTCCTCCCTACCAGCCCCACAAGGAGATGAATCGGGGGGTCCATGGGGTGTATGGGGCTCTAAGCCCCCCCGCCCCCAGCCAGGCTGCGAGGGAGGGGGAGGAGGGGAAGACAGAGATGCCGCCTGGCACCCTGAAAACCAGACCCCTCCCCACAGCCTAGCTGCAGACACAGACTCCACTGCCCTGCGGACTTGGGGTGGGGGGGAAGCTCCTGTAAGGGAAGAAGCCAATGGACAGCGTAGCCACCACCCCCTAGGAGGGACCCCAGGCTAGAGGGGGGGGCGTGGATCAGGGCTGGGGTAGGAAGAGCATAGACTGGGTGATGTTGTGGGGGGGGTATGGGGTAAAGCCTGTGTGATGGGGGTTGCAGGGCACGGGCAAGGGGTGCACTAGGGGAGATGGGCAATAGGTGCAGGAGGAAAGCAGATGGGTTTGGGGTGCACGGGTGGGGCCTAGGCCCAGGCCTGGGCAGATGCATCATGGGGGACGGGCAATAGGGTGCAGGGAGGGGTCCAAGGCAGGTACATGGGGGTGCAGGGTGGGAACAGGGCTCAAGTCAGCGCTCAGCAGTGAGCTGTGGGGCAGGATGGGATGGGGGTGCATGGGGTGGCAGTGCAGGGTTACAAAGAGAGCGCTGGCAGGGTGGAGCGTGGGGTGGGTAGTGGAGGTGCCTGGGGGGGAGGCAGGTGCACTGGGGGTTGGGAAGGACAGGCAGTGGGTGCAGGGACCGGGCAGGGGCATCCGTGTGGGGACGCGGAGGGGGCAGGT
>NW_017728947.1:1853423-1862480 GCF_001723895.1 Crocodylus porosus | reverse complement strand
TGCGGGCTGCGGGGCGGGGGATGGGTTGCTTCTGGCCCAGGAGGGCACCAGGGGCTTTACCAGGGCGTGCGGTGCACGAGGAGCCACGGACACGTGCAACTTAGGGAAAGTCCAGGCCAGGGGTATGCACCACATAATGGGCACATGCCACACTGCAGCCAAACACCACACCATGGGCACACTCCAGGCCACAGAAACATGCCACACAACAGAAGCACACCAAGCCGTGCCAGCACAAGAGGTTCACTAGCACATGCAACACAAGGTCACACCAGGCCCCGTGGGGGTCAGCAGCAGCCCATGAAACACCACAACACACTTGCATCCCCACAAGAGAGACAGGCACCTTTGTGCCACCCTGGAGAGCTCTGCACCCCACTGGCCCCTGTCCACAAGTGCACTGCTGGATCACACAGATCAGCAGGAGCAGCCTGGGAAGATGGTGGATCAGCAGCCCTGGTACAGAGAAACGCACCAGCCTGCACACGCCAAATGCACAACACTCCATGGTGCAATGCACAAGAGTCTGAGGCACGTGTGTATCAGACAGAACGTGCCATGACATGACCCACAACAGCCTGAGATGCTTGACACCCATAACACTCCAAGCTGTGATCCACAAGTGCCCATGTATGTTGCAGAATGTGCCAAAGTGTAATGCCCCAGAGCCCAAGTCAGACATATGACAAGCAGAATACACCGCAGTTTGACCCACAGGAGCCCAAGACATGTGCGACATGCAGAACACAGTGGAGCAACCCACAGAACCCAAGACACATGTGCAACATGCAGAACATGCAATGCACAAGAACCCAACATATGTGCGACAAATAGAACACAACACAGTGAAACCCATGAAAGCTGGAGGCCTCCACACACAAGACTTCCTCCACCCCACCACACAGGGCACACATGTACCTGGAAAGGCTTACGGGGCAGGGAGGGCAGAAGCAACAGCAGTAGGAGGCACAAGCATGACACTGGGTCCAGAGCACATGCTTTCACATGGTGTCAGACCTTCACATGCAGCCTCGTGTCATGGGCAGACTCTACTGACAGTGAGGAGATCCTGTGGCTCCAGCTGTTTAAACAGTCCTTTACAGTCTGCACTGAGCCCTGGTCTGATCCCCACCTTAGAGGCCAGGGTCCCTTTGCCCCGCAACATCCACCCCGCCTCCAGGCAAGGCCAAGAACCAGACCTGAAACCTATAAGCCAGGGGACGAGATGGGTGAGGAGGGGTGCCCCCCCAAGAAGGGGCGGAGACACCTGACCAAGGCCCCTAGCCATTCACTAGCATATGCAACACAAGGAAACACACCACCAGCTCTGCAGTGCAGGGTGGCAGTGGCCCATGAACTCCCACTGTGCACCTCTACTCACCTCAGCTGCCTTTGTTGCATTCAAATGTCCATTTGCCACCCTCCTCCTCAAACTAGTGTTGCATGAATGCACACAAGGATGCCCAGGTGCTCGTCAGGCCATTGTCATGAGGCTTGGGGGAAAGCAGGGAAGGGAGTTGGCTTTTGGATGGAGCTAGCAGAGGCAAAAAATATTCCTCTCCTCCAGCCAGCTGGTGCCCCCATTTCCTGGGCATGGTGCCCACTCAGAGAGGCAAAATACTGCCCGATCCCTGCAACTCCCCTCCCAGGCAGCCAGTGCCCCTGGCTGTCCCATACCTGTTCCCATAGGATCTATTCATGCTCAGCACCTGGAAGTCCCTCCCCAGGGGACATGCACAGAGGTCCACAAGGCTGATGGGTGGGGGATCTCAACCTACTCAGCTCCAGGTCCTGGGTGATGCCAGGCTGGGAGGGAGGAAGGGGGACACACTCCACTCTCAGCCCAGCCTGCTAGAGGGGCATTGCAGGCTGGCCAGGCCACATGGGAGATGCTGGCAATACAAACGACAGGGATCAGTACGTCACGGACTCGCTCACACCTTTATTCACAGAGACACAGCCCAAGCACAATCTGCAGGACCCAGGTATTGGCTTGCCAGGAGACAGGCTCTGCTCCCCTCCCGGAGTGGGGAGAAAACCCAAGCATCCTGGCTACTGGCCCCACCCCTCCCCCTTCCGCTCCCCCATGGAATTTCAAGCCATCTTTTCCAGGCATCGGAGCTGCTGGACCAGAACAGCCACCTGGGGGGAGCTGTGTTACTGCTGGGGAGTGGGGCAGGGCCCCACTTCCCAGGCCTGGCCTTTTCTCCTACAATCAAGATGGGGGAAGGGCTGAGCAGGGCCTGCTGCACCCTTGTGGGAAGCTCATAGATGCCTGGGTCCCCTGCTCCAGAAGGGGCAACAGGGGGTTGAGGGGGCAGGGTAACAGAAATGGTCTGAGGGGCACCAGCTGGGCTGGGGGAAAAAAAAGAGCTGTGGGTTGGGAGTGAGGGGCACCGGCAGGGCTGGGGAGCAAGGTGGGGGCAGCAAGTCAGGAGTGAGGGGCATGACAAGTGGTAGGGAGCACTGCAGCTCTCACCACCCAGTGGCCATTCACTACACTGCACTCACCTTCAAAGTGGAGGAGGCGGTAAGGGTACCCTCTTGCCTGGCACAGAGGTGCAGCCACCTCTGGGGAGGGGCACGAGTGTGTGTGCATGTGGTGTAGACATGTATGTGTGTGTGCTCGGGGGGTGTTCCTGTTGCCTCTGGTTCTCACAGACGTGCAAGGCAGCTGCACGGATTCACACTCGCTCTGACTCACGTATGGGGAAGGGCTTTAAATAGAGAGGAAATAAATACTGTACAGAGAGGAGCTGGAGCAGGAGATACAGCCATTCTGAGAACTGGGGGTGGGGGAGGATAGCTAGGTTGGGGAAAGTGGGGGAAGAAGCCCCTGCCCCCCAAGGTGGGGGTCAGCCAGCCACTTAGAGAACTTGGGGGGGGGTCTTCGGCACCCTCCTGCCAAGACACCAGGGGATGAGACGTTATCCTCGTGACTCCAGTGACCTGGGGAGACAGAGGTGGGGGTTAATCATGCTGGGGATGGGGGGAGGGGTCCCCAGGGTAAAGAGGGACCTAACCCCTGCTAAGCTATGAAAGGGGTGTCAGGGGCCTGGAGGGGCATGGAAAGACCAAAGGGTGGTACCCTTAGCAGGTTGTGGGGTAGGCTGCAGGGTCATGGGCTTGGTACTCCTCAGCCAGGGGCTTTGGGCAGTTCCCAAGGGGTCTGGGGGGTCTTTATGAGTAGCTGACAGGTTGGGGGGGGCAGGGATTCCCTATAAGTAACTGGAACAGGCACAATTGGTGGGGACTGTGTGGAGCCCTGAGGTGGAGAGATAAGTTGGCAACTTGGGGGGGAGCTGTGGGATTTCAGGGGGGTCCTTTGAAGTTGCTGCCATGGCTGGAGGGGAGCATTGAGTTGGTGGGGGGATTTCAGGGGTCTCTGAGAAGGTACTGCTGCCAAGGGCTCTCAGCAAGAACAGGGGTTCAGGGTCTGAGGCAGCGCTTACAGGTGACTGGCTGAGGCTGGATGGTTTGGGGGTCCCTTATGGGGAAGCTGCTGTGCTGCGTGGAGCCTGGGAGGGGTGGGCAGGGTGTGGAAGCCCCAGGGAGTCCCGTATGAGTACCTGCTGTTAGGGGGACTACTTATGAGAAGCTGTTGTGCTGGGGGGTCTGGGGATTGCCATACAAGTACCTGCTGTGCTGGGGGTGGGGAGCAGGGCTAACTAGGAATACCAAGGAGGTTTCTTACAAATAGCTGGGGGGTCCCTTACAAGTGGCTGACTTGCTGGGGAGGGTGGGAGGCTCCCTTATGAGTAGCTGGGAGGAGTAGAGAGGGCCAGGGGGTCCCTTACGAGTAGCTGGCATGCTGCTGGCGGCGCCGGGCCGTACGCATCTTCTCAAAGCGGGCCTCCATCTCCTCCAGCACCTTGGGCGTGTAGCGCACAACCAGCTTCACCGTGCCCTGTGCTGCCTTCAGCAGCTCCACCGCCTTCTCATGCTGTTCCCCCTCCACACTCTGTTGGTGGCACAACCATGCCAGTCCCCATCATTGCATGCACGGCCCCCATTGCACCCCCTCCCACTGCAACACCACCCTTCTCCCAGGGCTGTGCTTGCCTTCCCCTGGCCCCTCCAGAGGCCCCTTCCGGGGCTCTCCCCCATGTCACTCTCTCTCTCTCCTGTTCCCCTGCTCCCCCACAACCCCAGCTCCTCCAGTCCTAGTCCCAACCCCAGTCTCCCCCCAACTCCAACTCCCTCCATCCCAGGTATAGTCCCTTCCCCCACAACTCCCTCAGTCCCAGTCCTTCCCAGCTCCCTCAGTTCCAGTCATCACCCTCTGCCCCAACTCCCGCAGCTCCAGTGTCCCCTTTTCCAGGCCCCCCACTCCCAGCCCTAGTGCCATTCCCCTCCCCCAACTCCCTCAGTTCCAATCCTTTCCCCCCATCCCCACACCCACTTCAGTCCCAGCTATCCCCTTTCCCAGTTCCCTCAGTCCTCCCAGTCCCAGTCCTCGCTGCCTCACCACGCCATTGACAGAAAGGAGCTGGTCCCCACGCTTGAGCCCGCCATGCCGGTCGGCCACACCAGCGGGGATGATGCGGGAGATGTAGATGGGAGAGTTCTGTTCCTTGCCTCCCATGATGTTGAAGCCGAGCCCCTCATCTGTCTTGGGCAGCTCCACCACCCGTGGGTGCGCGTGCCCCTCACTAGCTGCAAAGGCTGCCACTGTCGCCTGAGGACAGACACGCAGACTGACAGGACGGCAGCCCTGGGTGTCTGCCCCCTTCCTAAGCCACCTGCCCTCTGGCTGAGGGTTGGGCCTGGGGTCTCATGAGCATAGTGCCCTGGCCATGACCTGGGACTGGGAAAGCTGGGAGGAAGGGGGTATTGGGATGTGGGGGGCAGGGACAGACGCTGGGACTGAGTCATGGCTGTTGGGTGGAGGCCTGGGGGGACAGGACCAAGGGGCCACCATGACTCTCTGTCCTATGGCCACTGGGTGGGCCCTGATCCTGGTTGTGAGGGAGCTGTTGGGGAAGGGGTTCCTGGGGAGACATACCTTGGCTGTGGCATGGGCCCGGATCTCAGCGCTGCCTGCGATGTCCAGTGTGTCGTACAGCTGTTCGTAAACCTGCCGGAGAAGATATCAGGGATGAACCCAGGAGTCTGGGGAAGGACCGGGGTGCTGGGGTTCCAGTTTGGAAAGGGGGGGGGGGAAGAGTCAGATTACAGGGGCCCAAAGGGGTTAGGAGCAAGGGTGAGGGGATGGGGACAAGGGAAATGGGGGCACTGGGGTGGGCTGGGGTCTCCCTACAGCAACTGGGGGTGGAACGGGTGCTGAGCAAGAAATTGTGGGGGGGAGAACAGATCCAGGGACACCAGAGTCAAAGTCTCTGGGGAGTCAGGGTGGCTGGGGGGTCCCAGGAGGGCTGTGGAAGTGTGGGGGGGGGCAGGTGGGGGTCCCAGGGAGATGCAGACCTCCCAGGGGAAGGTATGAAGGTCACAGGTGGGCTGAGGGGTACCTGGGGCTACAGCTGCTCTAGGAGGGGGGACAGGAAGCAGGATAGAGGCATATATGGCTGTGCTGGGTGGTCAACAAGGGGCAGGAGATACTGTAGCGGGGCTGGGGTAGTAGTGGGGGGTCCCTGGGCCTCACCTCCCGGATGGCTGAGCAGAACTTGCTTTGCAGCACCCTCTGCAGCGCCTGCAGCTTCTGGGGGGGCAACTCCCCACTGCGCTGCAGCCGCTCCAGCAGCTCCACAGCCCGCGCCACATCTGCCCCCAAGGCCAGATAGGATGGGAAAGAGTCAGCTAGGAGTGGGAAGGGTGGCAGGGAGACCACCCCCAACTCCCACCACTGACCCCCAGCATTGCATATGGCCTCAACCCCACCACTAACTTTTGCCCCCCCCCGGCACCTCCCCACGCAACCTCTACTGCATGGAGGACAGCCAAGACCCCCCACAGGCTTTCCCATCTCTTCCCCCAACCCCTAGGGCTCAGGCCATGTCCCTACGCACGTTCTCCCACACCAAACTCACAAACGACTCCCCCCTACACATGCACCCCCACAGGCTTCAGTAGCCTCCTACCATGGCTGCCCTGCTCAGGTCCCTCCCTCAAGACCAACTGAACCCTCACCCCCTCCTACGCAGGGGAGCTCAGCTTACCCCCCCACCAACACTTACACACCTGCCTGCCTCTTTTCTGGGGGCAGGCACCACATGACACCCTCCCTGGGGGGCTCAACTCAGCTCCCCCTATAAACCCCTGCATTTCCCATGGACCCTGCACCCCCCCTGGTGGGAGGGGGCCTCCCTCTCCTGCATGAGCTCATCCTGCGGCCCCCTCTGTGCATTCCCTTTCTCCCCCTGTGCACACCCCTTACACACGAGTCCCCCAGGGCAACCCCATGCACCTCCCCTTGCACAGGAGCCCCCGGGCACCCTCATGCACCACTCCTTGCACGCATGCCCCCGTACACTTCCACATATCACCCCTTGCACGCTGCCCCCTCCTTCCACGTATGTCCTTCTTTAGCAGCCTGGCCCCCCGTGTGCGCCCCCTTGCACCCCTATGCCACCCCTTGCATGTGTCCCGCTCGGCACACCCCATTTCCCCTACCCCGCTCCAGCCCCAGCGGTTCGCTGCTCAGCGAGGCCATCTTCTTGCGCCAGCCCCGCCCTGCGATGCACCGGCCCTGCGGGGGGGGGAAGGGGGGCGGGGGCCACCGGCTCGCACGTGGGCTAGCGCGGGGCTGCGCGGCCAAACGATGGGCCCTTGTGCGCATGCTCAACCCCGGTGCCGCACCCAGTACGCATGCGCACGCGTGGTCCGGGCGCTGAGGGCAGAGGGACCTGCCCGGCCACGCCCCCTGCGAGTGTGGGCGTCACGGTACCCCGCGCGGTTCCACGCGCGTGTAAACACAGACATTAGCAGGCCTGCAAAGCCTGCCTGCATGCCCCTTTTGCATGTGCACACCTGCTTGCATGCCAGCCAGGGTCTGCACCCAGGGGCCCCTCTGCACATGGGTGCCATACTCATACCTGCTTGGTCATGGGGTGGATGCAGGCGTGTCCTACCGGGAAGCCATGTGCTGATGTGTGCCTGGTGAGGGAATCTACTGGCACGTGCAAACCTTATGCCTCCCCACACATCCCTGTGGAGAACAACTAGCAATGTCGCCTCTGCCTGGTACCCATTTGGCCCCCACCCCAGTAGACCTGGCTGTGCTCTCTCTGTACCCCCACTCCAGACTGTTCGGGATCCAGCTCTTAAGGCAGGGGTGGGCAAAACGCAGCCCGCAGGTCAAATGTGGCCCCCCCAGGCCAGTCTATGCAGTTCACGGGGCCCCTAAAAAAATTAGAAAATTAATAATTATCTGCCTCTGGTTGCCTGTCATGTGGCCCTTGATGTCTTGCCAAAATTAAACAAGCAGCCCCCCACCCCACCTGAAATAACTGTCCACCCCTGTCTTAAAGGGATTTGGGGGGGGCCACAAAACATTAAGGGGGGGAGATGGCACAAGAATGTTGACCAGTACAACCCCGTTGCCACCCCCTCCCCCCCCAAAATGTACAGGCTGTTTCCTATTTTTGCCCAGAAGCAGGGAAATGCCCAATCCCTTCATATATCCCCCTCCCTTCCATGCCAGCCAGGGACAACGCACCAGCCCCCACAACTTCCTAGCCTAGCACCTGTACATGGGGCAGAGGGCATTGAATGATTCCCACCCTGGTTTCAGAGGTCGAGGTACCCACATGCTGTGTCCAAGGCCAGACACAGGTATAGGCAAACCAAGCTGTTGCCTGAGGTCCAAACAGAAAGTGGGCCTGAAAATGTTAATTTATGAATAATAATAATGATGATGATACTATCATCTCTGGCGAAAGGGGGACCCAATACTAAAAGTTACCTTGGGGCCACCAGGAGTCTAGGTATGGTACTGGCTGTGTCTGTGCAGCAGGACTGGAGATCAGGGCACTGGCACAGACAGAAACTACAGAAGTGCTGGCCAGGGGTGTGGGTTTCAGTGGGGAAAAGAGGTGCTAGTAGTGGGTACATCTGGATGGGAGAGGAAGGAGCCCTCGTGGTTGCAGGCCTCCCACAGCCAGTAGCCTCGTGTCGTCCCCACCCCGCACTGGAGAGGATCAGTGTACTCATAAGGGCAGCACCTGCCACAACAGGGAAGCAACAGGACAAACCTCACAGAAGAGGAATGCAGTGGGGACCACAGGGCCTGATACGGGGACTGAACAGATGGGGTGTACTGTGCCTGTAGCACAAGGGAGCATTGCAGGTCATGCTGCTGGGGAAGCATTGCAGGTCGTGGGTTCTTCACCTGTGGGCGGTGCTTGTGGGTCAGATCCAGATGCAGAGGTTAACATAGATGTTGCTTGCCCTTCCCCCCACCCCTCTAATCCGCTGCCACGGTGCTCCATGCCTGATGTCGGAAGTAGGTACCACTCACAGGATGCAGATGCCAGCAAATACATTTGACGCCCCTATTCTACAACACTTCTTGCATCAAACTGGGGGACATGGCCTGGGGGTCTCTACTGCACATGAGGGGATCCCAGAAGCAGCTAAGAAGAGATTCTACAAAGCGCCCCCCAGCCTGGTCTGCACTCCTTGGTTTCCCAAGCTGGGGCAGGGGGCAGAGAATAGAATTCACTGTTTCAGTGGCAAAAGGGGGGCTGGAGGTGAAATTCACGAGCATGATGGGGCATGATAGTTAGGTAGATGAGGCCTAACAGCCTCAGCCTAGTCAACAAAGTGGGGGTGGTTGGTGGTGGTGGAGTGGGATTGTTAATGGTTCTAGTGATTGCTAAGCAACACAGTCACCACTTCCTACCCCAATCCCCATGTTTTGTGTGGTGAAACTGCCCCCCAACCCCTCTTGGACAGCAACGTGACACAGGAGAAACATTAAAACACCTTTATTGTGGTTAAAGAAAAAGCAGGTGCAGGCACCCAAGGGTGTATTACACTGAGGCAAGGGAAGGGACGGGTGGGGAGGGGTACACGCTACAGAACGTGGGGGAGGGGGGACAAACTTACCCACCTAAAAAAAAGAAAAATTAAAAAAAAAAAAAAAAGGATAAAAAAAAA
>NW_017728947.1:1852238-1853323 GCF_001723895.1 Crocodylus porosus | reverse complement strand
ATCCCCACTCACTCATCAGCACACCCTCTCTACATTTACCCACCCACCAGCTACCCTTCCCCTCCACACACCCCACACCTACAAGCACTCCCTCACCGCCCAAAAGCCCCCTGCACCCACCCACCCATATCCTGTTACAAGACTAAGACCTAATTTTGAACCATTATGCAATCACCTCTAGGTGTACCACACACACACACAAAAAAAAAAAAAAAAAAAAAAAAAAAAAGAGGGAAGAAGAGAGAGCAAGAGATGCAGCCGGCAGCCAGGAAGGGGAGCCAGGCCCCAGCTCATCCCCCGCTGCACCCCCCACCCCAAAAAAAAAATATAAAAAAACAAAAACAAAACAAAACAAAAAAATCGGTCCAGCTAGGGGTGGGGGGTACTCACTCCATAGGGGGCTCGAGGAGGTAGCCGTTTTCTGTGGAGACGTAGCCGTCGCCAGACTGCATTGACTCCTGGTCCAGGAACATGTCCTGGCTGCTCTCTTCCAGGGGCTCGGGCACGCCGTTATCCTGGGCTGCCCGGTCATCCCGTTTCTCGGCACCACGCTCCCCACGCTCCCTGTCCCGCTTATGCTCGCGGTCACGGTCGCGGTCACGGTCCCGCCGGCGGTCTCGGTCACGGTGGCTATCCCTCTCCCTCTCCTTGTCACGGTGGCTGCGCCGACGGTCGCGCTCCCGATCCCTGTCTCTGTCCCTGCCCTTCTCCTCCCCCTCCAGCTTCATCTCCAGGCCATCCATGCCCAGCTCGCCCAGGGGCACCTCCTCAGGTGGAATGTCACCAGGCTCCAGCATCTCATCCTTCTTGTCACGGTCCCGGTCCCGGTCACGCTTGCGGTCCCGGCTACGGCTGCGGCGCTTGCGCTCCCGGTCCTTGTCCTTGCTGCGCTCTCGGCTCCGCTTGCGCTCATCCTTCTCGCGGCTGCGGGTGCGGCGCCGGCGTTCCCGGGAGCGGCTGCGGCGCCGCTCCCGCTCCTTGTCCCGCTCTCGGCTCCGTTCTCGTCGGTCACGCTCACGCTCCCGGTCACGGTCCCTGCAGGATCAGGATGAAGGGGGAAGAGGCCAAGTGAAGGTGAGGGACAG
>NW_017728947.1:1850364-1852138 GCF_001723895.1 Crocodylus porosus | reverse complement strand
GTGAGTGAGCTGCCCCGTGCCCATGCTGCTTCCATACTGCAGACCCATTGCCACAGGGGGCAGCTAACATGGCTACTAGGCTCCCCATTCCCACAGAGCACCTGTACCCTCTCCAAGAGCCACTATGGGCTACCACAGACATGGCAGATGGGGGCAAGTCCCACAATGCAATTAGCCTCAGCTCAACTCCAAGGGTGCTCCCCACTACCACAGACATGACTCCTGGCTCCCCATACCCATAATGCACCTAGCCCCTAACAAAGGCCACTATGTGCCTACACAGACATGACTGCTAGGGGCCTATTCCCACAATTCACCTGGCCTTGTTCCAATGCCAAGGCCTGCTCCTTACTACCAGATGTGGCTGTGGAGATCCCATTCCCACATTTGCACCTGGCCCCAGCCTGATCCTGCCCTATCACAGACATGACTCCTGCCCCCCCATACCCATAACGCACTTGGGTTCAGTAAAATCCACTCCACTTCCATAGACATGGCTGCTGGGGGCCCATTCCCAGAGCACACCGGCCTTAACCTGACTCCAACAAGGCCTGTTCCCTACCACCACAGACATGATTGCTGAGGCCCATTCCCACAATGCACCTGGGCCCCACCAAGGGCCACTACGGGCTACCACAGTCATTACTCCTGGGGGCCCATTCCCATACAGCACCTGGATTTGGCCTGACTCCAAGGCCTACTCTCCACTACCACACAAATCCTGGCTCCCCGTTCCCACAATGCATCTGGGCTCACTGCCAAGTACCACAGACCTGGCAACTACTGTCCATTCCCACAATGCACTTAGGCCTCTACCTGGCCTATTCCCTGCTCCCAGTGCTATGGGCCCACACACCTGCCTGCTGCTGCCATAGCCCCATGCCTACTTCAATCCACAGAGAAGCACCCCCCCCCCCCAAAACAGTGGGCACTGATTCTCCTGTGGTTCCCCCCAAGCCCAGGGCTGGGAGTTCCACAGCCCATCCCCACCCTTGCAAGCCCCCCCACTCACCGCTCATCGTATCTGGAGGTGTCATCTCGGCCGGAGTGCCGGATATTGACGTCAGCACCACCTCGCCGGGTGCCCCCAAGGCCACCGCCTGCAAGAAGAACATGGCCCTTTATAGCAATGCCAGGCAGGGAGGAGGCCCTTCCAGAAGAGTCCCACCTTTCTCATTTGGCACCAAGGCAGAGCAAATGGCCTCATCCATTGCACCCTCCCACCAAGGACACTGTGGGGGACCTTGATCTCTCAGCCCCTTGGGAGAATGCCTGGCTGCTCCAGCCAACTATGGGAAGACAATATCCTGGCTCTTCCAGCCTCAGTAAACCATGTAGTATAGGGCACACGCTGGCTGTGAGGGGTGATCTCCCAGCCCCTCAGGGGAGCTCTTAGTTGCTTCACCTCAGCAGGGAGTACTGTAGTGGGTCACAGTGTAGCAGCTGAGTGTGGGGGGAGATCTCCCAACTCCACCAGCCTCAGCACAACGTACTATGGGGCAGGAGCTGGAAGATGAGTGGGCAATTTCTCAGCTCCTCCACAGGGTGCTGGGGGATGGGCAGAGGGGGGCAGGTTGTGAGCCTCACAGAAGGGGGAGCTCCCATCTCTCAAGTCCCTGGCAGACTCTGTGGTGGGGAGGGGGTCTCTACTCACCAAGCCTGCGCGGGCGCCAGCCCTTGACTGTCCTGCCACGCTCCACATCCACCAGCACCCGCCTGCCGTCAATCTTCTTGCCGTCTGCATGCTTGTAAGCCGCTGTAACAGATTGGGGAG
>NW_017728947.1:1826320-1850264 GCF_001723895.1 Crocodylus porosus | reverse complement strand
CCCCTCCCCAGCCAGGCACGCACACACACACACACACGGAAGAACCTCTGCCCACCCCCGGGGGGCTCTGCGGAGCCCAGTTGCCAGCCGGCTGCTCAGCTGTGCCAGCCTGCCAGGGAACGGTGCGTCCTGGTGCCACCCCCACAACATTCTGCAGCGAGGAAGGATGCTGCCTCAGCTTCAGCAGCCAGAACTACGCTGGAGATGCAGGGCAGCCCAGCCCCATCCAGGCTGGAGGGCCAGGAAGGGGCAGGAGGCCATGGCCCATTACCCACCAGCCACCTGGTGACCAGCTATCCTCCCCACAACCCCTCCACGGCTGCAAGGAAAGGAAGGTTATGGACAACAGTCAGATACCTGTACTTGGCTCCCCGCTATGCTCCCCTCCCTGCTGGCTGGGTGGGTTGCATATAGGATCCAACCCCTGGCTGCAGGGGAGGGCAGATACACTCTAACAAAATGTGGGGGACAGCACCCCCAACTGCAGCCCACCCTGTCCCAGCCAGCCAGCTCCTCCAAACCCACCATGCAGCCCCCTCCCACAAAGCAAGGCCTACAGGAACGAGGGGATGGGATGGGGAGGGGACTCTGTGCACTAGGATTTAAGGGCAGGGGGGCCACGCACACACAAAGCTTTTATCCTCTGGCACCTGGCTGGCAGTCCCTGGCCCCCACCCCCCTGAAGCCCTGCCACCTTAGCAGGGGTGACCCCACATTGGGTCACAAACCCTTCCAGCCTGTCGCCACCAGATCAACAATAGTCCAGATCTCTAAAAAGGAGGTTACGGATGGGTGCCGAGGCAGAGGCAAAGGGAAGGAGAAGGGAAGGGGGGGGGGGGGCACTACGTGGGCACAGCTCATGAGAGAAGGAAATAAAAGCGTTTACCTGGAGAAACTACTTACAAAACCTTTCAACTTAGCGCCTCGGCTCAATGCGTCAGGCTGCTAGCTTTGGCCCCAGGGGCTCGCCCAGGTGCCCCCCCAACCGATCGGGGCATTTTTTTGGGGGGTGGGGGGTTGGAGCAGCTGCCAAGTCACCTCTCGCTGCCTTACCTGTCTCGGCAGCGGGGTATGCCCCCCACATAGAGCTCCCACCCACCCCTCCATACCAGCCCCATATCCTCCCTTCCCACAAGGAACTAACTGCTCAAGCATGGGGCATCAAGTGGGTGGTGGACCCATGGACCCCAAGCCCAGTCCTCTGCACAGCACCAGGCCAGTCCGATGGATTGAGGGACAAAGCTGGGCATAGAGCTTATCTGAAGCAGCCTCCCCCTGCCCTGGGGATCCTGGCTTCTAAGAGATGAAGCCGCAGGCACTTCACTGCCAGTCACTGCAGGAAGGGACAAGGACACAGGTACCATCCACTTAGCCTAACAGCCAACAGGCAAGGCTGAGTGCTTCCCTGGACACCTTCCAGCCTCACCTTGCTGAACACCCTACAGCTGGTTCCCTGCTGCCACCACCACCACCACCCATCACTGCCACAATGGGTTTGCCAGACGAGTTTGGGCTCCAATGCCAGCATGGGCCCCCACAGGGTACCCCTGGGAACGACACAGCCTACAGCCACTACGGTCCTCGGTTACATACGGGCAGGGCCCCCTGCCCCTCTTGTCTGCAGCTGCCTGGCAGGGGGAGGGCGTTGCCGGTGCCGTGTCTGTCCGTGGCAGGGGGTAGGGGACGCCGCTCCTGGACAGTAGAGTCCGTGGCTTACCTGAGACCAATCTTACCGTCCACCTTTACAACACAACACCCCAGGAAAGCTGCTCTCCCTAACCACTTGGCTAACAAGGAGGAATCTCTACCCTCCACCTCCCCCCATCCAGACCTGCTGGCTCCCGGGCTCTCACTACTGCTGCCACACTAGAGACCCCCCTACCCACCACCCACTGAGCCCAGCAAAGCCTCCGCACTCAGGCCAGCCCCCCACCCAGGACCAAACTGGGGGCTCTGGGTTGCGGCTTAAAGGGACTCTTGACAGCAAATACATCTGCACGCCACATCCAGAAAACAGCTCTTTCCTCACTGCTACTTATCAGAAAAAGAGCCAAGGACCCGCCTCCCCAGAACCATTCTGCTTGGCAGAGAGCAGGGATACCCCATCCACCACCCACTCCTTCCCCAGGCCCCAGAATCAGCAACACAGCTACAGAGCGGGCAAAATGGGACCTTATCCAGCTCACATCCTATGTGGAGAGCAGCAGCCTCTACCCCAGGGCTGGGCACACACTCTGATATCTAAGGCTGGGGATCAGGGGTGTCTACCATCCCTGGTGCCCCCTGCAGTCACAGCACTCTACATTTCAAAGCCCCCAGGTGCTAGCTGCCAGTGAGATAACTGCACTGATCCCCAGCCTGGAGCCAACCTGGTTAAGCACCCTGTGGCATTTCCTCTAGTGCTCCCATGAGCTGAACTTTGATGTGGCTACAAGCTACCTCAGCTGGTGTCTGCCTGCCTGCCTAGCATCCGCCTGAGTGTCAACCCCCACCTCCCACCTGCTGGGGACCCCTCTTCGGGAGGCCAAGAAAGCGGGCCACAAGTCTGAGGCTCAGGTGAGGCCAAGGCCTTGACTGAGTTCCACGCAGGCCACGGAGATGGCTGGATGACCTAGGGGTCAGGCAGCCAAGAGTGTGGGGAGGAAAGTCAGAAGCTCTTTCCCTAGCCCTATGTGGTCAGCTACCTGAAGAATCATGGCTGAGTGGTAGAGCCGCAGGCAGGACTCGGATACTCTCTCCACGCCTTAACCCCAATCAAAGAACACAACCTCAGTGTGGGGCAGACGAGGGCACTCTCTGAGAGACGCACACGGCCGGCGCGCGCGCACGCACACACACGCACGCACGCACACGGGTTGAGGGGCAGCCTGGACACAAATGGGATGGTTTCTGGCAGAGAGCATCCCCTGCTGGATAGAGGCGGCGGATCATGGGAGAAAATAGGAAAAGCAAGAACCTCTGCCCCCAGTCCTGAAACAAAAGAGCCCCTCACACAATCTGCTCCCCCACTCAGCCGCAGCTGCAAGCTTCCTCTCAAGTGCAGCAGCGCTGGTGCGTCCCTCAGAAAGGCAACAGGGAAGTGGACCAAAAGGATGGCCCTGAAGGGAGAAGTATTTGAGTCCTGCCAGTTGGCTGCGCAGAAACCAATCCACACAGACAAGGGTCCGGTCTACGTTCCCCACCCTTCTCTGTCCTCCCCAGCTCAGCATCTATGGGACAAGACACCCGCCCTCCTTCTCTTCCTGCAGCTGTCCCTAGAATCTCCCCCAATTATGGGATGGGTCTGAACTTCACTAAACTAAGCGCCTGGCAGCTCTACCTGTGCCTGGCTTGTGTCCGAAGTGTGTTGGATACTGTGAATTCTTACCAATCATACAAACCCTTATACCAACCATACAATGAGATGTTGTAAGGGGGAAGCATTAGGATCAGCTGCAAGCCAGCAGTGGCAATAGCCATCACAAAGGTGGCTGCAGTGACAATAAGAACACAGAATTAATACACCCTGCCCGCGGCGCCTTTCCAACAGCATCTTTCTTTTTCTTTAAATCAAAAACTGTTTATGTACAAACACACAGTCTCTAGCGCCGAGACGCGACTCTTAACTGCACGGCACTTCAGATCTGTTTCAGCAACGCAGAGATGGGCAACAGCTTGCAAGGAGATCCCCTTCCCCCAGCTGCTATGCTGCCTTTGCTGGACCCCTCCTACCCCCCAGAATTTGAGTCACACTCCCAGCCCCTGGCAAAACAGGATCAAGATTGCTCCTGGCTGGGCCATGGGCATGGGGACTATGGGGAAGCAATTTATGAAGCCCGAGGGTCAGAAGGAGGAGAAGGCAGGGAAGCTCCTTTGGTATAACTGTTGCCCATCAGAGCACAAAAACACCCACGCACACACACAGACACCCCCGGTGGGCGGTGGCATCCCCTGCCCCCCACCCCCCCAGCATGTCAATCTGCACTCCTGGGGAGTGGATGGAGGGAAGAGGAACCCACGGCTTGCCCTACTCAGTAATAGATGGGGAGGGAAGGAGCTTCACTTTGACAGCCAAGCGCTGAAAAAGCTCCCTTCCACCTCTCAACTCTTAAAAAGGCAGCCGTTCTCTACCCCAGGAGGCAAAATTAACACATGAACCGTGGGGTGGAGGCAGATGTGCACTGCAGCCCACGTGGCATCCCTCTGCTCCGTACTTACCTGGCAGGAGAAGCTGGGCCCTACCCCCACCCCACCAAGAGCGGCTTGGGAACGTTTTTAGGCGAGGACATGCGAAGGAGGTTTACCGAGAGGTACGGTGGCTCAGGGAGGGATGGTACTTACAGTGCATGTCTCGCTCGTGCTCATACTCAATGAAGGCATATCCCCGTGGTTTGCCCGATCTCTTGTTGTACACCATATAGATCTGGGGAAGGGCAGAGGGAACAGATGACACTGGTAATGTACCCATTGCCAAACCAGCCTCAGAATCTCCATCTGTGCTGACCAGCAGGGGGTGCTCTTGTATTCCTCTGGGTGGCTCACATGGACCTGACAGCTGTGGAGATGACTTGCTGGCACCCCCTTGGCAGAGGGTGGAGGACAGCACTGGAGTCCCAGGAGAGGGAAAGATCCCCTTAAAGACTATTGCCATACAGGTGAACCACAGCCATCACACAAAGTACCTGAGTTTTCCCTGATGGCAGCCAGCATGGCAGAGGCCACATGCTAGGCTCTTAACCTACCACAAGGGCTTGTGGAATACTGTTCCCATCACCCTGGGGCACAACAGGGTAGTGCCAAAAGGGAGCAGATTCTCAGCTGGGACTCTGCTGAATTGCTCAAGAGACAAGTCAGCCTCTAACAATTCAGAGCAGGCACTAACACAGGCACCCACTTCCCCTTTCACAGAGCCCAGGGACTCAGGCTGCACCAGAAGCATCTTCCAGGACAGACCCAGGCTGAGGCAGCCCCTTACCCCATTTCTCTCATGGTTAAAGGCTCTTACATTTGGATTGGAAAAAAGCATTGTATCTGGATTCAGTGTCCATCAAGTGGATGCCATTGGCCACCAAATGATAAAAAGTTTTTCCTGGGGTGGGGAGGGATTAAGGTCTACCAGTGCTGAGCTGCTCACCAGGCCTATGTGGTTACCCCAATGACATGTAAGGGAGCAATGGGGCTGGCATCATGGCCAAGTGCCTTCCCCACCCTCAGCACAGGTGAGATGATGCCTGTTTACAGCTGGGTCAACAGTAGGTGGCCACTGGCACATGCCCTGAAAGGGGGCTTGGATTCACACTAAGGGTGCAGAATTTGGCATTGTCTCCATGCCTAGGGTTTCCTTGCTGTGAAGAAGCTGAAACAGCTTTGTGGGCAAGACGCAGGAGGTGGTGGGCTCTTACCCGCTTGATAGGGCCATAGACTTCGAATTCTCTTCTCAGCTTGGACTCTGTTGTGTCGTAGTTCTACAGGGGGTTAAAGGACAGGCTGGTAAGAGGATTCAGGAGGATCATGAGGTGGGGGAAGGGAAGAGGATAGGAACCCAGGAAAAGGATCCCACCCCCACCCCACCCTAATGATAACAGCCAAGATCAGACACAGGTAAGTGATATGGAAGCTGTATCTACACAGTATAAGAGGCAAAGAGAAGGGGAGACACTTACTACTCTGGCCACAAATAGGGTCTTGAAGGCATCACCTTGTGCATTAGGGTCATTGTGCGGGTCCCCTGGATGGACAGAAAACAAGGATATGTATAAGGAGAGGTGGGCAAAGAGAACCCCTCATCCCCACAGTCACTGGGTGGCCTCCCACCCAAGCCAGAAGTGGGATAAGTCACAGCGGAGGATGGGCAGAGGCTGCAGAGCTAGGTCAGAGGAACCTGAGCAGGAACCTTGCCCCCTCACTTACACATCTTCAGCTCACTCTCCACCTCTTGCTGCCTCCGCTCAATCTTCTCTCTTCTCTGCAGAAATGAAAGTGAATGGGGTAACAGATGGCAGCTTCCCCCACGTCCAGATAGTGCTGGAAACCCCTCTCAGGGGAACTGGTAATCCCAGGGGGTGCAGGGGAGGTGGTGGAGCTGCATCAGGTAACTGCCTGGTTGCTATGGCACAGGCCTGGGGTTGTTTCCCCAGTTGCTATGGCTCAGGACTGGGGGCCCTTGCCCTGATTACTATGGCCTAGGTCATGGGGTCATTGTTCTGGTTACTATGGCAAAGATCACGAACAATGACTTTTAAAGATACCACCGTTTCACCCTCAACATGCTCTGAGGAGTTGTTATCTTCAACTTGTAGATGAAGCTACTGGGGACCTCACCTCCAAAGTAAGCCAAGGCCAAGGACAAAACTGCCACAAAATACAACCCAGCAGTCCTGGCTCCTAGCTCCTCAACCCCACTCAATCCCATTCCCCTCCTCTCTAGGGATAGAACCCAGACATCCAGGTCCCCAGCTCTTTAACCCACTAGGTTAGAGCAGACAGCAGAGATAGACCCAGAACATCTGGGGTTTTTCCTCTGCTGCAATCATTGGAGACGAGAAACAGAGAACATTAGAGAGAATGTGGTAGTTAAGTTTCGCCCAAACTTGCCCCTTTGCCACATAATACAGGGATGGCTTCTTAATGCCCCCAGCCCTTTCCTCCCACCACTGCTGGCTGTAACACCAGGGGGCACTGGGGTCTTCTGAAGCTGCCAGGGCAGTTGTACCTTCCGCTCCATTCGCTCTTCACGGGTCTCGGCACGGGTGGGTGGAGGGGCATCTCGTGGGTCCTGGAAGAGAGAAAGCAGCATAGTGGCAGGGCACCAAGGAGGCATAAAGGTGGGCTGAACTGGCAGGGGAAAACTTGGTGGCTTCAGGGCAAAGAAACAGAGGGAGAGTCTAGCATTAGCCAGCCCAAGCTAGGCTGCTGGGTGGGAGCAGCGAGCACTCACCTCAAACTCCCGGATGTAAGGGGCAATGCCAGAGTAGGGTTGGTTGTGGTGCTTCTCATGGGGCAGCTTCTCCAGAGGGGGCAGGTAGGGGATGGGGTCTCGGGGGGCAAAGAGCGCCAGCAAGTTGGGGGGGAGGAACTGCGTCATCGTGGGGAATCTGACAGGAAAACAGCAGACACCAACCCGTCACGAGCCTGCACAGAGCGCTGCCCCCAGAATGAACCCTGCTGGGCTGCAGACCCCCTTCCCCCACGTCCCCCCCACAACACCACCGCTCCTCCCGCCCCCGTCGACCTCCTCTCCCAACTGGGCTGGAGCCCTGCCCGCCCCTTTCCGCACCCCACCTCCAGCCTTCCACCCCTCCCTTCTCCCCGAGCCCTCCTCCCCAACATCAGCCCCTGCCCCATACGCCACTCCCTTCTCCCCCAGCCCCCCTGCTCCTTCCCGCCCTCGCCCATCCACCCACCGCCCAGATCCTGCTGCTGCTGCCGCCGCCTCGCGCGGGCCTGCTCTTCCGCCGCTCTGCGCAGGCGCAACCCTCTCACCGCGCCGGATCTCTCCGCTGCCGGGCCTAGTCTCTGAGGGGGGCGGTGCGAGACTCGCGGATAAGTTTGTGAGTGTCAACATTTAGATTCTTCCGCGGTCCCGTCGGAAAATAGTCCCGGATCACGGCGAGGCGGAGCCACGTGACAGTACGGGGACAGCCCCGGGTCAGTGCCATGCAACCAGGGTGACGGCCCTGGATCTGTGCCATAGCAACCGGAGCCATGACCCCTGACCTGGGCCATAGCAACTTGGCCAGTGACCCCTTACCAGTGCCTTGGCAACCCAAACCATGACTCCAGACCTGTGCCATAGCAACTAAGGCAATGACCCCTGACCTGTGCCTTAGCAACCAAAACCATGACCCCAACTCATGCCTTAACAACCAGAACCTGAGCTGTGTCAAAGCAACTGGGGCAATGATCTCTGTCCTGTGCCACAGCACCCAGAACCACAACTGCTGACCCATACAAACAAGAATGACCCCTGACCTAGGCCCTAGTAACCAGGACAAGGACTGCAACTGGAGAAACAACCCCAGGCCTGTGCCATTGCAACCACACAATGACCCTGACCCACACCACAGAAGCTGGGGCCTAGCACCCCAGGCCCTAAGATGATGGACATGTGGAAAATTTTATGCATTTCAGGTGACACCCCACTTCACATGGGGGGGGCAGTGTCCTTGGGCCCCCACGTACGTGGCTTCTCTGGCAACAGAACAGTGACTGCTGACCTGTGCCATAGTAATCACAACAATGACCCCTGACCCAGGCCTTAGAAACCAGGGCAATGAGTCCTGACCCATGCCATGGAAACTGAAGAAATGGCCCCTGATCCAAGCCACAGCAACAAGGGCAATGGTCTGTGACTTATGCCATAGCAAAAGCAGCAGTGCCACCTGACCCATGCCATAGTAACCACAACAATAAGCTCTGACCCAGGCCATAGCAAATATGGCAATGAACCGTGACCCATGCCATAGTAACCAGGGCAAAGACCTCTGCCAGCTGAGACAACAATCCCTGACCATTTCCATAGCAACCAGAATGATCACCCCTAATCCATGCCATAGTAACAGGGGAACAACCTCAGGTCTGTGCCATAACAACTGGACAATGATCCTTGACTCATGCCATAGTAACCAGAACCCCTGACCTCTGCTATAGCAACCAGAGCATTGATGGCTGATCTGTCCTATAGTAACCACAACGATTACCTCTGACCCATGCCATAGCAACTGGGGCAATGATCCCTGACCTGTACCATAGCAACCAGAGTAAAATCCCTAACCAGTGGCTCAGAAAGCAGGGTGACAACCCCTGATTTATGCTATAGCAACCAGTGCAAAGACCTCTGACGTATGTCTTACAAACCATTGAATCACAAGAGCCTCCATACCCCAGGCCTGGCCCAGTGATGCCCCTGGGCCCCATATGTCCCAGGCCTGCCTCTGGTAAGGCCCAGTGGCCTGAAGAGGGAGAAAGAGATAACAGCTCTACGTGGGGAGCATAAGAGGACACCATTCACCTGGAAGGGACACTGACCTGTTGTTTTTTGTTTTGTTTTTTTTGGGGGGGGAATATATATATATATATATATCTCTCTCTAAAGCATCCTGGATAAGCATTTCTACACAAACCTTAACATGCATTTAAAAGCTGTGCCCCTGTTACAATGGTCACCCCTGGGACACTTACCCACCACACACAGAGAGCAAGCAGGGGGGAGCAGAAGGTGTCTGAGACAGTGAGAAGGATGAAGTCTGGTGAGTTAGAGCAAGGCAGGGGATTGGGAGCCAGGATGGGTCCTATTGCAGCTCTGGAAGGGGAGTGCAGTCTGGGGGTGAGACCAGGGGGAGCTGGGAGTTAGAGCACCTGAGTTCTCTCCCAGCTCTGGGAAGAGAATTGGGGTTGGCGGGTTAGAGCAGGAAGGCATGGAGCCAGTACTCCTGGGTTCCAGCTCCAGCTCTGAGTTTACTAGGTTAATTAACTGTGTCATGTTTAATTAGGTTTCTTAGGAATTACTGCCTGGGAGGTGTCAAACCACCCAAACAAGCATGCTGTTCCTAAACACCTCTCCCTGCTTGTGAGGGAAAGTACACCAGTGTCTATAACCTATGGCCTTGACCCTCATCTTACACCCAGACCCATCTTCCAGACCCCACTTCCCTCCCAGAGCTGGCATCGAACCCAGGAGTCCTGGCTCCCAGTCTTCTCTTCCTCTGTTAGACTCTACTCCCCTCTCAGAGCTGGGTGAGAACCCAGGCGTCCAGGCTTCCTGCACCCCAGGTGCCCTGCCTTCCTTTGCAACCCTGTCCTCGGGAGTTGTCCTCCCCCTGCTATTTTTAGCACCCCCAGAGCTAAGCGTGGCTGGGGTGGGAAGGGCAGTGGGGAGGGGGCGGGTACTGAATTTTGGCACAGGGGGGCTGGGAGTCTGTGCAGCCCAGCAACATGACACCTCCCTGGTTTGAGAAAGTGTTTACAGGCAGAGGACCCCGGGCACTGGCATTGGGACGGACAGATGGACAGAACAGTCTGGGGTAAAGAACCTGGGGGCGGGTAGGGGGGAGCAGCAGAAAAGAAGGGAATGCCAAGCAGAGAGGCTGCTAGGAGGGTCCTGAGGTGGAAAGTGGAGGGGATAAGACTGGTCCATTAGAAAAAAACGAGCTGGGAGAGAGAGAAAAAGGAGGAGAGAAAAACGGGAAGAGGAGGAAAGCGCCTGTAGGGGAGGAAGGTAGTGGAACAGAAGGAGCTGGTCAGAGCAGTGGGGAAACAGAGTGGAGTGAGTGAGGTGGGGGGTGGGATTTGTGGAGTGAACTAAGGACCGTGTCAGTGCCAGAAACGAAGGGAGGGGGGAACCCACGGTAGGAGAGACGAGACGCATCAGCGGAAAGAGAAGCTGAGGCCGGATAAAGGGGCCCAGGCCACAGTAGGGAGCCGCCACCCACTGGCCCATGGCTCCCAGCCCCACGCCCTGAGTGTGCCAGACATGGAGAAGCCCCTGGCTGAGCCAGGGGGCCCCTACCCACTGTGCCCACACAAGGACTGCTGTGAGCGGGTGGTCATCAATGTCTCAGGGCTGCGCTTTGAGACGCAGGTCAAGACGCTGCGCCAGTTTCCTGACACGCTGCTAGGTGACCCTCGGCGCAGGGTGCACTACTTTGACCCACTGCGCAACGAGTATTTCTTCGACCGCAACCGGCCCTGCTTCGACTCCATCCTGTACTACTATCAGTCAGGTGGGCGGCTGCGGCGCCCTGCCAACGTGCCCATCGACATCTTTCTGGAGGAGCTCAAGTTCTACCAGCTGGGCGAAGATGCCCTCACTAAGTTCCGGGAGGATGAGGGCTTCATCAAGGAGGAGGAGCGGGCATTGCCCGAGCGGGAGTTCCTTAAGCAGGTGTGGCTGCTTTTTGAGTACCCTGAAAGCTCACAGGCTGCTCGCATCATCGCTATCATCTCCGTCCTTGTCATCCTTATCTCCATCGTCATCTTCTGCCTTGAGACCCTACCTGAGTTCCGGGATGAGCAAGATATTTCCCTCCCGGTGAGTGACAGGGAAAGAGAGCAGGGGTGTCTGGACCCTTTGGCTGGGCCTTGTCTGGGTCCCTTTGTCCCCAAGAGCCAGTGGGTGATGTCTCCACCCCAATGCCACAGTCCAGTCTGCCCAACAGCCAGTCCTGGAGTCCCATTAGCCCTTGCACCCCATCCCTTCTGCCCTCACCAGCCGACAGCTGCCCCCAATGCCCTACCACCCCACTGTGGTCTACCTCACCAACCCCACTCTGTCCCCACCAACCCAATCCCAGCATCCTCTTTACCTGATCAATAAGGTGGGACAAGCATGGCATTGCCCTGCCAGCACAGACAAGGTAGCACCTGGTCCTTTGGTCCCCATCAGCTTCTAGCCATCTCATCCCTAGGTCCCAACCTTATTGTTACTCCACCACCTCTGGCTAACCCAGTTCCAGCATCCTCTCTGCCTGAAGTCCCTGTGGGTCAGTGGAGAGGGACACCCAGCCCCCTCACCCCAACTCAAGTATCAGCCTGAGTTTCCCCTCACCCCTCACAGAGGTGGGATAGAACCCAGGTGTCCTGGCTGCCAGTCCCTCCTGGCTCCATTCCTACTACAGCCCCTAAAGCCCATTCCCCTCCCCAAGCTGGGATAGAACTCAGGCATCCTGATGTCCCAGCAGGCTAGTCCCCCAGCCTGTTCTGCAGGGCATGGTGTTAACTTGCTGACTGGCTGTGCTCTGAGGTGTCCCGCCCAGGAGCAGCTGGCAGGATTAGCAGCCCTTAGCTGGTGCCTGCCGCCTGGTGTCACCTGATCTAGGGCTGTGTGAGCCATGCAGCCCCATCCTCCCCCCAGTACCCCTTTCCTGGCTGGCAGAGATGGGACAGTGAAGAGATAATGGTTGTAAATTTGCTGCCTTTGAAGGCGAGTGCCAGGGATGTCTTGCCTGTGGCGGGGATTCCCTGTGTGAGGCATACCACACAGGAGGTGGGGGAAGGCTGGCACAGTTACCATGCCATGGTCCACCATGCACTGTCATGCCACTACTGAGCCATAGAACCTCTCCCCAGCCAGTGCCACCCACTGCCAGCCTGGTCCCAGTGTCCTTTGCTCCCAGACACTGTGCCCAAATTCTGGGATACGCGCAATGGCTGGCTATGCCAACCGCAGCTTCAGCTTCCCTTCCCAAAGTGGGAGACAACCCAGGTGTCTCAGCTCCCAGCCCCTTGCTCTTGCCCACCAGGCTCCGCTCCCCATCCAGAGCTGGGAAAAAAACCATATGTCCTGGCTCCAAGAGTCCCCGACTCTAACCTACAGGACCCCTCCCTTCCCAATGCTGAGATAGAACCCAGGCATCCTGGCCCCCAGACACCTCTCCCAATGGCATCTCCCAGGTACTATTACTCACCCTCCAGGTCCTACTATCCTTCCACCCCAGCAGGTATCCCAGGGGACCCCACACCCTCTGAGCTACTGCAAATGGGCAATCTATGAAGTCCTAGATAGTGGGTGGGATGTAACACCTGGAAATGCTCCCTCTGCCTCCAGCCTGCCTCTCCCAACAGACAACCAATGTCCCCCTCACCTCAGAACAGAGACACAGGCCCAGCCAAGCCTGGTATCCCCACTCATGGGCAAATCTAGGATTTTGGAAAGGGGGGTGCAGATAGCGAGGTATCTCATCACATATAAAACAACACATATTTTTCTCCAGTTAAAAATTAACTAGAAGCTTTACTAGAATACTAGGGGCCCAGGGCTGTATTATTCAGTTTAAGATGAAGGAAAGACAGATATAACTTAATTGGAATGAGTTAAAAGTTCTGGGCGCCACACTTTAGGAGGGATGTGGACAACATGGAGAGGGTCCAGAGGAGGGCACTCGCATGATCGGGGACAGCAGGGCAGGCCCTACAAAGAGAGGCTACGGGACCTGAACCTGTTCAGCTTCCATAAGAGAAGGCTGAGGGGGGATCTAGTGGCCTGTTACAAACTAGTCAGAGGGGACCAGCAGGCACTGGGGGAGTCCCTGTTCCCCCGAGCACTACCAGGAGTGACTAGAAATAATGGTCACAAGCTGGCAGAGGGTAAATTCAGATTAGACATCAGGAGGCGCTACTTCACTGTCAGGGCAGCTAGGATCTGGAACCAACTTCCAAGCGAAGTGGTGCTGGCTCCTACCTTGGGGGTCTTTAAGACAGGGCTTGACAATCACCTTGCTGGGGTCGTTTGACCCCAGTACTCTTTCCTGCCATAGCAGGGGGTTGGACATGATGATCTGCTCAGGTCCCTTCTGACCTTACCAACTATGAAACTATGAAAAGCAATCTGCAGGGCTGTGAAATAGGAGCTTCATTACCAGGAGCAGTGAACACCCAGCAGAATGGCTAGGCTTGACTGGTGGAACATCAAGACTATTAAAAAAGAAGAGAGGATGTTAATACCTGTGGAATGAAGAGTTTAGAAGGGATGGGGGAGATGATAATGAGCCATTAAGTTAACTGACTCCCCCACCGCTTCCACAACCCAGTCAAGCACATGGATGAGCCTGGCATGGGGAAAGCCAGAGGTCCCTGGGGTCCTCCTGTCCCCTCCTGACTTCCTCCTTTCTCTCTGTCCCCCCAACAGCTGCACCATCACCGGGGGAACAGCAGCCACCCCTCATTACGGAGCTCAAAAAGCCAATTCGAAGACCCCTTCTTCATCGTGGAGACCATTTGCATCTGCTGGTTCTCCTTTGAGCTGGCAGTGCGGTTCCTGGCCAGCCCCAGCAAACCAGCCTTCTTCAAGAACATCATGAACATGATTGACTTCGTGGCCATCATCCCCTACTTTGTGGCACTGGGCACTGAGTTCGCCCGACAACGTGGTGTTGGCCAGCCTGCCATGTCCCTGGCCATCCTCAGGGTCATTCGCCTGGTCCGGGTCTTCCGCATCTTTAAGCTGTCCCGGCACTCCAAAGGGCTGCAGATCCTAGGGCAGACCCTCAAAGCCAGCATGCGAGAACTGGGCCTCCTCATCTTCTTCCTCTTCATTGGTGTCATCCTTTTCTCCAGCGCCGTGTACTTCGCTGAGGCTGACCATGAGGATACAAAGTTCACCAGCATCCCTGAGGCCTTCTGGTGGGCTGTGGTCACCATGACAACTGTGGGCTACGGTGACATGTCCCCCGAGACAGTGGGTGGCAAGATCGTGGGCTCGCTGTGTGCCATTGCTGGTGTCCTCACCATCTCCCTCCCAGTGCCTGTCATTGTCTCCAACTTCAGCTACTTCTATCATCGGGAGATCGACTGTGAGGAGCAAGGCCAGTACACCCATGTCACCACCTGCCCCTACCATCTGCCCCCATCCCCTGCACCCCCTGCCCTCCAGGAAAAGGCCCACCAAAGGGAGGAGAAGCAACAGCAAGACAGCGCTGTGGTCCCACCCACCTCTAAGCTTCTGGATGGGGTGGTGTATGTGGATGGCGGCCAGCTGATGTCCTTGGGCCTTGAGCAATCCAACAAGCGCCTGGTGACTCAAGTGTGACCCCTGGCTCCCTAGCCCTCCTGCCTTTCCACGCCTCCCCTGCTCAACTGGAGGGGACAACACAGGGTAGCTCCCAGCTTATCTCCTACTGGGCCCGCCAGGGACAGGTACATCTCCTAGATAGTGGGAGAGGGGACATACCTCAAGGATAGCCCATCTGTCCTCATTTTGTCCGCCCCTCTCAGCATGTTTGGGGGCAAGGGTCTCCTAACATGGCTGTGTACAAAGATGGCGACTGTGTAGGACTGCATCTTAAGGATGGACCATTTGGCTTTCATGAACTGGATAGTGCAGAGACGTTACTGCCCAAGGCAGCCCATGCCCTCTCCTCTGACTCTTCTGCTTTTAGAAAGCTCTGGACACAGGCAGGTTGGGTAAAGGTGCTCCCTTCCCTGCCCCCACCCACTCCGTCTCCCCTCCGTGACTCACAGAGCAGTTGGCACTGGAGTGTCCTGTGATATCACATCAGTGTGGTCTTGGGTTTCACCTGCTGGACCATGCTCTGGAACATACCCCATGCTGCCGAGCCTCAAATAGCCAGAGTGGAGATAAATAAGGGAACGTGTCTTGCCAAGACATCTGAGTGAGGATTTCAGAGCAACACAATCCCAGCCTTTGGGGAGGTGGGGAGAGAGGGGGATGGAACCCCAGAGGAACTCAGTGTGCTGAGCTAGAGCTCTCTTCCCATGGCTCCCCACCCTCCCTCACACCGTCCAATACTTTCCCACCTCATCCCACCTGGAAGGAGCTGGCAGGTGGGGATGGGACAGCTGCTCCAAGGGACTTGACCTCCCAACTTATCTCAGGGATGTTGTAACCACAGCGCGTTTGGGTAACTGGAAGGAAATTCCAGATCTCTTCCTCCTTGTCTTTGGCCATGGACATGGCATAGGTCTCCCGTGAAGGCCAGCAGTTCCTAGGCCAAAGCTGCTAATGAAGGGGGCATGGACTTGGCTCATGGCTTGCAGGATATGGCCATGGCCAGAGACCCCCACTAGGAAACCCCAGTTGATGCAAGTGGCAGGTGAGGTGTGTCCTTCACATCCAGCTGGCCCATGAACTCCCTGCAACTATGCTGGGACCCTCCCACCCTCACCCTGTCCAAAGCAACTCAGGTCCCTTTTGCTTCCCAACCCAACACCACAGAATTCCAGCTCCTTCTAGTCTCTTCAACCAATACAGCCCTATCAAACCTTCCCATCCCTGGTCCAGTGTGATAGAGCCCACCCCCAACCCAGCCCAACTCAGCTCCCTCCCAAGCCACCTAACACAACCCAGGCCCCACGTCCCACCCAATCCCATGCAACAATGTCCCCTTCCAAGACCCTAACTCAATGCTACTCTGCACAAACCCTCTCATCCTAACCCAGTATAATGTAACTACACCCCCCACAAATCACATCTCCATGCACTTTCTCCTAGTATAACTCCATCCCCAGTCAACCCATTGCCATGGAACTCCATCCCCTCCAGCTGCTCAACTCAGCTGCCCCTAAGTCCACTCTCAGTCCCATCATGGCATGACACAATGCGTGTGCAACTCAAGTCAACCCCAACCCCATGTCATTTGGCTGTGTCCTTCCCAACCCAACACAACATGGATCATCCCTCTCTATCCCCAAACAACACCCTGTTCAACACACCCCTCACCTTTCCCAAGTCACATCTTTTCCCAAGCTGCTGACCCATCCCATCCCCATCCCCATCCCCTCCCAACCCAACTCACCTGTGGCCAAAGACCTATGAGGCCAGAGTCCCCCTCACCTCTCCTGGAGTAGAATAACCTACCTATAAGAGAGAGGGTCCCCTTGAAGCCTCCAGGTACAAGACCCTCACATACATGCACATACCTCTGGCTAAAAGGGCAAGACAAGGAGGACTTGATGGGGATAGGGACTCTGAAAAGACTTGGAAGTCTTAAAAAATTCAAGTGGCTGCTGTGCTCAGACATGCTGAGTCAAATGTAAAGGTCTGGGGTGGAAAAGAGGCCCCCATCCTCTCTGCCCTGATGTCAGTTCCATGCAACCCATCCCTTTCATTGTCTTAATGTTTTGTTCCAATGGTCTTAAGCTCCAGGTAGGAGCAGGAGGAGGTAGCGGTGGAAGGACTCATGAGGTAACTGCAGCAGGCCGGGGCTGTAGTGCAAATAAGTGTGTGTGTGTCTGTATATGTGTGTGTGTGTCTGTATATGTGTGTGTGTGTGCATGCACACATGTGCATGTGCGTGTGAACATAGACGCAGCGAGATGATTGTTGGGTGTGTCGTTATTGCTGATAACTGTATGGGTGGGTGCTCAGGTGCATTTGCATGCCCATAGCAACAATGAGATAACTGCTGGGTGTGTTGTTACAATTACAGTATATCTGTGTGTATGCGTGTGTGTGTGTATTTATGTAGCAGCAGTGGGATGACTTTTGTTCAGGAGTAGTTATAACTAACTGAGCACAAACACAAAATAACTGCAGACCCAACAGTAGATGGGTGAGTGTGTGGTCACTGCAACATAACAGTCGCATGGGGAAGCGGTGCCCACAGCATGGCTGGGTGGTAACTGTCATTTGCCATTGGGCAAGTGTATTGTAACTACAGAGTTGCTGTGGTGCATGTACATGAGAAATCACAGTGTAACCCCTGTAGAAATATATAGTAGTTACAGGACAATGCACATGCAAGCCATTTGTATGCAGAACTATGCACAGGCGGGAGGTAATTGCTGCATAACTACAACACACGCACACGCGCGCGTGTGTGTGTGTCCCTGACAGACAGAGACAGAGGTGGAGACAGACAGCTACAGCCTCTGGCTGAGTGTTCAGCACAGTGGTTCTCAACATTTTTTAGACTCAAGGCCTCCCTCAGAAAATCCCAGTTCCAACCTTTCACTCACTTCTTGACTACAGAAAAATACTAGAATGAGTTGCCCATGGCACAGAGCTCCAGCAAGCCACAGCTGGTCAGAATGCTTGTGACACTAGATTCCCATTCCAAATCTCTGGGTTTCTCTTGTGCATCATCTGTACATGTTTGCACACCTCACAGTGCTAATATTCTGCAGCATTCTTAAAAGGGTCTCATGGTACCCTGGCTTGAGAATCACTGGCTTAATACCTAAATGTAATTGCTGTGTATGAGAGTGGTAGCTACCGTGTAACCACTGGATGTGTGTGCATATGCATGTAATTACTGTAATGTAAACACCAGGTGGGTGTGTAGTAACCATAGTGTGAATGGGGTGCATGTGTGTATGCATGTAGCTATTGTAGAGAAAACACTGGGTGGATGGGTAGTAACCACACTATGAATGCTGCATGTATTCACATGTGTAGCCATGTATGCATGTCCACCTGTGCACTCGTGTACAGTGAGTGCGTGAGTGTATGCATATGTCCACATACCTGTGGGTGTACGTGCATCGACAGCCCCTGCTACATTACATATATTATACAATTAACTGGTCAATTGTGTGCAATAAGTTTTGACCGGTCACATGTGCCAAGTAAGTATCACACCATAAAGATGACTCTCCAGCTATAAAAAGAGCCAATCAGCTATGAAGTATTTGAAAATGTGTAACAACTCTATAGCTGGTTTGTATCCAGCTTGAATTTGAAAATGTAGCAAGGCCTTATGTATAAGCCTCTGTGTGTGTGTGTGTGTGTGTGTGTGTGTACACTGAACATCTATGTGTATCCTTGTTTATTTGTGTGTGTATAGTGAGCATACATGTGCATGTATGTGTGTACAGTTAGTGTGTATACGTAGGTGTATGCATATTACGAGTGTATGTGTATATATATGTGCAGTGTGTGTGCATGTACCTGTGTGTACGTGTCCAGTGTGAGTGTGTGTGTATGTGCATATACAGTGAATCTGCAGTCACTGTAGCATATGCCTGAACAGTCAGTGATGCCTTGTAGTCATGGGGCAAAGGCGCAGTCACCACCATAGATCCCTTATCTGTACGAGTGGCAGCCTGGGTGCAACTGTGCACGAAAGACCCATGATCATGGTGCGCATGCAGTGCACCTGGGCCAAAACAGCGACACTACACAGCCCAGGCCTGCTTCATACCCAGGGCCTCCCAACCCTGCCCCTTCCTGGACCCCTGTGGACCCATCAACTATGCCAGGCTGGAGGGACCCCCAGAGACCCTACTTGGTGGTACCTGAGTTTGGAAGTGGTTGACAGAGCTGAAAACACCCCCAGCTTGGTCTTCAGCTGCCTGGCAGGCACCAGCTCCCATGACCACCACCTTCTGCCTCCCTCCACAACTGCCCCCAGGACATTGGCACCTGTAGATCAGCCACTGGTCTCCTTCTTCTAGGTGTCCTGTACATGGGTGCCTGAGCTCTATGGTTTGCTCTGAGTGGCTGCTGTTCCAAGGGCAGATGTGTCTGATGCAGCAGGGAGTGCTGTGATCAGTGGGCCAGCTGGGCACAAGGGGGCTGGATACTCCCAAAGGGAGGTGGGCATCCAGCCCCCACCTCCTGGGAGACCAGGGCTGTTTGTTAACATACCAGCTAGAGTCAGGGTCCCCCACAGTGCTAGGCGCTGCACAGAATGACTGAGATTGGGGTTCCATCATGCTAGACTGTGTCAGCTAGTCCCTGCCTCTCAGACCTCATGACGCTGAACCAACAAAGAAGAACCCTTTCCCACAACTAGATCTGGAAGCATGGGGCTTGCAGCTGTGACAACTCAGCCATGTAAAGCCAGGACTTGAATCCATGTCTCCAGAAACTCCTGCTCAGACCCACTGGTGCTCCCTCCATCCTGGTGTGTCTCAGGGCAAGAAAGCCCACACCTGCACTTGGGTGCACTGGGTACCTGGGCCACCATTCTCACTGCCTCCATAGGCCAGAGCCCACTGCACCCCCTCCCCTTGTCCACAGATGAGCTCCCAACTTGGGATATCTTGTATACTGGCGTGAGAAGAGGCTGCTCTTTGAAACAGGCAATGTATCTACAATAAACCCAACAGCACTGGTTATTTATTGCTAAGGAAGGATGGGGCCCAGCTGTGTTTTCTCTGAACCCCACTTTGCGGTGCCCCCTGTGCTGTCCAGCCAGGCCCCTTTCTATTAGCCAACTCATACATTGCACACTGGGGGGGGAGGGTGGAGATAAACCTCCAGTGTAAATTCGGAGGGGCCAGTTGCTGTAGGAAACTGGGGGGGGGGATGGAGACAGGAGTGGCTGTTGTCTCTGATGGGGTGACACCCCATTTCCACTAGTCCCAAATCCTCTCCTAAAACCATTGCATCAATCCCAGGGATCCCCAGAACAGGCCAAGGGGCTGTGCCATGGCAGAGCCAGGGCTAGATTTCTTGCTGGACAGGGAGGAGGTAATATTGAATTCATGCTGGGGATGGGGAGAGGGCAGGGGAGGGGCTGGGGCTGGGGCTGGGGACTCCAGGTTCTATCTGTCCTGGTGCATCTATGCAGAAACCTATGCTGAAGTGAGCATGTGGAACCCAACAGGGCTGTACTGGTTTTGTGCCTGGCTGCAGCTATGCACATCAGTCTAAAGGTTCTACTAGAAATATTGGGAAGGTGGGAAGTGCCAAGCACAGGGAAGTGGGGTTTGCAACAGTTAATTAAGGCAGCCATGGCCCCTCCAGGTTGGCACAGGGATGAATCCCAGGGTGTGAGCCATCCTGATGTGTGTACCATTGGTAATGCCAGGGATACCGGACGGGTTGCAATCCCAGGGGGTGCATGGCAGGTCATTAGTAGCCAGGAGCTGTCCTGGAGCCCCAGTCCCTTGTCCAACCTACTCCTAACACTACCCCAGAGCCCTGTGCCACTGCTGTGAGGCCACTGTCCAAGGATGCCAAGAGCCCCCAGATCTGCTCCAGGTGAAGCCAGGGGCTGGGGGCTGGCAGTGTCTGGCCCCAACCAGGTTGTTACGTATGCTGGAAACATCCAAGGACCGAGAATTTTGAAAAGGGGACGGGTGCAGATGCCGTGGTACATTATCACATGTAAGAAAACTCATATTTTTATCCAGTTAAAGGGAAACTAGAAGTTTTTCTGATAAGCTGGGGGACTAGCACTATATTATTCCATTTAAGATCAAAACAAAAATCACTATGAGAATGCACTCTGATTTGCTAAATTATATATAAAGCTTAGAAAAAGAATGCAACAAACTATGTAAAAAATAGAATAGTCTAGAGACATCGGGTCATGAGTCCCGTAGTCATTAGTGTTAAATGTACATCTCTTGTTCAGATTCCTAAAACAAAATCTAGCCTTCCTGATCATCTTGACAGCGCCTTCAATGCTTCACTGTCAGACACTTCTACACACAAGTTAATAGGACCATACTTGAGTTGATGCTTTTAGATAGAGCTAAAAACAGTCTACTGGGCTGTGAAATAGATGAGAAACACTACCAGGAATGGCGAACAGACAGCAAAATGGCAGGAGAAAAGATACTTTGAATAGTGGAACACCAAGAGCTTTAAAAAGGAGAGGATTGTTAACACCTGTGGAGTAAAGATGAGCAGGAATCAGGGAGGTGATCACGGGCAATTGACTCTGTCAGTTCTGCCTGAATAGAAATGCTACTTCCCCTCCTAGCCATTTGTTTTATAAAGTTTGGGTGGGCAGGAATCAAAGGAGGGTGCAACTGCATCCCCATGGATACGCCCCTGGCTACAGAAGAAGGTAGCTTCTTCTCCACCCCTCCAACAAGTCCATACACATCTGACCAGGGGATAAAATTTCTTCCTGACCCCAAATGCAGAGTCAGTCTGAACCTGAGCAGAGGGACAAGACCCTCCAAACAGGAACCTCTGAGTTTAAAGTCCCAGTAGGAGCACTGGCGCAGCCCAGTTACAACCCCCAGCCTTGGCTGCAGCTGCCAACATGCACTGGCTCTGAGGAAGGCAAGAAAGCCCCTCTGACACCTGTAGCAGCAGCAGGGGGAAAAATTCCTTCCCGACCCATCATGGGCACCAGCAAAGTCCAGAGGGAGCAACACATCAGCCTCTGTGAACCTTCCCCCCATCCAAGGGAACTGGGCTGGTTGTGGCTAGACTTGGGAGGCCCCTGTGGCATCAGGTGCTGCAGAGACCCTGATCTGGGAGAGAGGAGTTGGGGGTCCTGCTGTTGGCCAAGCCCAAGCTGAGGGAGCTGGATCATAGCAGCAGATCTGGGGGACAGTAGGCACCAGGCTTACTGGGGCAGGGAAGAGATAAACTGGGCTATAGCTTCTGCTCCGGCCACAGGGTGTTGTGGGGGAGGGGGACTATGCCACTGGCAACACCTGGGGGGCAGCTGCCCTATAGTAGTCCCCAGATACTGGAGCTGGAGGCATTATAGCAGCCTTGCCCCCCTGCTGTGCAGGGCAGATCACATTGGAGGGGGCCACGAGGCCATCCCAGGTGACTCTTCCCTCCTCACAGCTTCATGCTTGGCACCCCTGTTCCCTCCCGTCCCTCCGTCCCTCCTGCTGAGGTGGCAGGTTTAATTTTAGGCCTGTAGAATAGCCTGGATTCCAGCTGGGTCCTAGCGGCTGGGGGAGGGGGCAGCCACTGGGTGGGGAAGGGGGTCCTGGAGAAGGGGAGCATGTTGAAGGGACTGCACCTCATGGGATGAAGGGGAAGGAGGGGATTGGTGCCCCACAGGCTGGCACTGGGTGGGGGGATTATCCAGCAGGGCATGGAAATGTACAGGCAGGCTTGTGGGGGGGCACAGTTGAATGGACAGATGAAGGTTCTGTCAGAGGGATGGGGCACTGGGATGGATGACAGGCTCTAGGGTGCACAGACAGGCTGAGGCATAGGGCAAGACACAGGGACAGAAGGCATGGGGTGTATGGACAGACAAATGGACACAGGGTCTGAGGGATGGGTGGCCAGACAGAGGGACAGCATATAGGGGCAAATGGATGGATCCCACCCCCACAGCCAGAGCGATGGAGGGGCCAGGATGGAAGGATGAACACTCGGACAAGGGCAGGGAGCTGGTTAGGCTATCCCCACTGGAGTCCCTGCCAGAATGGCAAGACTAAAAGAGCCCCCCACCCGCCTGTGACCACCCCCCAGGGCCCCATGGGGAACATGTGCTACTCCAGGCCAGTTCCCACTGTAAACAGGAGGCTAAATATAACCCTGGACAGTGGCCAGGGAGCATGTGCTGCCTCGCCCCAGCAGGGGTTACTGTGGGGGTCAAGGGGCAGGAGCTGGGGGTTGGGAGCAGGATGCCCAGACCTCCCCTGACCCCAGCATAGGGCATGACCCAGACACAGGCAGCGAGTGGGGCAGAGAGCAGGACCCCTAAAACAAAGGAGTTGTGACTCCCAGCCCTGCTGAGCCCCTCCTGAGCTGTGAGAGAATCCAGGTGTCCTGGCTCCCAGACCCCCCACCTCCCCCCCCACCACACCAGACCCTATTGCCCTGATTTTCTGCAGGAGCGGGGGGGCACATTCTTCCTGCAAAAGCCGGGGGCAGGTGATGGGGGTTGGGCAGGGGAGGTGTGGGCAGTGAGACATGGAGCAGGCCGGAAGCAGCAGCTGCTTACAGCATCTGCAGAACATCTGGGGGGGGGGGAGGGGGCGCATCTGGCTGTGAGGTACCAGCAGAGGGTTCCTATGCCAGTGGTAGAGAAGATGTGGGTCCCAAGCCCTGCACACCCCACAGGGAGGGAACCCTGAACACAGAGGCCAACACTCAGTGCCACCACCCTGCAGTGATGCCCCTACCTACTGGAAGCAGGCCTGCACCAGGTTTTTGGAGAAGAGGATGCAGATGAGGTCCAGGAGGGTGTCCAGGCTGGAGACCTCCTTGTTGCACCTGCCCATGCCCAGAGCCTGCTTCAGCTTGGGGTTGCCCAGGTGGATGGTGAGGGTCAGGATGACACCCAGCACGGTCGCCAGCACCATGGTGCACACGTTATGCCATGGCCTGCATGCCCATGCACCTGCTTGACCTGGTGTCCAGCCCTGCCAGCCCTGTGCCACACACACCCTAAGCCTGGCTATGAGCTGGATGTGGTGCGGGCCCCTGGGATGCAGCCACTTCTGGGGTGGGCACATTACAGCCTGGTTATACAGGCACCTCCTCACCCAACGAGATGCCTGCCTCTAATTTACCCCACCCCAAAGGCAGCTGCTATACAGGGGCCCTAATCTGTCCAAGGAGATGCAGCCGCCTCTGGCTCTTCTTCCCTGGCTGCAGTTAGATGTTTAAGGGCTGAGTTTAGAGTAGGTCAAAAGTCGGAGGTCAGGGCTGGGGAGGGGAGGCAGGGGTTCACTCCCTGGACCTGTTTCTGCTTAGGCAAAGGAAGCAGCTAAACTTATTCCTCAGGGTGAATGGGGTGAGGGAAGATGCTGTGGGCCCCACCCACCCTGACCTTGCCCACCAAGGTGGCCTCCCTGGTGCCCCTCACTTCCAACCAGCAGCCCCTTGCCCCCCCCAGCCCTGCTGATGCTT
>NW_017728947.1:1823786-1826220 GCF_001723895.1 Crocodylus porosus | reverse complement strand
CAGCCCCCTGTCCCGCCAAGCCCTGTTGGTGCCTCTCACACCCAACCGGCAGCCCCCTGCCCCCCCAGCCCTGTGGGTGCCTCTCACTGTGTAGCAGCTGTAGCAGCCTGTGCCCCCCTCTAAAGGGTCAGGTCCTTTCAGGCAGCCCCAGGCCCAAGTCCTGCTCTTCATAAAACCAGTCTGAGCAGAACCAGCTGCCCCCAGTGCAGAGGAGGGGATTAACTCCTTCCCTCCCAGAGCAGACAGCCAAGGGCTGGCTGTATACACCCTCTAGCCGCATGGGCCCATTCCACCCCAGACCTGACTGCATGGCATGGCTGGTGGAGGGGGGGTTCCCCTCACTCATGCCCCCCCAACCCTAGAGGGAGACTGGTGCTGGTCCCTCCTGGGGGAAGAAAAGGGAGGGAGAAACTCTTCATTAACCCCATGGGGTGCAAGTGGACCTGAGACCAAGCCCCACCGACCTCCTCCTTGCAGGGGTGAACAGGGACCCATCACCTGGGTGGGGGGGGGTTCTGAGACTGCCCCAGCCTCCCCACACCTTCAAGGCCTGTCCCCTCCCCCCCCGGCTTTCCTTATGGCTTTAATATAAAACACTATGGGACAAGGAGCCATAAAAAAGCCCTGGTGGGTGAGAGGCTGGCTGGCTGTGGGGGTGAAGGGGTTGGTGGGTATCCGTTCCCCACCCTGGCCCTCACTGGCTGTCCCTAACCCCTCCTTGCTTCATCTTCCCCAGCTTCCAAACCTCAGCCTTGTTTTTCCCATTAGTCTTGTTTTAAAAGATAAAACATCTGTCTCTAGGGAATGCGTGTGTGGGGGGGCAGTTTCTAACCTGGCTCTGAGAAAGCAGTGGGGTCTAGGGAGGGCGAGAGTGCAGACACCTGGGTTCTAGCCTGACTCTGGAGGGGTCGGGTGGGGAGCTGGCAGCCTAGAGGCCTGGGTTCTGTCTCTGCTGGGAAAGATCCAGAGGACCTTGAATGAGGTCATATTCATCACTACAAGAGGTCAGGATCCTTCTAGCACCTCCTCCTGGCTGTGGCTGCTCCTTTTGTCACCCCAAAATTAATTCCACTCCCCACACACACAATGCCCAGCCACCAGGAGGCAACACCAATGCTCAGCACTCACACTCCCTCAGCCCTCACACCCTACTCTGCAACTGGGGGGGGGAGGCAGGGGGCTGTGAGTCAGGAGTGAGGGGCATTGGCAGGGATTTTGGGGGGCAAGGGGCTGCAGGTTGGGAATGAGGGGCACCAGCAGGGCTGGGGGGCAGGGGACTATGGGTCGGGAGTTAGGGGCACAGGCAGGGTGGGGGAGCTCCCTGCCTCGGGCGCTGTGCTGGGACTCTGGCGTCCCACCCCGTAAGCCCCATGGAATGCAGCCTGGGGGGCCAGGGGTTCGTCAGGACACGTTGGCCCCACCCAAGCACTGCCTGAAAATGGCTCCTGGCCAGGAACGCACAGGCGGGGGGAGAACCTGACCCTCCACCCCCTAGATCCATCAGCCCGGCATGTGGCACAGACCCCCAAACCCTTTAGCAAGCACCACAGCACCCTGAAGCTTTCCCCCCCACCCATGTGCACCTACAGACATGCACACACCCTGCAAGCACACACGTGTATATACCGATACACCCAGAGACACGCATTTGTGTGTACACTGACACACGTGTATACACCGACACATGCACACACATGCCCAGCACATACAACTGTGTATAAACCATCATACATATGCATGCATACCTGTCACACGTATACACTGATGCACACACCAGACACACACATGCATGTGTATACACTAACACCCCCAGACATGCACTCATATATATACAACAGCCCTCAGACATGCACATACATGTATACACCCACATACATACATTCATACACCAACACATGGAAACATGCACCCCCAGACACGTGCACACACACACACACACACACACAACACAGGTGCACACAACCTCCCACCTCACCACCCAGCCCAGCCCAGCCCAGCCCTTGCCTCCAAGTACAACCAAATGACAGGCAAACCTTTTCCCCTCCACACCCCCAAGAGGGGCAGGCCCAACCCATGTCCCCCCTACCCCACCCCACCCCCGTCAGGACCCCTTTGCACCTGGACACACACTCACAACTTTATCTTCCCAGTGTACAGCAGGCACACGTGCACACACGCTTGTTTGGCTTATCCCCTCCAGCAAGGGGCAGCACATGCAGGCACACACATGGAGTGGGACCTATGTGCTCCAGAAGGGGGTCTCTCACACACACCCCTCCCTCCAGCAGGGGGTCACACACACACGCCCTCTAGCAGGGGCTTCTCTCTCTCTCACAAACACACACACACACACACACACACACACTGTAGGACAATGCACACATGCACAGACAGCATATGCCAACATGTGCACAGGTCCAGAGTACATGAAACA
>NW_017728947.1:1821134-1822858 GCF_001723895.1 Crocodylus porosus | reverse complement strand
GTGTGCCAGGCCCTGCCCTCCTGGGGGAAGCCTCTGGCTTGGGCTGGGTGGGGGGCACCTGTGCCCCCTTGGCTGTGCCCTCTGGTGGCTTTGACATGCCCCGTGGCAGGGGGGGAGGGTTCTCTGCCCCCCGGCCTCCAACCCCATCATCACCCAGGGACCTTAATCAAAGCCAGATCCTGGCCAGGTCCTGGGGAAGGGGAGGCGGTGGGGTAGAAGGATCAGGTGCCTCTATCATGCCCCCACCCAGAGGCAGGTGGGGTGGGGGGAGAAGCAGGCAAGTAGGCATGGAGTACAGGACTCCCCCCCCAGGTCCCTCCACTGGCCAAGCCCCCTCAGCCGACTCCCCCAGCCCCCCTATCCCACCTGCCTCCTCCCTTCTTCCCCCTCTGTTTCTTCCCCAATAACTCGGAGATCAAAGCCAGGGGGGATGCCAGGCCCCCCCCATCCCAGGAACACAGACAGGAGCCGGGGTCTACCCAGTGCTTCTCCCGCCCTGCCATTCAATCGCTGCCCAGAAAACCGAAACCAGCCCCTTCGGCGGCGACTTTATTAACTTTTCATGTTGAAATCCAAAGGCTCTCGCGCGTGCTGGGGCCAGGGCCAGGGCCAGGATCTGTGGCCAGGAGCTGGGGGAGCTGTTTGTCTGTCTGTCCATTCCCCACCCCACATGCCTTGACACCTCCCAGAGGAGCTGGGGATAGAACCCAGGTGTCCGGGCTCCCAGCCCTTGGAAGGGGAAGAGAAAGCAAAGGAGATCAGGTAGGTATGATGGGGAACCTGTAGGGCAGGGGCAAGGGACTACGGGTTGGGAGTAAGGGGTACCGGTAGCGCTGGAAGGGGGTGCAGGTTGGGAGTGAGACACACCTGGGGTGTGCAAGTTGGGGATGAGGGGCACCAGTGGGCTGCATTAATGGCAGGGGTCCCTGGGGAGCTCCTGTGTGCTCTGGGTCCCTGTAAACTCATGCTGGGGGTGGGGTGGGGGGTTACTCCCTGCCTGAGCCTGGGCTGCAGGGAGCTTCCTGGCAGGGGCGGGGGGGATTCCTGGCCTCCCCCATCCCTCACTCACCTTCAGGCAGAGGCCGCCTTCAATGGGAAGCAGCTGGCGGAGAGGGATGGAGCCTCTGAGGTCTCCCAGGGAGAGGCTGCAGGGCCTGGACTGCATTAGCCATGAGTCAGGTCCTGTACAGATACACAGACAGACAGACAGCCCACTCCCCCCACTTCGGTTCCTATGTGGGGGCTGGGAGCCCCGGACACCTGGGTTCTCTCCCTGCTCTCTGAAGAGTGTGGGGCCTGGTGGGGCTGGGACACCCGGGTTCTTTCTCAGGAAGGTTTGGGGGGGTGGGGGGCCCCTCTGGTCACAGCAAGGCCCTGGATGCACCTTCACCTCTGGTGGGTTTGCCCCCTCTCCAGTACCCAGGCCTGGCACAGGGTCCCCACTCCTCATACCTACCCCCCTGGCCCCGAGCAGCACAGATTGACCCTTCTTCCCTCCCCGTGACCCAATCGTGCACACTCGTTCGGAATCCCTGCTTGCTCCTGGTGACGTGTCCTGGCATGGCATAGCGGGTACGGGTTAACAAGGGGGCTGCCGTTCGGGAGTGAGGGCACCTGTAATCTGCGAGAGGGCACTGGGAATGGCGGAGAGCTGCGGGTCAGAAGTGAAGGGCACTGGCAAAGCTGCTGGGACACGGCCTGAGGGCCAGGAGTGCGGGGCACCG
>NW_017728947.1:1818424-1820779 GCF_001723895.1 Crocodylus porosus | reverse complement strand
CAGCCCCGGCCCCCGCCAGGGCAGGTTGGAGGCCTCTGTCTCTGGTGGTGGATTCCAAAGCTGGCGGCTGCGGGAAGGGGGGGCCGGGGGCAGTGAATGGGATCCAGATGCAGGCACATCTGGGGAGGGCGTCGGGGTCGAGTTGGGGGCTGATCCTACCCGCCTTTGAAACTGAAACCCAGCGGGCAGCTGTCCCAGGACCTCCCCCACATCCCCATGCACTGAGCTACCTGTTCTCAGCCAACAAGGGGCACAGGGCCACGCGGGGGAGGGCAGACTGGGTACCAGGATGCCTGGGTTCACCCTCAGCTTTGCAAATGGATCTAGCAAGTCAGGGCACAGGGATCCTGGACCCCTGGGTCCTCACCCAGCTCTGAGAGGGGCCTGCTTACAGCAGGGGGTGCAGGGAGCCCAAACACCTGGGTTCTCAGTCCAGCCAACAGCTTTTCTGTCTTTTTCTTCCCTCCCAGGTCTTCTGAGTGACAGCCCCAGCTCCAGCACCCCTGACTGGCTGAACCCCCCAAACACTCCTCAGTCCCCAAGTGTGGTAGATGCTCCAGACCCCCTGGGAGGGGTCCCCAAAGTCAGACTGACCTTGAGACTCCCCACTTGCTGCTGAGCCCATGGGGTGCCCAGGCCAGGACTGGCCGGTTGGAGAGGGCCCCAGGGTTGCAGGGGTCCTGACACAGAGCCCTGGTGCCTGGTAGGACGTGGGGAGCGGAGCCTGGGGAACCCCAGCCATCTGGGGAGATCAGGAAAGGGCTGCAGAGCTCTGCTGGGCCCAATACCAGAAGGGACATGAATCGGACCAGGGGCCGGGACTTCTGGGAGCAACGTGGTCAAGACCCCCACTGAGCTGGCAGGTAACACCTAAGGCCTCTCGCTTCCAACCTGCAGCCCCTCCTGTGGGTCGCAGGGCTGGGGTATAGGGGGGATGGGGGCATGTCTAGGTGCTGCATCCCAGGGCTGGAATATGGTGGGGGACAGGACTGTATCTCAGTGTTGTGTCCCCCTGCTCTAACCCTGCTCTCCCTCCGATCAGGTCCCCTGGGTGCCTAGTGATGCCCAACCTGCTTCTGCCCATGGTGATGACATTATTCCTTTGTGGATTCCATGCTGCCCCCCTCCCCCCGCCTGCCCTAGATGCTGGGGTCCCTTGGGACGGGACACCGCCTCCCCCAGATGAGTGGGACCTGTACTCCCCCCGTGTGGCCCTGTCCCACCAGGAGCCTGCGGGGCCCCCGCTGCTCCTGCTGCTGGAGGAGCCAGGGATGCAGGCAGTGGTGGCCAATGGGACACGGCGGGTGCGGAGGGGAGCGGAGATGGCAGCTGCGCGCCGGGGGGAGATGGCTGTGTGCGACAGCGTCAACGTGTGGGTGACAGACAAGCGGGCAGCCGTGGACATCCGGGGCAAAGCAGTGACAGTGCTGTCTGAGGTGCAGACGCTGACGGGACCCCTCAAGCAGTACTTCTTCGAGACCAAGTGCAACCCAGCTGGCGGCACCGGGGGTGGGTGCCGGGGTGTGGACCGGCGCCACTGGCTGTCCGAGTGCAAGGCCAAGCAGTCGTACGTGCGGGCACTCACCGTGGACGCTGAGAAGTTGGTGGGGTGGCGCTGGATCCGTATTGATACAGCTTGTGTCTGCACCCTCCTCAGCCGTGCTGGGCGGACGTAGGAGCCCCAGGGCACGTGAGGGAACGTGGCCTCTGCCAGCGGCTGGACTAGTTGGAGCCATGGATGTGGTGGCTGAGGGGCCTGGAGGAGATGTGGCCAGGCCTTGTGTGGGCAGGCCTGTATGGATGGTGCTGCCACTGCTCCCCCCATGGCTAGACTCCAGGGACCCCGCTGACCATGCTAGGGTCTCACAGGAATTGGGGTCCTCAGGCATGGTGGTTGCTGCCTGGGCCTACAGCCAGACTCTGTGGCCTGCGTCTGTGTCCTGAGTGGTGTCATTTCTTTGGGATTCAACTGTTTCATTTTGGTTAACTCTATTTCCTACCATATTTATTGCCCCCCCCTGCCCTTCAGGACTCTTGTGATGGCTGCTCCCTGACCCCTTTGCTCCGTGTTAACTTATTTCCCGTGGCACCTGCCCCCTGCCCTGGTGTAACGTGAGGATGTGCCTCCCCCCCACTCCTGGAAAGACCTGAATGACCCCATGCCTTGTCTCAGCCTCTGTCATTGGGTTCGCTGCACTGGGAGGGGCTGCCATGGAAGCCGGATACCAGGTCCCTTTGTAGACCCTCCACCCCTAGCCCTGCTGGTGCCCCTCACTTTGGACTGGCAGGCCGCTTCTGCCCTACTGCCTGTTGTTCCCAAGCTACAGTCCCCTGCCCCCCCAGCCCTGGCTGTGG
>NW_017728947.1:1814120-1818324 GCF_001723895.1 Crocodylus porosus | reverse complement strand
GGAGATTTATGGCCACCTGGCTCTCCCTTGTGGCAGAAGGGAGGAACTGCAGCAGCTCCTGACCCATAGCAAGGTTGCCATGAGCACCCCAATATTGGGGGAGGGTGCAGGGGGGCTGCAGGTTATAAAGGGTTGGGAGCAAATTCTCTGCACCCCACAGAACAGGGAAGAACCATGTCTCTGAGATGGGGTGGGGGGGACAAACCTCTTCTGGTGTTGGAAGAGAAGGGAAGAGAACTCAGGTGCTCTGGTCCCTGTACTGCTCTACCCACTAGACCCTGCTCCCCACCCAAAGCTGGGAAAGAATCCATGTGTCCTGGCTCCCAGCCCCCTATGCCAGGCCCTCATGCCACCTGGGAGCTGGCAGGAGAACCCAGACATCCTGGCTCCCAGCCCCCTCTGCTCCAATCCACCAGCCCCTCACCCCCTCTCTGTACTAGAAGGGAACCCAGGGATTCGGCTCAGCTGCTCTGAGTCACGTGCCAGGTTACAGCACCATGGCAACAGCCATCACAAACATCCCCCCCTCCTCAACAATCCAGGCAGCCTGGGCATGGTGGGCACTGCACTGGCTCTGGCTCCTGGCCCCCAGCCCTTGGTGGGTATGGAGGGGGGACACTGGCACCACCGGCAAGACTGGCACCTCACCAGCAGTGATGTGGGGCTGGAGTACCAGCCCCCTCTACCCTTCCTGCCACCTGCTGCCCAAGTGAGTGTGGTCAGAACCCAGATGCCTGGGTTCCATGTCCAGTTCTGGGAGGGGGCTGGTGGACTAGAGCCAGGGGGGCTGGGAGCCAGGACTCCTGGGCTCTGCCCACTCTGGGAGGTGGGGGGGATCTAGTTCCTCTCTCTCCCCTCCCTAGTCCATCCTGCATCAGCCCCTTACCTCCAACTCTGAGCAGTTGTGGAAGGAGGGGGACACCAAGCACTTGGCCACCACCACAGGCCTGTGCCACAATGTGAAAACACATGGAGGGGTCCTCAGCCAGCGCCACCACCCCATCCCCCCACCACACTGGAAGGTGCACTTTAATAAGGATCTGCAGGACAAGGTGAGGGGGTGCTTAGAGTCTACACCAGCAGGGGGAAGCAAGGGGAGGGTCTCCAGTGCAAGCGGGGTTCGTACCAGGACACCTGGATTCTCTCTGAGGGCTGGGAAGGAAGTGCAGGCTGGGCGCTTGGAGCAAGGTGGGGCTGGCTGCTTGGACTCCTGGGTTCTCTCCCAGCCCTGAGAGAGGAGCATGGTGGCACAGGGTGAAAGGGGCCAGATGCTTCCATTCCAGGTTCAGCCAGCCTCCTGAGAAACGAGGATATGATGCCCTCCCTGCAGTAGGGGCAAGTGCAAAGGCCCAGGCAGGGGTTGGAGGGCTGAAGTAGGGGTAGGGGGGTCCCTGCTGTGCACTGATGCTCCCCATGTACCCCACCCAGCTGCATCTCCACGCCTGGCGATTCCCCCTTGCCACAGCCCACCTGGTCAGCGAGATGCGGGAGCGCTTCCCTGGCTGGCCCAGCCTGGCCCCGGATGGTGCCCAGCTTCCTGGGGCCCAGCCCCCATGCCTGGTTGACCACCACCGTGATGGGCCTTCCAAGGTGAGGGACCCAGGAGATCAAGACGGGCTGGAGAGGGAGGGCTGGGGGAGGAGGGACAAAGGGGGGCCCCAGAAGATTTGCCATGGGGGTGAGGGATCCGCAGGGTGGTTGAGTGACAGTCCTGACCCCAGCATCTCCCCCACTGACTCCTGTGTCCCTCCCTTGCAGCGGGCGGTGCCCACCACCCAGAACCCAGCGCTGGCTGGGCGCCACTTCTACCTGCAGGAGGAGGGGGCATTGCACCAGCTCGAGCCCTATGCCTCTGTCACTGCCCGCGACTTCCGGCTCTTCTCCCAGTACGGCATCCCTTGGCACAGGGCCCCAGACCCCTGGGTTCCCTAAAGGGGAACAAGGAGAGGATTGGAGCCTGGGAGGGTGTTTGCCAGAACTCCTACATCCTGCTTAGGGTGGGCAGGGAAGTAAAAGGGAGTAGGGTAGGAACACCTGCGGAGCAGGGCTATGAGCCAGGACACCTGGGTTCTACAGGGATGGGGGTAACACTCAGGCCCCCAGAGAGGGGGAGTGGGAATGAGGCCTGGGTTTTATTTAGGGCAGGGGTTCTCAATCCCTGTGGACTGGCAAACCGTGGCCCCCCAAAGCCAGGTGGAGAGACTGTGGCTCCTTCCACAGGGCCCCATGCAGGGTTTGGCCCCACCACTGCCTGAATGGTGGGGATATCTTTAGCTGTAACTGCCGGGTTGTGGCTTGCTGGACCATGTCATAAAAATGTGGGGACCCATGATCTAGGGGAAGAGAGGTAGCAATCAGAACACCTGGGTTCTGTTGGGAGAGGAGAGGAGGGGACATAGGAGGTGCTGGAGGGGGAAGACAGGACAGTGGGCTCTACTTGCATAGTGGTCCTGGGGAGGGGAACAGGCCAGAGGGAGAAGCGGGGGGCTGGGAGCCCAGACCCTTGAGTTCTCTGGAGAGGGAGGATGCAGGGGGGGGACAGGCAGGCAGGGGTCTGACGGCACAGGAGTGGGGCTGGCAACCAACTCCCTCATTTTTTTTCTACAGGAAGGAGCTGCAGGGTCTCACCCACAAGAGGACAGGGGGCCTCCCCTTACCCTACCCCCCATGTGACCGTGCCCCCTGCGGCTGCCTATGGAGATGCCTGCCATGCCCCACCAGCGGGCGCTCAGCTTGGCACATGAGTCCTTTGGGGTGCTGCAGTGGGCCCGAACTTGCCTGGGTCCCAGGCAACACCAGCCCACCGTGCACGCGCAGGCTGCCTTGCCTGAGGTCCTGGCGTTGCATGGGATGTACCGCACAGAGGCCCAGAGTTACGGGAGTGGCAAACCAGGCCCCATGTGACCCCTAGCCCACAAACATGCTGCACTGTCAGCCCCCACTGGGCTCTGGGTCTCCATGACTGGGGCAGGGCTGGGCCCTGCCCCTCCCCCCAAACACAACCCCAGAGCACAGAGGCTGGGATGGGGTCAGGGGCATGTCACAGAGGCTGCAAGGCCATGGAGATTTGTTGTCTGGTAACCCAGCAGGTGTGGGTGGCACCAGGGAATGGAGGGGGCAGGGGTGCCCTTGGAGAGAGACAAGGGAGCCAGAGGGCCCCAGTCCCTTCCCAGGTGTCCTGGCTCCCAGCCCCCGATTTAACCCACTAGACCCCAACCCTTTCCCAGAGTTAGGAGAGAACCCAGGTGTCTGAGCCCCTGCCCCACTTGCCCCCAACACAAACCCACCGGGCCCTGGTTCTCTCCCAGAACTGATATGGAATCATGTCCTGTCTCCCAACTCACCTGCTGTCACCCACCAGACCCCACACCCTCCTGGAGCTGGACTGGCTATGAACTCCCTACCAGTGCACTTTGGGGTAGCTTGGATACCTAGGTTCTCTCCCTGGTTGCGAAGAGGGGGGAGGTGGGGAGGAGAGAGCATACGTGCCGGAAGCCACCCCCAAGTAGCCTTGGCTGTTAGGCCACCTCCACCCTGTGCCCAGGCGGCCTTGGGTGCTATATGTGGGTGGAGAGGCTGGGGTGTGGGGCTGGGGAGGTCTGGATATAAGTGGGGGCTGGCCCTGTGGGTACATAACAGGCAACGGGGACAGAGGGACACCACTTCCTGCCCAGCCCTGCCAGCAACATGAGGCCCCTGCAGGTGAGTGCCCAGCCCAGGGCTCTGTGGGTGCACAGAGCGAGGGAAGGAGAGAAGGAGGAAGTCTCCTTGCAGGGGCAGGATGGGTTACACTGGCCATGCCTGCAGGAAGTTGGTGGGACATGGCCAATGGGCACCAGGGGTTTGAGTGTGTGTAGGGGGGACACAGAAGGGGCACTATGAACATGGGCAGGTTCCAGGTACCAGGTAGGGGCTGGGCAAGGCTGTGGGGGCACCTAAGGAGGTGATTGGGGTTTGAGGGGTGTGTGGCTAGAAAGGAGGGAAGGACGGGCACATGTGTGTGCAAGGTGGCAGGGCATAAGGCAGGTACTAATGAGCATGTACCTGAGGGTTGTGTATGTATGTGTGTGTGGGGGTAAGGGACAACATACATGGGGCAAGTGTGCATGGAGTACCCATAACTTCACAGAGGGTACCAGGAAGGGGTGTGCACGTGGCTAGGAGGGGGCACAGGAGGTGGCTGCACACAGCCATGGACAGTGGG
>NW_017728947.1:1804919-1814020 GCF_001723895.1 Crocodylus porosus | reverse complement strand
ACACACACACACACACACACACACACACACACACACACACACACACACACACACACACACACACACACACACGACGGCAGGAGCAGGGAGGGGTGTCCCTGGGGCTGCTAGAAGAGCTGTGCCCAAGGGTGGATGTGAGCCCAGGGTTAAGCATGGTACAGGGGTACATAAGCTCAGGGGACTGGGCTATATCTCTGTGTTGGGGTCCTGGGATCCCTCTGCTCTAACCCCACTCTCCCCTCCCTTCAGGTCTAGATCCTCCAGGTATATGCTAGGAGGGATGAGACTCCTCTCTAGCTTACTCTGTCAGCCATACAGTTGAGGGCAAGCAAAACTCAGAGGCATCTAAACCCCAAGCCTTTGGGCTTGGGGGTTTGCATGTAGGATGCCTGGTAAAGGATTTGGAAGCATCTGAAACCCTAGGCAGGGGTGAAGGATGCTTGCCGGTAACAGGGCCACATACAGTTCTTGAATGAATCGTGGATTTGGAATTGATTTGACAGATGTGACTTTGGACACAAAAATTTTTCCTTAAAAAGACAAATAAACAAACAAAAAGGTATATGCCAGGAGGGATCTGTACATGGGGACCCACAGGGTGGCAGCATGCTCCAACTTGGGGGTGGGGAAGAGGCGGCAGTTCTACTGCCCCATACAGGATGGAGGAGCAGGGGGAAGGCGGGAGGGGGGTCAGCACCCACCTGCTCTTCTCACTTGGTACCAGCTCCCCCAGGGAGGTAGGGCAAGGCCCTTGCTCCATGCCTACCCTATGCCCAATGACCCCAACTGGGGGGGGGGGGGAAGGGGTCAGGCAGGAGAGGCCCTGTGTCCCATCCTGGTGCTTTCTGCCAGCAGAGGGTGCTGCAGCTGGTGCTGCTCCTGTTAGTAGCAGCTGCAGCCCCAGGGGCCACCCGTGGGCATCGCCTGTGCCGACCTGTCAACACCACAGTGGCTGCTGAGAAGGAAGCCTGTCCCCTGTGCATCACCTTTACCACAGCCATCTGCAGTGGGTACTGTCAGACTAAGGTGAGGCCCCTGGGGTGGGGATAAATGATGCCCAGGGTGGCCAGGCAGTGGGGCCTAGCAGTACTTCAGGAGGGGTATGGGGACACAGGGGAGGGGGAATGGGCAGCAGCAGATGAGGCAGGGTTGTGGGGCAGGCAGGGTCTGTAGGGAAGCTGGCACTGCAGTGATGGGCATAGGCTGGGCAGGGAGATGAAGGGCATAGGAGAGGGGAGCAGGCTGGGCAGGGGGGTGATGTGTGTGTGTGTGTGGGGAGGGGCTAGGGCACAGTACCACCCATGGCCTCCCTCCCTTTGCCCCCAGGAGCCCGTGTACAAGAGTGCGCTGTCACCTGTGGCCCAGCATGTGTGCACGTACCGTGAGGTGCATTATGAGTCACTGGTGCTACCTGCCTGCCCACCTGGCACCGACCCCACCTTCACCTACCCTGTGGCCCTGAGTTGCCACTGCAGCCTCTGTTCCATGGACTCCAGTGACTGCACCGTCCAGAGCATCGGACCCGATTTCTGCAGCGCCCGCGGAGGCTATGCCTAGACTTGGCAATAAAGCATCCCCACAGCAGCCCGGCTCCACATCCATCTGTTTGCCTTTTGGTACAGGAGCAAACAATTCCAGGCCTCAAACCTGCCAGACCCTCACTCCCCATCCTAGAGCTGGAAAAGAACCCAGGTGTCTGAGCTCCCAGTTCTTACTGTAATCCACCAGCCCTCAATTCCCCTCCCAGAGCTGGGATAGTATGTAGGGGTCTGGCCTCCCAGCCTAGAAAGTTAATCCAGGTGTCCTGGCTCCCAGCTCCCACTACTGTAACCCATCAGACTCCACTCTGCTCTCAGACATGGGAGAGAATGCAGGCTCCTAGGCTCCCCTACTGCTCTCTTCCCTACTGCTGTAATCCCCTAGAAGATGGGATTGCTGGGTACACAGTGTGGGAGAGAAAGCAGGACTCTTTGAGTTCCAGGTTGGCTGTGGGAAGGGGTAGTACTATGATAACATGATCAAGGAATGCCTTGGGGTTGGGAAAAACAGGTGGTTTAATGAGAAGTGCAAAAAATATATGGTACAGAGGAGTGGAGGGAGTCACACCCCTCTATGGGAGCAGGGTGGGAGGGCAGGGCTGTGCCACTCCCACCCTGCTCATATCAGGTCCATGAGGATGTCGTCCTCCATGACACTGGGAGCCTGGACCTGCTGCAGCCCCGGCTGGGGAACAGGGCCCCGGGGCCCAGGGTTCATCAGCATCTGACCTGGGGAGGGGAGAAAGCAGGTGAGGGTTGGTGTGGGGGGAAGGTAGGGCTGTTTGTACAGGGCTCCCTTGCCCAGTGCTGAGATGCAGCTGGCTCTGGGGTGGGGCACACAGGGGGCTGGTTATATGGCCTGCCTCCCCTGAAATGCAGCTGGCTCTGGGGTAGGTTGTTTTGCAGTTCTGATCATACAGGGCTCAGTGCAAGAGCCAGCCACCTCTGGGGTGGGTGCAACAGTGGTGGCTATACTGAGACCCTGAACCTGGCACTGAGATACAGCCAGCTCTTGGCTGGGGACCTGTCAGGGGGCTGGTTATACAGGGACCCCTCATCCAGCACTGGTTCTGACACAGGGCATGCTGGGGGCAGGTGAGGGGGCCCTGTATAACCAGTCACCAAGATGCAAGTCTCTGGGGTGGAGCACGTTATGAAGGTGCTCACGCAGGGCTTGCCAGTCCATGCGCCCACCCTGCCCACTTACCTGGCAGTGGTGCCCGTGGCGCCATCTGTCCTGGCCACTGCTGTCCAGGGCCCTGATGCATGAGAGGCTGCCCAGGCAACTGGAGCTGCTGTTGCCCCAAGGGCTGCCCCATTGGCTGGTGGGGCAGCATGCCCTGGCCCGGTTGCTGGAGGTGATGCAAGGGCTGTTGGGACTGGGGAACGGCTGCCTGGGGCTGCAGGGGGGAGGGAGACGCACTGGAATAGGAATGGGGCACTAGGCATTGCAACTCTCCCCACTTCCCAGCTGGACCTGATATCAGTGCCTCCCCACCAAAGCAGATGTTCCCATCCCTCCCCCACCCACCAGGGAGAACAGAAACTTGGAGCTGTGTGTGGATGGGGAGGGTATCCAGGGGCGCAACCCCCAACTCCATACCAAGCATGTTGACAGGGCTAGGCCAGGGCACAGACAGGGTCACCCTCTGCTGGAGGTGGGGCATGGATAGCCAAGCCAGTGGGCTGAAGATGGAGGCTGCCAGGACACCTTAGAGTTGGGAATGATACTGGGAGCATCCCAGTGTGGGTAGGGACTGGTATGGGGAAGCTTCAGGCCTGGCAAGCAGTTTGGAGGCCCCCACAGTAGGCCAGAGTTGGAATTGGAGGGGGGGGGGAAGCAGGTTAAGGGGTCTCCTAGGCCCCTCAGAGTGAGCAGAGGTTCATTATAGGGGTCCACTGGAGTTCCAAGGGGGACAAGGATCCTCTCCCCAGGTTTAAATACTCACAGGTTGCTGGCTGAGAAGGAGGCTGCGGAGCTGGGGGTTGGCACCAGGGTTCTGGGGTCTCAGCAAAGCCCCACCCTGTGTAGGCTGTGGGCCAGCCTGGGGGGCCCCAGGTGCTGGGGGAGGTTGGGGGGGGGCAGGGGCTGTGGGTTGCTGCTGCGGCTGAGGCTGGGGTGGGGCCTGCGGTGGCTGCTGTGTAGCTGCTGTCTGCTGCTGGACCCGGAGCTGCAGCTGCAAAAAAAAGAGGGGGTTGGAGGGTAGATTACTCAGGAACCAGCCCCTGCCTGCCCTTAGGGGAATAACGTCCTCCCACAGCCTTGTCTCAGCACAAATCCCCTTAAGAAGCAGCAACCAGAGCTCAGAGACCTGCTGGGCTGCGGCAGGGGAAGGGTGGAAGGATCACCCACCACCAAAATCTACTCCGCTCTCCCACCAATCTCCTCCCAGTCTGGGCAGGGACTCACTAGACTCTGTTGTCGCTGCTGATCATCCATGATGCCCACCTGGGACATCCCAGGGCTCACCTGCTGGCCAGCCATCTGGGGGGAAGGGCAGGGATCAGCTTATGGGGACAGCATTTGGTTACACCGGTCAGTAGCACCTCCCCCACCCCAATCAAACCAAGGAATCACTGACCTTCATGCTGCTGCTCTCCCATTACTGAATTTTCTTAAATACCCCCAGACTCCCCCAACCCCACACCATCAAGACAGCTCTTCCAAAGACGCACCCCCACTCCACTCAGCAACCCCCTCCCCACCACCACTGGTTCGGCAGAATGCCCCCATCCTTACCTGCTGCTGGACTCCCTGTGCGACGGGCAGGGCTCCTGGCTGCTTGGGCAGGAAGGGCTGGGTGTTGGGCACTGGTGCTGAGCCCAGGGGCTGGGAGCTGCTCAGCTGCTGTGTGTGTGTGGGGGGGGGGGGGGAAAGCAATGAGAAGTGGAAGATGGTTGGGTAGGGAAGCCCCCTAAGCTGGAGGGTTGAGGAGGGAGGCTGAGGGGGGGGAAGAGGGGCAGGGGTGTCTCACACTGCGCTGCTGCTCGATCTTTTGCTGCTGAACCTGCTTGTGATTGGTGATGACCTGGCGGATGCCGTTGACAAAGCCGCTCTGGTCGTACGGGATCAGCCCCATAAAGATCTTCTTCTTGGAGGAGTACAGGAGCATGAGGACCCGCACCTCACAGGGTGTGGTGTGGGGGAAGTGCACGCAGCCCGCCTGCCAATGAGATGGGTGGAGGGGGTCAAGCCGTGCTCCTCAGAAATAGGTCATGCCCCCACCTGACCACTGTCCTGCGCGGAAGAGGGTGAGGTCCCACCCACTGGGACAGCGACAGCCCCAGCCCCAGCCCCAGCGGAATAGGCCATACTGCCAGCTAGCCACCATCCTGCAATGGAAAGGGTCAGGCATCATCCACTGGGATAGGCCCTGCTGCAAGGAATAAGTCACCCCCTAGGTGATAGCTGTCCTGTACCAGAGAGGTAGACCCCATCCACTGGAGCTAGACCCCACCTCTGGGATAGGCCCCACTCCAAAGCAATAGACCACACCCAAAAGCTGGTTACTGCCCTGCACTGGAAAAGGTTAGATCATGCCCATTGTGATTAAGCCCTGCCCTGAAAATATAACATCCACCTCCCTTCCAAGAAGCCACTTTGCAAGGGAGCAGGCAGGGAAAGTGCAGGCATTCCCCTGCAAGGGAGATTGGGGGGGGGGAGGGGGGGGGCGGCACATGAGGCCCCATCCCCTTGAGAAGGCCCTGTCCGCTTGGGGGAAGCCCTTCTTACTACAGAGTCAGGCCATTTGTGAGGTGGGGGAGGGCAGCAGCCTCAGGCAATACCCCTAGGATAAGCTCTGCTCTCTCCTATACACCCTGCTTGCAGGGGGAACATCTGATCATGCCCATGGCCCCCCACAGGGATACTGCCTCACTAGAGAAGTTTGGGGGAGGAGGGGAGCTTCAGAGCCCTTATGCAATAGGGGCAGGGTTAGACTCCACCCCTGTGATAGGCTCTGCTCACCACCACTTGCAGGGTGTTGTGTGGTGGGGTGGGAATCAGACCCCACCCCTAGGTCAGACCTCCCTAACCCAGGGCCCCTTGCCCCTCTCCCACAAGAAACATTCCCAAACCCTGGCCCTCTACATTGTGGCACTAGCCAAGAGGTTCCTGTGTGCACAGCTCTGCAATGCACTAGAGCCAGCCACATCTCTGCACTGAGCAAGGGGTCTCTTGTCCCTTCAAAACTTCCCCTAGAAGGGGGCAGGGGATAACTCCTTGGGGCCCTGTAGATCCTAGGGCCAGTCCCCAGGGTCAGTGGGAGCAGCAGGCACTGGGGTGAGGAGGAACACAGATGTGTGTTCACACATGTCTCTGCAATAGATGCTGCATGAAAAAGTTAAGGGAGGAGGGTCACCAGCTTAGATGTCCCATATGGGCTGGGGGAGAGGAGAGGGAGGAGATAGGGAACAGGAGGTACCCTGGGTGGGGAAGGGGCCAAGATGGGGCATAGCCAGGAGGCAAGGGGATGGGGGGGCAGAGGTCAGTCTCTTACGAAGCCATTGCCCATGATGCGATACAGCCCCTTGAGAGACTCCAGGTCCTTGTTGGTGAAGTTGAACTGCACCATGCGCGAATTTCGGAAGAGGGGCCCCAGTGTGGTCTGTGAGGAGGGAAGGGAGTTAGTGCCATGCCATGGCCTGCTCCCCTCTCCCCACCCAAAACATACCCAAGAAAGCGAGAGGGGGGAGAAGGAACTGTGCTGGGTCATGCACCTCCTGTGTGCAGGCATCATTCAGCAGGCACGTACCCTCCCATCAGTGCTCCCTGCCACCCCAAGTGTTAATCAGCAGAGTTTGAAATTACAGAGCAGTTGGGCTGGAAGGGAACTGCAGAGGTCACATCTAGTCCAACCCCCTGCCTCAGGCAGGATCAGCCCTAGCCAAACCATCCCCTACAAATCCATCATCTAAACTCTTTGTAAAACATCTGTCAGCCCTGACACAACACAAAACATCACAGCTGAACCTGCCACAGGTAAAGCAGGGACCACAGCAGTCAACATCCTGCTGCTGTAGAAGGTTGTTAATATATACTTGAGAGATCGCAGGTAGAGGCTACACCCCCTACCAGAGGAAGGCAACCCCCCATCCCCAGTCTATACCAATCTGACCAGGCAGGAAAGGCTTAAAAATACCCTGACATGTGTAGCAGAAAGTGGGAGGGGACAACCAGCAAAGCCCAGAAACCTGGGAAGTCCCCATAGCAGAATATGGACATAGTTACACCTAAATCATCCCTGACCAAGGACTGTCCAGCCTCTTTCTGAACACCTCCAGGTGACCCCTCTGATGCTTGGCTCCCACAACAACAGGAGGCTGCCTTCTCCATCCCCATCTCAATTTCCCCAGGACTTACTAGCAACTGCTGTGGGATTAGCTGCATGATCAGCTTTTGGGGCCACTGGTCTGTTTTCCTGGGAAGTCGGGAGGGTGGCAGTTAGTGAGAGAAAGGACCTCCCTTCCCCAGTACCCTCATGCCACAGCCCTGCTACCACTCACTCTATAGCTTCTACCCTTTCCCACTAGCCCCATCCCCTAAACCCCAACATCTCCATAACCCCACACTTGTCCCACTCGGTAACCCCACCCCCAGACCTTCAACCCCATCCAACGTACAGCCCTCCCAGCCCCAATGACCATGTCCCCTCCCCCCAACAATGAGATCAGTCTGTCAGAGCCACTTCTGGATGTACAGACATGGATAGAGAAACACTCACAAGTTCTCCCCAGGATTGACAAACACCTGGCAGGGCAGTGAGCGGGTCAGCTTGGTGTTGGAGTCCACAGAGGCTGGCTTGGGCTTCTGCAGGCAGATAGAAGATTGGACAGAAAGACAGACAGACAAGGGAGGGGGAGAGTCAGAGATGCTGGCACCAGGCTCCTTCCTCGGCCCTCTCCCAGGCTGAACACACTCACCTCCTGCCACTCCAAAACGCCACTCCAGGCCACCACCTTGTTGGCGACTGTCTGTTGGGCCCCGGGCAACTGGGCAGCCCCAATCTGGGAGGCTGCTGGTTGGGCCACACTCACCCCACTGGGGGCCACACTGCTAGGCTGTGGGGGGACAAGACAGCATGGTCACGTCTGGCCTAGAACAGGCCCTGCCAGTGCCCTCCCGCTGGAGGGAAAAGACCCCAGCCTGTGCCCCTACTCTAGGGCTGGATCAGAGCTGGCACTCCCTAGTGGGGAAAAGCCCCTCAGCTCCCTGAGGGGACTGTACCTACCATAGTTGGGGTGCCAGGCTGAGGAGGGGGCTGTCCAGGTGGCTGGGGCAGCAGGCCAGAGCCAGAGGTGACAGTGGAAACGAGGCTGGGCTGGGAAGATGGTGGCATCTTGGGGGCCATGGGGGGCACGGAGCCAGCAGGGAGGGGTTGGGCAGGTCCCTGGGTGAAGGCCGTTGGCATGGGAACTGCGGGGCAAAAGCAGGGAGGTGACTGGGGAAGGCAGAGAGGACCCTCTGCCCCTCCCACATCCAAGACATCCCATTTTGTCAGGACCTCCAATTCTTTCTAAGACCCCTTCCCAGAATCCTCCAGGGCTCCCCCAGCCCACCCCAAGACCTCTTGTCTTCCCCGATTCCCAGCCTGGCATGCCCAGCCACTACATGCCAGGGCTTTGCCCCTCTCCCACTGCCAACTTCATCCCACCTGGGGACCCTTCCCAGTTCCATACCCCCCCCCTCAATCCCCATCAGTTCCCAGACCTCCCACAGTACACAATGCTTTGAGTGTGCACATGGAAACTGAAGCCTGACTTCATTTCTTGAATCTACCAAAGGCAACTAATCCTTAGTTTTGCTTTATATTCAAAACAGTGAGTCACTCTCGGCCACCGTGGCAGCACTCTTACCCAAGCCTGGGGCTTGGATCAGTTCACTGAAGGCTGTGTGTGGATGGACACCACACCCATGCCCAGATCTTCACCCCCTCCCTACACACTTGGGGAGCTCCCCGTGACCATCCAGGCACCTCACCCCACCCCACCCCACTCCCTCCTTTCTACCCCAGGAAACCCCCCTTGCTGTCAGTTCCCAGGATCCTCCCTACCCCAGAACATCTCCCCCTTCCCTTCACTCTAGGGTGGGTACTCACAGCGTGTGATGCCAGCTTTCTGGTTTTTGGCAGCCTCCACTGCAGACTGTGCAGCAGCTTGGGCAGCATTGAGGGAGTTGGACGGGGTTACCTATGGGGCACAGCAGGGTGAGATGGGAGAGGAGGCCAGGAGCCAGGATGTCCCTCCTCCCCCAGCCCTGGTGGGTATTGACATACCTGGTAGGGCTGCGAAGCAGATGGCAGAGGCTGTTGGGGGGGCGGTGGCAGCTGGGGGGGCACTGTGGGAAGCTGTGGCTGGGGAACAACCTGCTTGGGCTGGATGGTGTTGGAGGCTGTACTCCCACCTACTAAAAGGAGAAGGGAGAGGTCAGCAGGCAAACTAGTCAGGGGGGATCAACAGGCACTGGGGAAGTCCCTGTTCCCCTGAGCACTGCCAGGAGTGACCAGGAATAATGGTCACAAGCTGGTAGAGGGTAGATTTAGGCTAGATATCAGGAGGCGCTGA